>NC_142684.1:40005000-40310625 GCF_056320005.1 Nelumbo lutea | reverse complement strand
TAGAAATCGGCATCAATATACCCTTGGATCTATAGTGAACTACCATCGAATACCAGACAAAACTCTTTTGTCCTTCAAAGGTATTTTAGTATGTTTTTCACAGCGATCCAATGCTCCTGCCTTGGGTTAGATTAGTATCCGCTTACCACACTCATAGCTTGAGAAATGTCAGGACGAGTGCATAGTACGACATACATGATGGTCTCTACAACTGAGGCATAAGGAACCTCTTTCATGCCCTCAATCTCTTTTGGAGTCTTGGGAGACATGCTCTTAGAGAGAGTAACTCCATGTCTAAAAGGAACATTTACTTTTTTGGAGTTCTCCATGCTGTATCTCTTGACTATTTTGTCAATGTAAGCAGATTGAGATAATCATATTATCATCTTCGATCTATCTCTATAGAGTCGAAGATCTAGTATGTAAGAGGTTTCTCCAAGATCTTTCATGGAGAATTGTTGTGAAAGCCACACTTTCACCGTAGTTAACATTCCTACATCATTCCCAATGAGTTGAATGTCATCTACATATAAAACCAAGAACGTAACCTTATCACCACTGGTTTTCTTGTAGACACAGGGTTCATCCGGATTTTGCTCAAATTCAAACTGTTTGCAGTAGATTCAAACCAGATGCTCCAACTCCTAGAAGCTTGCTTAACTCTATATATGGATTGGTTGAGTTTACATACCATGTATTTCTGACCTGCAGCTATGTAACCTTGCGATTGCTTTATATAGATATCTTCAGTAAGATCTCCATTTAGGAACATAGTTTTGACATCCCTTTGCCAAATCTCATAGTCATGGTATGATGTTATAACTAGCAAGATCCTAATGGATTTGAGCATGGCCACGAGCGAGAAGTTTTCTTCATAATTGATTCCCTCTTTCTAAGTGTACCCTTTTGCCACAAGACGAGCCTTGTAGGTCTCAACTTTACCATCGGGTCCCTTCTTCCTCTTATAGGTCCATTTGCAACCAATTGTCTTTACCCTAAGGGGTGGATCTACTAGAGTCCAGACTCCATTGGTCTCCATTGAGTCCATCTCAGCTCTCATGGCATCTACCCACTTCAAGGAATCTATGTCCAACATAGCTTCTGTATAAGTCACGAGATCCTCCTCACTGGTCGTGGCTTCCACTAGGTAACTTTCTTGATCATAGTCGAAACGGATTGGGGGCCTGGAAACCCGGGTAGATCTCCTAGGTTGGTTATTTTCTAGAGTTGGTGGGACAACTCCCACTACCCCTGTGCTCTCTTCATCAAGAACAAATTCTTGATGATGATTATCTAGGATGTAATCTTCTTCTAACAAGTGGGCATTTCGACTATGAAACACATTTTGCTCTTTTGGATCATAGAATAAGTAACCCACTGAGCCTTTGGGGTAGCCTATAAATAGGCAACGATTAGTCTTGGATTCCAATTTGTCAGCACTTGTTTTTTTAACATGTGTCGGACAATCCCAAATCTTCAAGTGTCTTACACCTGGTTTCTTGCCAGTCCAAAGCTCATAGGGAGTCTTCGAAACAGATTTGGTTGGAACCCGGTTCAACACGTATATCGTAGTCTCTATTGCGTAACCCCAAAAGGATGTAGGTAACTCCGAGTGTACGAGAAGTGATCGGATCATATCCAATAAAGTCTGGTTCCTCCTTTCTGACACACTATTTAACGGTGGTGTAGTAGGAGGAGCTAATTGTGATACTATCCCATTGTCCTTTAAGTAGTCCATGAATTCGTCAGAGGGATACTCGCCACCTTGATCTGATCGAAGAGTCTTAATTTCTCTCCCTAATTGTTTATCGATCTCTTATATGAATTCTTTGAACTTTTCAAAAGATTCAGACTTATGTCCTGTTAGGTACACGTAACTATACCGTGAGTAATCATCGATAAAGGTTATGAAATAAACATGTTGGTTACATGTCCTAACATTCAGGGGACCACATATATCAGTATGTATAAGGTCAAGTGTGCTTGTACATCTTTCAGTCTTACCAGTAACATCTTACCCTAAAGGCAAGGTTCACAAATTGGAAGATCTTCTACAGCTAGAAAATCCAAGGGACCATCCTTTACTAACCTTGTGATACGATCTACATTAATGTGGCCAAGTCGGTAATGCCACAGGCATGTGGAATTCACTATATCATGGGTCATCTTCTTGGGGATTATTTTTGACGTAGTTTCGGTAAGGTTTGTTTCCAGAGAAGGATGGAGAACATAGAGACAGTTCTTAAGTTCTTCATATGCGAGGAATTTGTTATTCCGTTTAATAGTAATCACGTTACTGAATAAGATAGAATAAGCATCCATGAATAATTTTGAGATAGAAATCAAATTTCTTCTTAAATTGGGTACGAAAAGACAATCTTTAAGTACAATAGTTCATTCTCTGAAAATTAATTCTACAGTTCCTATGACTATAGTTGCAACAGTTGCAAAAGTCCCCCAAGTAAAGTGTCACTTATCCATCACTCAGTCTTCTGCTTATCTTGAACCCTGCAGTGAGTTACACGCATGAGTTGAAGCCCCAGAGTCAATACACTAGGAAGCAGAAGTGACCAAAAAATTGGTCTCTATGATAAAAGATTTGAAATTACCTTTCTTCTTAGTCTCTAGAAATTGATGATAGTTCCTCTTCCAATGGTCGGCTTATTTGGAGAAGTGACAGGCATCCGATGCCTTATCCTTCTTCTGCTTCCTAGGTTTGCTACTTTTCTTCTGAGCATTCCCTTTAGCCTTCCGCTTTCTCTTGCATGATTTGCCACTTTCAACACACATGGCTATCGACTTATCCTTCTTGATCAGTTCTTCAGCCCTCTACAACATATTGCTGAGTTCCTGAAGGCTAATGTTTAGTTTATTCATGTTATAGTACATGATAAACTGATTGAATGAGGGAGGTAGGGAATTGATGACAACATCAACTTTGGTGTCATAGTCTAGCCTTGACCTAAGAGCCTCTAGTTCATTAATATAACCTATAATCTTTAGACAATGGTCATGAACATGTTGGTTCTCGGTCATCTGTGCGGTCATAAACAATTTTAAGACCTTCTGATGAGTAGAACGGTTCTACTCCTCATAGATAGTCTTTAGACTATCCAATATATCCTTGAACACTTCGATCTTATCGAATTGTCATTGTATCGGATTATCCAAAGAGGCTATAATATAACACCGGGCAAGAGAATTTTTTTCCTCCCATTCTTGATACTCCCTTCATCTGGCCTCAGAAGCCCTGTCACCCGGATGATCCAGAGTAGTGTTTTTAGCAAATTTGTCTACTTTCTCGGACGTAAGGACCAGCATAAGGTTTCAAAACCAGTCAACATAATTTGGGCCCTTGAGTTTGTTGTCGTCCAACAGTTTAGCGAATTATCGGTTTGCCATTTCTAATAAAAGGCAAGGCAGATTTGTAAATCCACAACCTAATTGATTCATGTCATCACATAGATATGGCTTTTAATCTATGTTCCATTTCCATTTTGAGCATCTTCGAGATTCCCTCCAATCTCAGTGACGGAAACAATTGTGTCTCTGGAAATGTGGGAAATCACATAGGGTGCATGTATCCAACTATTTCAACTACATAATCCCACCACCTTCTGTGAAGGATCTTATCCACTCATCTTAAGAGTTTTCCCTTTGGCCTCTGTCAAACAAGGTTCATAGCCATTTTAGGTTAAACATTTCTTTCCAGTAAGTGCTCACCCATCATGTTCGTGAATGCCAAGGTACCATGAGAGAGTCTTCCATTTTAGGATAGGCCCGTCCCACATTGGTCTATGATGCCCATATCATCTAATGAAGGAATCCAGTCAACTGCATTAGCAGATGGATAGCCCAATTTTATGGTGCATCCCCGCCCACCAATACAACCAACCTTCATACTAATCCAGTCAACTGCATTACCACATGCACTTATATTTTCAGGAGGGAAGGAATAATTATGTCGTAGTTTAATTTAGGTCAAACCAAAGTGGCTCCCACTAGCTTTCATAAAACCAGATTTAGATGGGCCTTAAACGGCTAGGGTTCCACACGGTTCCTCTTGGGGAGGAAATTGGTGTGGGGCCCACCATGAAGGGAGATCATCTAATGATCTTAAGGACACCATGGCAATGATGTGCATTCAGTCATGGTGTGCACAAGAGCCACTATCAAATCAGCATGGGCCAAGTACTTATGGCCGATGAACATAACACATCACACATCCATACATCACATGCATGAAATCCCATAATTGACCCAATCAATTAAATAACTATAAAATCCATATGAAAAGCCCATTTAAAGCCCATAAGATTATCAAATAATATTATCTAGGTATATGGGTTGAACTACAAAGAGTAGTTCGACCCATATAGCATTTATGCTGAATTAGGCTAAAAAAAATTTAACAGATTAAAACTGGGTTTTACAGATGTGAACCGAATTGGATCTTGCAATTAATCATTAACTTCTAGACCCACATATGAAATTTTAGGGCTGAGAACAGCCCCCATCGAACCATAGATTCGGTCCAACCAGTTTGGTCCAATCTAATTCGAATAGGTCTTGGGTTTGATGTTTAATTCACGACTCAATTCAAGAAGATGATATGAAATTAAATAATTGATACAAGATAATAAAAAAATAGTAGGAGGGTTGTTTGTAAGACTGCTACCTTGCAAAACAAAGATTAGATTGCAGTATGCAGTTTCCAAAACTACAAATCGCAGATGGTTGAACCCAAAATTGTGAAAATTTCTCCTCTGTGCAATCTGCTTCATCATCAAATCAAATAAAGTAGAAAACCTATTTTTCTATTAATATTACATCAGATTTAAATTCCTATACGAACAACCCAAAAATTAAGAATTCGATCTCCACCATACGAACAACCCAAAAATTAAGAATAATATATAGAACAATTCCAAATATAAATCAGATTTATAAAGATTTAATTTTAGATCAATTGCCCAAAAGCGAGGAATCAATTTCCAAGAAAAACGTTAATTGCACAAATTGGGTAGAACGCCTTCTACCCATTTGTGCAGATCTAGATATGGTTTAATTTGGTTCAAGATTTGAACCTGGCTCTGATACCACCAAAGGGATGAGAGATCCATCATATGGATGGCCGAACCCTGCAGGGAGGTCGGGTGAAGTTTCAAAAATTTCTCTCTCTCCCATCTGGGAATCACATTCCCTATTTTAGAAAACTACATTTTCAATGATCAATCTTGAAACAAACCGGACTACATTGAAACCAAAAGGGAGGAGAGGGATATACCTGATACGGAGTAATAGTAACTCCCAATGAAGGTGTTCATGTCCAAGGGGAAAACCAAAATCTGTTCCCATTGAAGATGGCACAATGTAAGGTGAAGCAGAATCAGCAGGACGAGTCTTCAACAAGAACCAAATTCTTTAGCAAGAATGTAGTAAAGTGCTGGTGAGCACAACTTCATATTGCCTCTTCTAGCAAGAAGCAATATCAAGAACGATTCTTGATCACTCCCACAGGTGGAGATCAAACTGGACAAAGGCGGCAAGAACATGAAGAAAAGAACAGAAGACAGGAGCAGTCAAACTATGTGTTGTCTTCTCTCTCTATTCAACAGACTGTGAGTGTGTTTGAAGGTCCACCCTTTTCTCTTATTTATAGCATTAAAGAGAGGTTCTCCTAATCCTATTATGAGTTTTCTAATCCAAATCTTATATCTGGATCTGGACTCTCTTTAAGAGATAAGAATAATCCCTTATCTTATCTGTAGATAAAGATCAACCTTCTTAATCAAATTAGGAGTTTCCTTATCCAAATCTTTATTTGGATATGGACTCTTTAAGGGTATAGGGATAATCCCTTATCCTATCATCTGATTCAAATCCCGGAACCACCCCTTATTTAATTAATCTTATTAAGTCAGTTCAAATGGGTTTTAGGCCCATTAAGTCTATGTGCTCACTAGCCCTCTTAACATACTGCCCAGTTGGTTATCCTTGTATGCGTGGAACCTAAACATTGATCTACACATCAACCACATGGGTTCAACCCAGCCTTTGTTACAAGGCCTGGCAGAATTCACTGTAGGAGACACTGAACCCCTTAGTCCATAACCATGGGCTCTTAATGGGCCCAACATTTACACAAAATGGTCCTTGGGTCCAACCACCTTATGAAAACCCAAATACTGTGGGCAGATGAAAGATTAACCCATCAGGTATTACCCTCAATGGTCTTACACTTAACCTCTCAGCCCATAATGATCAAACACTACTTGACAAGAGAGGACCTCTCCCTCGGCTGCACGGTAAAATATTGCACTCTCTAGTCACATGGATCTTGGGAATTAAAATATTTTGCAAATATTTTGAAACCATAATATATATGTATATCTTTATATAAATATATTTTGCAAAACAAATTTCAACGGTTGAATACAAATGTCGACAGTTGAGGTTTCCATCAGAGAGAGTGCATACCTGATCATTCACTTTGTTCGACAAAGGGGTTGATCATGTCACTATGATCACCCACATAGATGAATTCTCGGACTATCCCAACATACCCAGGTTTTGACCCCCTCTAAAGATCTCATTGATTGGCATATCAAAGATAGCCCAATCTGACTCCTAGTGTAGTATCATAATCGAGTCTAGGGGTTAGATGTACCATTCTAGTTTTTCCCATCTATCTCCAAAGTCCAAGACAATACTAGATTTTTTCTCCAGTCCAGGGTTTCAAGAAAACCCATACTGCATATATCTCAGGTCTTACCCTGGCAGCTGAGACAAGCCACCCCAACCAACTTGGCGGCACATCAGTGTTAGTCTTGGCAAGATAAATCTCCCTAGATCTATCCAACGGCAGTGAAGATTCTAAACTAACATGAGTCTCATTAAGTGTCCAGTTTAAGGGTTTACATAGAAACACACCACAATGACATGAATCGATTATGTACTTTATTCATTTACAATAAATGTCAAAAAGGTACATCAATCTGATTGGAGCTAAAGGGCATAATTGTCTAATAGTATGCTGCTACAGCTAGCAGGATCCTAATGGATTTAATCATAGACACAGGCAAAAAGGTTTCCTCATAATCGATTCACTCTTTCTAAGTGTACCCTTTCACCATAAGACGAGCCTTGTAGGTTTTAGCCTTACCATTGGGGCCCTTCTTCCTCTTATAGATCCATTTGCAACCAATTTCTTTTACCCCAGGAGGCAGATCTACTACTGTCCAAACTCCATTGGTCTCCATTGAGTCCATCTCAGTTCTCGTGGCATCTACCAACTTCAAGGAATCTATGTCCAACATAGCTTTCGTATAAGTCACGGGATCCTCCTCACTAGTCGTGGCTTCCACCAAATAATTTTTTTGGTCATAGTCGTAACGAACTAGAGGCCTGGATGCCTGGATAGATCTCCAAGGTTGGTTATTAACTAGAGCTTGTGGGACATCTTCCATTACCCCTGAGCTCTCCTAATGAAGAACAACTTCCTGATGATGATTATTTAGGATATAATCTTCCTCCAAGAAATGAGCATTTCGACTACAGAACACCTTCTACTCTCTTGGTCATAGAATAAATACCCTACAGAGCCTTTTGGGTGACCTATAAATAGGCAACAACTGGTATTAGATTCTAATTTGTCAGCACTTGTTCTTTTAACATGTGTTGGACAACCCCAAACATTCAAGTGTCTTACACTTGGTTTCTTATTGGTCCAAAGCTCATATGTAGTCTTCGGAATGGATTTGGTTGGAACCCGGTTCAACATGTATATCATAGTCTCTAATGCGTAACCCCAAAAGGATGTGGGTAATTCTGAGTGTATGAGAAGTGATCAGACCATATCCAATAAAATTTGGTTCCTCCTCTCTAACACACCGTTTAACTATGGTGTAGTAGGAAGATTTAGTTGTGATACTATCCCATTTTCCTTTAAGTATTTCTTGAATTCGTTAGAGAGATATTCGCCTCATTAATATGGTCAAAGGGCCTTAATGTGTCTCCCCAACTATTTCTTGACCTCTTGCCTGATCTCTTTGAACTTTTCAAAGGATTCAGACTTGTGTCTCATTAGGTACACGTAACCATACCAAGACTGATCATCGGTGAATGTTATGAAATAAACGTGTTGGTTACATGTCCTAACATTCATAGGACCACATACATCAGTATGTATAAGGTCAAGCGTGCTTGTTGATATTTCAGGTTTACCGTTAAATGGTCGTTTTGTCATCTTACCCTGAAGGCAAGGTTCACATGTTGGAAGATCTTCTACAGTTAGAAAATCCAAAGGACCGTATTTTACCAACCTTGTGATACGATCTATGTTAATGTGACCAGGTCGGTAATGCCACAGGCATGTGGGATTAACTATATCACGGGTTCTTTTCTTGGGGTTATTATCTAACATAGTTTTGGTTATATTTGTTTCCAAAGAAGGATGGAGAACACAGAGACCATTCTCAAATTCTCCATATGTGAGGAATTTGTTATTTCTTTTGATAGTAATCATATTACTAAAAAACATAGAATAACCATCCACACAGTTTTGAAATAGAAATCAAAATTCTTCTCAAATTAGGTACATAAACACAATCTTTTAATGTAATTATTCCTTCTTTGAAATACAATTCTACAGTTCCTATGGTTGTTGCTGCAACACTTGCATAAGTTCCCAAGTAAAGAATAACTTCTCCATCATTCAATCTTTTGTTTGTCCTGAACCCCTGCAATGTATTACATGCATGAGTAGAAGCCCCAGAGTCAATACACCAGGAAGTAGAAGTGACCAACATATGGGTCTCTATGACAAAGGATTCAAAATTACATTTTTTCTTGGTCTCCAGGTACTGAGACAGTTCCTCTTCAAGTGGTCGGTCTGCTTGCAAAAGTGATAGGCATCTAATGGCTTGTCTTTCTTCTACTTTTTAGGCTTGCTAGTTTTCTTCTGAGGTTTCATCTTTGCCTTCCTCTTCTTCTTACCCAATTTGCCACCTTCAACAAGCATGGCTATGGGCTCATCCTTTTTTATCAATTCTTCGGCCCTCTACAACATATTGCTGAGTTCCCGAAAGCTAACATTTAGCTTGTTCATATTGTAATTCATTATGAACTGATTGAAGGAAGGAGGCAAAGAATTCAAGATGGCATCAACTTTGATGACATAATCTAGCCCAGATCCAAGAGCCTCCATTTCATTGATGTATCACATCATCTTAAGACAATGGTTATGAACTAGCTGGTTTTTGGACATTTGTGTGATCATAAACTGCTTTAGGCCCTTTTGACGAGTAGAATGGTTATGCTCTTCAAACATTGTCCTTAGACTATCCAAGATATCATTGGAGACTTTGATCTGATCGAACTGTTGTTGTACCTGATTGTCTAAGGAGGCTATGATGTAGCACCGAGCAAGAGAGTTTTTCTCTTCCCATTCTTGATATTCCCTCCTATGGGCCTTAGAAGTCCTATCGCCCAGAAGATCTGAAGTAGGGTTCTTAGCAACTTTGTCCTATTTCTCGGACGTTAGAACCAGCATAAGGTTACGAAACCAGTCAATATAATTTGGGCTCTTAAGCTTATTATCGTCCAACAGTTTGGCGAATTGTTCGTTTGCCATTTCTGATAAAAGGCAAAGCAAATATTAGTCCACAACCTGATTTGATTCATGTTATCTACATAGATATGGTTTTTAATCTATGTTCCATTTCCATTTATTCATCTCTGAGATTTTCCTCCTATCTCATTGACGGAGACTAGGAACTATGTCTCTGGAAATGTGGGAAACCACATGCAGTGCATGGAGCCAACTGTTTCAACTGCATAACCCACCACCTTCTGTAAAGGATCACATCCACTCATCTCATGAGCTTTCCCTTTGACTTCTGTCAGACAAGGTTCATTACCATTTTAGGTTAAACCTTTCTATCCAGTAAGTGCTTACCCATCATATTTGTGAACGCCAATGTACCATGAGAAAATCTTCCATTTTAGAATAGGCCCCTTCCACATCGGTCTATGACGCCCCTATCATCTTTTGAAACAATCCAACAAATCCAGCAGCAAATGGATAGCCCAATTTTATGTTGCGTCTCCTCATTACTGAAGGATCCATCTTCATGCTAATGGTGGGAGGCCTCTAGAGAGTTCATCATATGAATCTCCTTATCACATGCGCTTATATTTTTGTGGAGGGAATGAAATATTACGCCCTAGTTTTATTTAGGTCAAACCAAAGTGACTTCCACTAGCTTTCTCAAAATCAGATTTAAATAGGCCCTAAACGGCCAGGGTTCCACACGGTTCCTCTTGAGGAGAAAGTTGATGTGGGGCCCATCAAACGGGGAGATCATCTAATGATCTTATGGACACCATGGCAATGATGTGCATTCACCCATGGTGTGCGAAAGAGCCACTATCGAATTAATCATGGGCCAAGTACTTATGACCCACGTACGTAACACATCACACATCCATACATCACATGCATGAAACAAATTGATCCAATCAATTCAAATATCTGTAAAACCCTTAATTAATTAGATTAAATCAGTATCAGCCCAACAAATCCCATAATGTTGTCATATAACATTGTTTAGGTACATGGGCTGTACTACAAAAGGCAGTTCGGCCCATGTAGCTAAACCAGGGCTGATTCAGTTTTATCATATTAAAACTAGTTTTTAATAGAGGTGGGCCAATTTAAAACTTGAAGTGGTCCATCAACCCTCTAGCCTAAATTGAATTAGGGTAAAAAACCAATCCCATCAAACCAACAATTCGGTCCAACCAATTTGGACCAAATCTGATACAAATTGGCCCAAGTTTTGGTGTCCAATTCAAAATTTAATTCAAGAATAATGATCTGAAAAATAAATTAATTCAAGAAAATCAAATTATCAAGAAAACAAAATCAAAGAGTGGCACTATGATTTTCTTGGACATCCTACAAACTTGCAAAGAACAGTTAATCACAGATTGTAGAATCAATATTTGCAAGCTTGCAAATTGTAGAACTTCTTTCTGCGAAATCTTCTTCTCCTCTGTTGTGCACTCCAGTAATTTCTAGATGGAATTAAAATATAAAAACCTAATTTTTCTATTATTACATCACATTGAATTCCTATACAATTTGTCAAAATAAAAAAAAAATTATTTACAGACCAAATTGAATAGAAAATAAATCGCAGGGTGTGCCAATCTTGGCACAAAAAAGATTCAATCTTCATCACATGTGCAGCCCAAAAATTCAAGAAAGATTCACAAAACAATTCTATAAATATAACAAAATAATAAAGATTTATTTTTCAGATCATCCGCCCATAATCTAGGAACCAATTCCCAGAAAAAATGCTAACTGTACAAATCGGGTATAATGCCTTCTGCCCATTTGCGCAAACTTAGATTTGATCTTATTTGGTTCAAGACTTGAACCTGGCTTTGATACCATTGAAGGAATGGGAAATCCATCATATGGATAGCCAAACCCTACAGGAAGGTTAGGCAAAATTTCAAAAATTTCTTTACTCTCATTTAGGAATCCTATTCCCAATTTAGAAAACTACATTTTCAAGGTTCTTTCTTGTAACCAAACTGGACCAAATCTAAGACCAAGATTAGGGAGGGATATACCTAATACTAAATCCATGTAGAAAGCTCCCCCCAATGTAGGTGTTCACACCCAAAGAGTGTACCAAATCCTCCATCCACTAAAGATGATACAACTTAGGATGATGTAGGATCAGTAGGTAGTTCTTCACCAAGAACCTGTGATTCTTCAGCAAGAATCGAATGGGGTAGTGAGCACAACTTCAAAATTGTTTATTCTAGCAAAAAACAACATATTGATTAGATCCAAGAATTGGAGGTCAAACAGGGTAGGGTAACAAGAGCAGGAAGAAAAGGAATTGAAGGCAAAATCAGTCTAACTAAGTTGTCTTCTCTCTGTGTTGTGTGTCTTTTTCAGGTCCACCCTGCTTTCTATTTATAGCCTTAAAGAGACAACCTCCTAACCTGATTAGGAGTTTCCTGATCCAATTCTTTATTTGGATCTGGACTCCTTAAGTGATAAGGATAACCCTTATCTTATCTGCAGTTCAAGATCAGCTTATTAGAAGTTTCATAATCCAAATCTTTATTTGGATCTGGATTCTTTAAGTGGATAAGAGTTATCCTCTTATCCTTATCTATTGATCCAAACTCAGATCCGCCACTATTTAAGAGTCTTTATAGTAAGCTGGTGGAGAGGGGGAAAGTAGTTTCCCTTGGGAGCGTGGTGTATAGCTGCTCCAAAGAAGGTTGCTTTTCTTATGTAAACGACCTCTCTAAACAAATGTCTAACAAGAGATAATTTACTGAAAAAGGGGTGTTTTAATTGCTAGCACTAACTGCATCTTCTGTAATGAGGAAGTGGAATATGTTGATCACTTATTTTGGCATTGTTTTTTTTTTTTTTTTTTGCTAGAAGGTTGTCGTCTAAAGTTTTGGAAATTCTTGGGCTACACTTTTGTTTCCCAAAATCTGTGGTGCAGTTTTTTAACTAGTTGGCAGTTGAAGGTCTGAGTAAAAAAGGAAAAGTAGTTTGGAAAGTGATTCCTTTGGCAAGCTTTTGAAGACTTGGAAAAACAGAAGAGACAATTGTAAAGGATTTATGGGGTAGAACTCACTCTTGGGTTGCAGTGAACAGAAGTTTTACAAATACAACATACATCTCTTTTTGTACAGGTGGAGCTTGTGTTTACACAGTTTCTTGCTGTGTAGGTGTGGTGGTGCATTTTTTATTTTTTTCAATACAATTCATTACCTTTTCTTAATAAAAAAAAGTCCCTTATCATCTTTTCAATTCTCCTAGCAATTTTCACGACATGTGGATGGTGGAAAGAAAGTAAATTAAAAGATTAGCCAAGGGGGATTAGAATTCCTGCAATGCAATTCACTTCTTACCTTGACATATTAACCCTGATACATAGTTTTTCTCCAAATTGATTTTCATGTTTGAAATTCTCTCAAAACTTCTTATGAGACCTAAATGTTTCTAATCTCCTTCTTATTTTCCCCTTCACAGAACAGGATTACGTCATCTGCAAAGTCAAGGCAAGTAACCAACACTTGCGGACCCCCTCTTTAACAAAGATGTTGCGTTAGTATGATTTGAAGGAATATTATTCATTCATGTTGCCAACCCCCATAGGTGGGTTAAGGCATTAAATGATGTCAGTTTTTTTTTTTTGCTATCCTTTATTTACTAACTAGTTCATTGTTCTGTGGCTAGTAAGACCTAGAACCATTTCTTCTAGGTATTTTGGGGCTTCCCTCAAGATGTAGGACTTCATGACATTATGGCATTCTGCCTTGTTTGGCTCTAGAGACAGGCTTATATGGAGATGCAAGCTAAATGCCTGGGTTGTTTGGTCAGAAAAATAGAAAGATTTTTCATTTTTAAAGACAGAAGTTGCAAAATCCGGGCAGTTATTGGCCTTATCAAAGTAAAAAGTAAGAAATGCTTATTGGGTGATCACCGGATCTATCATCATGGAGTTGGTTCCCTTTAGAGTTGGAGTCAAGCAGTCAGCTTTGGTTTTCACAAAGAGGTCATAGGGATTGGTTCTCTTTGCCTCATTCATCAAGTTTGTTGATTAGGATGTTCCACGAGGATGCTTCATGACATGAAAGAACTGTGCACAAGGTTAGACTCTTGGAAAACAGCCTGAACATTTTTCCTGGATCCAACGGTTGGCTGTTGTTCTTGTGGATCTCTTAGAAAATAGAGGGTTGGTGGCTTTGATTTTTTGTTACTAAAATGAAGTGGCAATTCCTGCAAGAAATGATTATTTAACCTAGACAGCCCATCTGTATAGTGGGTAATAGATTTGGTTAATCTGATTATTTGGCTAGGCTGATCAATGTTCGCATATATGTAATGAACAAAAAGTTCTAAAAAGAAATACAGAAAAGAAAACTTTGTTTCTTGACTATAAAGAATTAAAAACTCATCCATCTTCCTTCACAGAATAACTGGACCATTTGACACTTGTGCTTCTCAACTCTTTGGACAGAAAGGAGTGAGAATGATTTAACTAATTATAGAACCCTAATGGTAACCAGAAAGAAAGAAACTCCTAAAGGAATCAATGGATTGATGACAGTACTGTGGGAATTATTCTACTGATGAGTAGGGCTTCAAATTGGGTTGCCCAACTTGAAGAATTTCAACTACATTGTGCTCAGGTTAGGGTCTGGGACAATTGAAATTTTAATAAATTCCCAACCCAACCTGACCCAAGTTGTACCCTAAATGAGAAATTGTTATTATTCAGACTGATGTATTAATAGAACCTGCAATATGCTCGGGACATGTTTCACTGTTTTTCTTTCCATTTTACAGGGCATTTATGGTGGGACATGCTATTGGTGATGTAATCACTGATGATTTGATGGAACCTGATATAGTTATAAGTGCGGCTCCTTCAGTTGGAGGATTGTTGGATTCTTTAACTGGCAGCATAGGAATTTCAAGCATTTCTGCAAGAGCAAAACCTGTGGCTGCACCAGTTGTGGCTTCCACAACTTCAGGAGCTGTTGTAACTGGAACTGCTACATTAGATGCTCCAAAGATAGGTTCAAGGCAATTTGACAAAGATGCACTGCGGACATTTATTAGTAGCTCATTGCCCTTTGGTTGGTACTTTTTGTTATGGTTTTTCTCATCTCAAGTTTCTCTCATATGATCTTTTGTAGATCTTCCAGCAAGTTACTAAATATCTAGTTTGGGTTTTAATCTGTGTATTTATTCAAATATAGGGACACCTTTGGACCTTAACTATTCCAATATTTCTGCTATTAAAGTGAATGGATTTTCTTCATCAGATTTACCTCCTGCAGACCTAAGGCAACCAGCATGGAAGCCATACCTCTACAAAGGAAAACAGCGAATACTGTTTACAATTCATGAAACAGTTTATGCTGCATTGTATGACCGTGATGAAATTCCAGATGTTTTATCAATTTCAGGTCAAGTAAACTGCAAAGCAGAATTAGAAGGATTGCCTGATGTGTCATTCCCATTGACAAGGTTGAACAATGCTCACCTAGAGGTTTTATCATTCCATCCTTGTGCTCAAGTTCCAGAGCAAGGTGTAGATAAGCAGGGTGTGATGCTTTCTCCACCACTTGGGAATTTTGTTTTAATGCGTTATCA
This sequence comes from Nelumbo lutea, assembly GCF_056320005.1. Lineage (NCBI taxonomy): Eukaryota > Viridiplantae > Streptophyta > Magnoliopsida > Proteales > Nelumbonaceae > Nelumbo > Nelumbo lutea. The sequence continues at coordinate 40,295,414 of NC_142684.1, read as the reverse complement.
GGCATTCTGTAGCCTTGGACCTCTGATAAAAGGATTTTATCAACTTTCAATGGTCTCTGAAGATGAAGGTGCCTTCTTATTGAAATTATGCCTAATGGAGCGTTACAAGCCTCCCCTAACTATGAAATTCTGCACTCTGACTGTGCCCTTTCCTAGCAGAAAGGTGGTTTCTTTTGATTGAAATCCTTCTATTGGTGCAGTTTCAATGACTGATCGTTCAATTGAATGGAAAATTGTTGCAAGTGGAAGAGGTGTTTCTGGAAAAATTATTGAGGCAACTTTTCCTGGAACAATCAAGTTTGCACCAAGGTCAACTCAAAGATTGCCCTCCATGCTTAGGTCAACTCAAGGACATACATCTGAAGATGATAGTGATATTGAACCTGAGAATTCTAATAATATGGGAAACATAGACGAATACTTGATGGAAAAGATGAACAAGGATCTTCCATCAGTTGATTTAGAAGAACCATTCTGCTGGCAGGCATACAATTATGCAAAGGTATGTATTATTTGTTTATCCCTGTGATTTGGTCCGCAAACTGCTGGCCTGGGTGGTCGAACCGTTGACCTGGACAACGGTTTTTGGCCATTTTTTTGTGTTTTTTAATTTCATTTATTGATTTGAAGAAGGATAATATATTACAGAATGGTTGTGCAGGACACCCCATCATGTCTATGGCTGTCTATCCCTTCCCGTGCTTCTATTTCAGTTATACCTTTCAATCTTACATCCTGGTTTATGATCCCCCAATTACAATTGATTGTAATTTGCACCCCATCTAGCTAAGAAATCTTCTAGACCATTTGCTGATCACTGAGTCCAGAAAAAAGATGCTCCCAACTTCTAGACCATTTGCACCCCATCTAGCTAAGAAATCTTCTAGATCATTCAGTTCTTCCTCCTCTCTCTTCTTTCTTCCAACTCTTAACCGGACAACATAAACTCATGTTGTTATTTTTATTTTCTTAGTCATCTGGGAAATTGGTGATACATTATTCATTATTCCCCCCATTTTCATTCATCTTGGTTTATGAACTTCTAGTTTTTTCATTTAAGGTAGGTAGGTGAAAACTGAGGGAAAGAACCCAACTCAGTGATGTAGCAGGGTCAATATCCCTATTGGTATAGTCTCCATTTTATTAATTATGCAAAAGAATAATCTATTGGTCATATTTTCATAAGACAATGCCTTCTTTTCTCTTGCTTCAAAAGCATTGGAGGCATGCTATACAGGAATTGGAACTTAGGTAGTCCCTGGTTTGCATTGGCAAGAGTTATTATGATCAATGGCCTCATACGATTAGTTGAATGTTACTATTTTCAGAGGTTTTAGGGAAGACCAATCGGGGCCATATATTATTTATTTTTTTATCAGCGAACCATATATTCATTTTATGACAACTATCACACTCTGTTGCTTTGCCAATTGTACTAGTGAGAAACTGACAAGTATTTGGTAAAATAACATATTGGAGTGAGCACATGTTAAGCTCATAAGTGATATTATTATCAGTATTTTTGCCTATTTTGTGTTGATAATTCACTTGGGGCACATATATTGAACCTGTAAAATTGCAGCAGCATTTAATTGAACACATTATATTAAATTAACAGTTAATCCAATCATGAACACAAGAAAGTTTTGGCTTTACAGTCATCTAATGCCCTGGGATGATTGTTACTTCATGATTTACAGGTGTCCTTTAGGATTGTGGGGGCAACACTTTCAGGAATGACAATTGATCCAAAAACGGTAAGCCAAGTAATTTTTTATTGTTATAGTTTTCTCAAACTCCATTTCAATTGGTTAAACTTTGATATGTCACCTTTGATCATTTATGTAACTTGCTTTGTTTACAAAATATTACTGAAAACCAATGTTTTTAAACCATTATTGACCAAGACGTTCAGAATGTTCAACCTGTCACCTGGAGGAACAGCTGGGATTGTTCAACTCTAAACCCACAAAGCCTTAAAACCTGTTGGTGACCTAGGTGGGGTGAGGTGAATTATATCATGGTTCTTTGAACAGTCTCTTTCGTTCAACTGCACTTCTGGCCCTTATTGAGTACTTTGGCCTTTTTTGTATTTGGATGATGGGATTCCTTGCTGACTTATATGGTTTAGTTTTAGGTTTGCCTGGATGTGCAAAAGGCCGTCGATACTTCTAAATCTTCATGGTTTTTATTACTATTCCAAATTTTATGTACGGTGTGCAGGTTAGCATTTATCCAGCTGTCAAAGCACCAGTGGAGTTCTCAACTCTGGTAGGCTCAGCTTAACTGAAACAGAAGCTTTTATTGCTAGTGTGCTTCTTATTTGTTTCTCCGAATGTTTATTGTCTAAATCAAAAGATTACATAAAAGTATGACTACACAACTGGTCTCAAGTTCTTCAACAAGGACAATAGATGGCCACAAAATCCCATTTTACCAAGCTCTTCAGAATACAACATACTAACTTTTCTTATGAGGAATTCATTCCTGGGTGAAATTAAGAAAAAAAAAATGAATGGGAAAGAAATTATGGTCGAAATATTATAGAAATCCCCCCTGGGCATGTAGGGACCAAATGATGTAGACAAATGGCTTATCAAATGCACTAGCTAGGTAGGGTGCAAGTAGGGACCAAATGTATAGGGAATTTGTATCCTAGAAGGAAGAAATTTGTAAGAGGTAGGCAGGATGGGGCCTAGCGTACATAAAAGGGGTGTCTCAAGACACATCCTGTATACATTTAAACATATGCATTATTTCTTGCTATACTTAATAAATCGATCTTTATGTTGTTGATGATAAAAAAAAAAAAAAAAACATAATGATGCAGGTAAATTTGCCCATTTACATAATTGCATGAATAGTCATCATCATTGACCTAACCCCAACTACAGAGCAGGCTAAGGCTGCATTTGGCATTCAATATTTTAAGGACTTATCTCCTTTTTGAAATTAAAAACTCAGTGTTCATAGGGGCATTTTACTAACAGCAAAAAGGAGATGAGTCCTTAAAATAAGGAATGACCAAGTGCAGCGTAAGTGGATCTTGTTCCTTTGGTTCTTCCCCCTTTAATACCATAACTGTTGCCCACTCTACTCTTACCACCAGAATGCCAGATGCCCCTTTAGCCTCTTTGTCCTTTTAGAGTCTTAAAGGCTTCAACTTGCACAAGATCACTCTGTATTACTGATGTAGTCATTGGTCTCATTTGACATTACTAGACCATCATTGAAGATATGTACATATAAACTCAAATTGCATTACATTTCTAATGGTGGATGGTTATAAGCAGCATATGTAAGTTCTTTTATACCTTTTGTGAAGCAGGTATGAACTTCTTCTTTTTGAAAGAATGGTAGGATCCATCTAATGGACGCCATGAAGGGTGCAGAATGGGTGGGCGAATTTCAAAATTTTTCCTACCTTCTTCCAACTAGGAATCATATTTCCTTAATTTAGAATACAATGTTCAAGGATTCTACTTGAACCATAATCAAACCAGATCTGAACCAAAAGGAAACATGAATGATTATACCTGATCCGGAGAAACAATATCTCCCAAAGTTGGTGTTCACGCCCAAAGAAGAAACCAAGATCCGCTCCTGCTAAAGATGACACAGCTGTGGATGGAACGGAACCAGCAGGGTGCATCCTACACACTGGATCCTTTGCCGATTTCTTGCAAGACTGTTGTCAAGAACTGATTTCTTGACTTCCTATTGCTGCAAAGATCCAATCTTGTAACAGGGAATGGCAACTGCTAGAGGAGAAATCCAGGGATGAAGAGGGTTGAACTGTGTCTCTTCTCTCTGGAGTCTGTGTAAGATAAAATCTCAATTCGCAGGAAGTATCTCTTGCATACCAACCCTAGTTCGAAATCTGATATTTCTGTTAGGGTTTCTCCTCTTCCTTCTTGATTAAGAAACCTCCTAATTGGGAGCTATCCCAATCCAAATCAATATTTGGATAGAGGATAATCTTAATCCTATCTACAGATTAAGTTAGTTTTCTCCTGATCTAATCAGGAGGTTACCAGATTCAAATCTAATTTGAATTTGGTCTCCTAGAGTGGATAAGGTTAAAGACCCAATCCTTTTACTAACATTAATCTCAGATTCGCCCCCATGAATAGGTGATCATATCAGCCCAGTTCCCAATGGGCTTTTGGCCCATTAAGTGTTCAATGTTTAACTAGTTTCCAATCTACTGCCCAATTAGGTTTCTTTGTATGGCGTGGGACCCAAGCATTGATCTACACACCAACCACATGGGTTCGGCCCAGCCTTTATTGCAAGGCCCAGCCAAATTCACTGAAAAACTCAGTGACCCCTTTCAGCCCATCACATGGATCCTATGGGCCCAACACTTACATTAAGTGGTCCCTGGTCCAAGCCATCTTATAAAAACCCAGGGACTGTGGGCAGGTGCAAGATTAGCCCATCAGGTATTATCCTAAATGGTCTTACACTTAACCTCTCAGCCCATAATGATCAAGCACTGCCCGACAAGAGAGGACCTCTCCCTCGGCTGCAAGGAACAGTGTCACACTCTCTACTCACATGGATCTCGGGAATTAAAACCATTTGCAAATCTTTTGAAACCGCACATCTACATATATATATATATATATATATATATATATATATATATATATATATATATATATATATTAATTTTGCAAAACAAAATTCCAACGATTGAAATCAACTGCCAGCAGTTTGGTTTCCATCAGAGAGAGTGCATTCCCGATCATTACCATTATTCGACAAAGGGGTTGATCCTATCACTATGATCACTCACTCAAATGAATTCTTAGACTGCCCCAACATGTTCAGGTTTTAACCCCCACCAAGGATCTCACTGATTGACATATCAAAGACAACCCGATCCGACACCTAGTGATGTGTTATAATCGAGTCCCGGGGTTAGGTGTAACTTTCTAGTTTTGCCCATTTGTCTCCAAGGTCTAGGGCAATACTGGAAATCTGGTCCAGTTCAAGGGCTCAAACAATCATATAATGCATGTGCCTTAGGTCTTACCCTGATGGCCGAAACAAGCCATCCCAACACTTGGTGGCACATCAGTATTAGCCTTGACAGAATAAATCTCTCCCCAGACTTATCCAATGGCTGTGAACATTTAAAACTAACACAAGTTTCTATAAGTGTCCAGTTTTAGGGTCTTACACAGAATTATACCAAATAACATGAATCAAACATGCACTTTAATTTTTTTCACTAAATAACAAAAGTACATCAAATCGGATTGAAGCTAAGGGCATACAAAACTGTCTAACACTTTTAGCATGTATAATTGTCATTGCAGGACCTATAATTTATAAACTTCAAATTTCTATTGGTTTTACTGATTTTGGGAAATATATTAGTGGGAATATAAAGAGGAAAACTCAACTTAGTGGAAGCAATCATTTCACCTCAGTGCCATGAAATTGAAAGCCACTACAAGAAAAAAGGTCAAAGCCGACGGTCCTATGACCGCCGACTTAGGTCTAAGGTGGCAGTCATGCGTCCGCCGCCTAAGACGTTGCCGCCTTAGATTAGGACCACCGGCTTAGACTAAAATGATCGCCGCCTTTGATGGCTGGGCAAAGGCGGTTCAAGTTGCTCTAAAGCGGCGGTCTATTGGAGTCGTCGGGTTATCTTTAATAAGGCAATGGTTATGACCGCCGGCTTAGGTCCTAAAAGACCGTCACCTTAGCTTTCTATCAAACTCCCTCGCGTTCTTAGGTGGCGGTCCGAACCGCCGCCGGTGTTAAATGGCTGCCAACTTAGGTGTGTTTGCGGCTAAACTGGCGGTTGCATGATTGCCGACTTAGATTTTTTTTTTTTTCATTTTTGTTTATACCAGGTTGATAGCTAAGCCAACAGACATGAGTGCCGGCATAAACCTTTTTTTTTCAAAAAAAAATCATATACCTGCTTAATTGTAGGATTTTTGTGGTACATGAATTGTTTATTGATTTAGCATTTTCATACATGTTTAATACAACAAAACCATTTGATAAAAATCAATTTTAAATGAGATCTATTAATTCAAAGATTATATATTAAAATATCCAAAAGACATTGTTCAAATACAATATCCAATTGACATATAAATAGTATAAGAACTTAAAAAAAAAAAATCAAATTCTACAATAATGCAGTACATCTTCCAATGCAAATCCACTTAACATATTGGTTGAACCTACAAATCAAAACATATAAATATTAGAATTATGTTCAAATATTTTTAACTATAAAGATAGGACTAGTAACTAAAATTTATATGTGGGCTGAATTCTAAGCAATTAATTGGAATATCAATAGTAGTTCAAAATCAGTTGATGCGAGTTCTTTACCTACTTACAAATCTTCAAACCACATGTAATGTAAGAAGGGAAAACGACATCAAAGGTGAGCAGATTCAATCCTCACAAAACTGTACTCACTCCATTCTCACAGCCCTTTTCAGCCATGCATTGGGGAATCTTCAAACCACATGTAAAATATAAGGCTTTGCACTCAAAACTTAGCCATTTAGACACATGCTTATTTGTCATGTCAATACATCTTTGATTTATTATATGCACTTTAGAGAGCCCAACTCACTAGGGTAATGATTATTAGATGAAGGTGGATTTAAAATTCAGCTTTTTCAGCAATGTGGAATTTGGAAGAATATGGAAGAAAAACCTTGTAAATTCTATATTTTACCAGAATTCAAATTCTTTCCAAGAATAGAGGTGTAGCCTAATTAAATTATTTTACCACAATCCAAATGCAGCCTAAATGAAATACAATATTGCAGAAACTTAAAGGCAATAGATGGATATTTTAATCAAGCCCAACCAAACAAATTGATTATGCCTTATCTCTCTCAGAATCTTCAATTTTGAGTACAGTTCTTGCATGAAGACAGATTGTACAACAGTTCCTTCAATATAATTATCATCAAAGTATTTTTTAGGATTAAAGATCGATTGGAGATTCATGTTTCAAATGAATAATTTAAATTTCCTAGTTCTACAACCTCTGCTACAAAGCCTAGAGAATGATAAAGTTAAGTTTTATGCTCAAATAAAGTAGAGATATTTTCCCTCTGGGTTGTATCATGCACTAAGCTTTATGCTCAAACATTGTAAATACCTATAAGCAAATAGCTCTATCTGACCTCTACAAAGAACAACATTACGTGTATGATTAGTTAATGCTCATCACAAATATATAGAATATGCAAACTTAGGTGTCTGATACCCTGAACAATTAACTTATGTCAAACTTTTGCCATTAAAAACCACACCTCAAGTGTGATAGTCCTTGTACCAAGAGAATTTCAAAAAAGTTAAGGGCAATTTCACCTAATAATCCTTCTTTTAAGTCATCATCATAAGATTATGGAATTTAGCAAACTATGAAAAAAATGTGCTATGGTTTTGGACTATGGAATTCATATATGTATAAGATTTAAAGGAATTGGAGAAGAATGCAGTACACTACAATGAGACTGTAAAAGAAAATTGGAATATTCAAACTGGTTATCACATTGTCCCATCTAGCCCTAGATTACCACATTCATATTGCCCCTATTTACTCCAGCCTTAGTCAAACTGTAAGCCAAAGCATTTGCTAATCCTGGGCTCCACAAAGGAGTTGGAGAGGAATGCAGTACACTAGCAGACACTTTCCTTGTTTCCCTTACCAAAAATCTTAACATCCAAGGTACCTTGCTCAAATGTTAACATTAACATTTTATTTCACCATAATCCTTTTGGAAGCAGAGATGGCCCAGATGGGTAATTGACCAATCTCTAGAGAACATGGTGGCAAAGCATTTGAAGTCACTTTACTGCTGCAACTAATCAATTCACCTATTTATGAAGAGACACTAATCCCACTACACACTTGAGTGATGGCCGAGGCTGTTGTCATATGGCATTAGTCCCCACACATACATAATTAGTTTTTTTCTTCTAATTCTTAGAGAAACTCAGAATGATTAAGTAGTGGATACATGGTACTGAAAGATGCTATTCTCTTGGGGGATGTGGTGTAGGTGTAGGTGCAGTGGATACATGAATTTCTCTGAATTTCTCAGAGATTCAGAAATTCGTTTCATATATTTTAAAAATAAAACGTATGCGGGATGTGATGTAGGTGCTATTTTCTTGTTTGGCTCAAAGGTTTCATTCCCAATTATATATGTACAGGAATCAGATAATGGATCTGACCATGATATATATCAATATATGCCACGTCAGTCAGAATGATATGCATGACAAACACACACACATACCCCCTGTATGTGTGTGGAATGGATCCTATCATGATTGGCCTGGTACCTATAATTGTAGACAGTAAATTTCCAAAATGTAAAAAGATCATTGATGGTACTAGAGAAATGGATAAAATAGGTGCATCCATAAACCCAATCTGTAGCTTTCTGTGTAAGCTTACTCAAATATGAAATAAAACAAGAGAAAGAGAAAATGTTTTAATGAAAGCGTAATGATTCATATAAGAACCCATTGAAACAAAAATGTTTCATAGGAAATGTAAGGATATGAATTGATTTTAAATTTTTAAAATACCATTTTTTCTTGGTACATCATATAACTCCTACAGGGTGTGACCATTTTCTTAGTACTGTCACATCTGATATTAAGAGCCAAGAGTCTAGTCAGAAACACTTCAATGAATGACCATGTGATACAACTCCATGAGCATGAGAGAATACAAGACAGTAAACAAAAAATTTCAAGTTTCAATGCACTGTCATATGCATGATAAGGACCTTCCAAAACTTTGTGAAATGGTTACCTCTTTCTAGCCAAATAAGCAAGAAGTTGCCATTTATATTCAAGCCAATGTAAGAATTATTACAAAGGTAAGAATTTTCTTAGCTGTAAATAAAAAGATGTTAAGTTGTTAAAGGTGGGATAACATACTCTTCTTCACCAGAAGAGTCAATCGACTCCATGGATGTGTTCTTCCTGATCTGTAAGAAAAATAAAAGGATTAAGAACAATATGTTAGAACTTTGATTCTAAGAATGAAACATCTCATATCCTAGTACTTAAGCAGGAATTGAGGACACTGATATTTTAGAAAGTATAAGAAACTTCTTATTTACACTAACTATTCTAAGTAAAAATGTTAGAACAACAATGCAACCACAAAGAGTGGCCAATTGCTGATTAGGGTTTGCAAAGATCAGTGTCAATGGTGTGACAAGATACTGACAGCACTCAGATGGCCAAGTGCTCATCATGTATTATCCATCAAAATAAAGAAAGGGTAAATTACAAACTGCCACCATGTACTTAGGGTTTAGGGGGTGGTGACACTTAGCCATCCAAACTTTGTTTTGCAACAAAGATCCCCTAAACTTCTGGGTTTCAGCACTACCCTTGCTCTGTTAATAGGGTTGAACATCTTACAATGTTCCTTCTCCAAAAAGTCGAGCGCTTGACATTGAAGCTAGAGCCATTTAGTTAAATGTTTTTTTGCACATAATTCAGGTCCAAGTGCAGCACAACTAGGCCCGGATCCATTGAAGACAGAATCTCTCCCATTGAATTGTGAGATTCATTGGCAGGTAAATTGCAACTACCATCCATCTCATTCATTGGGTTCTCACGTCCATTTGTCAATGTTCCTTGCTGCTCATTATGTTCACTATTGGAATCTTCAACTGACTTCTGAGAATCTCCATGTTGCTTTAAATTTGTTCCCGAAGTGTGATTGTCTCTAGGGGATTCAGTATTAGAATCATCACCTCCAAACACTTGTAGATTCATAAACATTGTACTAATGACCAAAAGAAAGAAATACAAAGTTGAACAAAAATTTGCTATGACTTAGTCAAAAAATCTGTTCCCAAGCAATGTAGAGGTCCTTTCTTAGTCTCTATGCTAAACATATTGGAATGGCAATGCGTTCTCCCCAATGTGGCCAAAATATGATTTGCCACCTAAAGAAGAAACCCAATTCATCATTTTTGTAAACAAATTCTCCTAAATAAACTCTTCAGTTCATGCTAAATACTTTTGCTCCCCACTAGCACCCAAAACAAGGGAAACTAATAGGAACTTTTTCATGAATTGATTGTTGTTTGCAATTTATAGGTCTCATCAGAAATTATTATCTAAATTGTCTAAACCTACACATGGCATAAACTTTTGTTTATGTGTCTATGTTTACGTACATAAGCATGTGTATATGACTATATGTTCACCCAAAAAAAAGTATTTTCATATGCATATGTTAGCACACATTAAGTAGATTAAATCAAGCAAAAAGCATAAAGCTTAAGTTAAGTTTCACAAATTAAGTTTTCTCGTGTGATATGTCAAATAGTTCTAACAAAAAAAAATTGAATGACGGAATATGTTTAGGAGATGGCATTAATTTCTGATGTAAGTGATATTTGTTTTTGCACCTTTAAATGGGGATTTGCAAAACATCATAATTATATCAAAAGTGCTCATAACATTTTCAACAATTAAGTTCACAAGAAACAACACTAAAATTTCAACACCGTCAGAAATCTCATACACAAAATATGAGCAGGTACGAGAAAAAAACAACATAAACAAAAACTCCATTGATAATAAGCTATGAATTCATAATTCCATTATTTCATCCTGGAGTAATGAATTCATGTTTTCCATCATTTCACCTATTCACCGTCCATTTGATCTCAAATCAGACTAAATTGAAACAAAGATGATTGGAATAAATAAATGCAGATAATGTCATAATTGCTAGAGAGGAAAGCACTCAAAGATCAAATAGATTATTTAAAGGGGGGAAATGAACTAGAACCTACAAAGCCATTAAAAAAAAGGGTAGTGAGAAACCATAAAAAAAATAGAATACTAAGAAAAAGACTCACTTAGAGTTTCTCGATTGATTTCTTCATACAGTATGGGGCAAGGAAGATTCAGGTAATCAATTTTCTCCACAGCCTTGGTCTCATTACCCTTAGAGGGTGCAGGAGGAGGAGGAACAAAACCTACGTGGGAAGCCATAATTCACTTCTAAAATCAGAGAAAATAGTGAAAAACCATATGAACACGAAGCGCGTCAATGGAGAAGGTTTTTTCTACTGGAAACTCCACTGAAACAAATTTAGGGCAACACAACAGAAGTAGAGGGTTTGTTAAGCTGAATAGGTGGGCACATTAAGAGGAAGGAGGGCATAGGTTAAGGCAAAACTCTCCTCATCGGGATTTTCCATGGCCACAAACAGATCCTGATCGAAGAGAAAAAGGCAGGAAGAATGATGCTCTAGGCTCTGATTTGTAGTTTCTTGATTCTGATCGAAATCTTGATTGGCGCGGAAAACTACGATTTGCAGTTTCTTGATTTATTACATTTGGTCTATAAAATATATATTTTTTTATTTTTAGACTGAATGTATAGGATTCGATCTGATGTAATATTAATAGAAATTTTAGGGTTTCTGTTTTTATTATTTTTGGATCGAAGATGGCACAGGAAGGAGATTTCACAGATGGGGATATCGCAATCTGTGATTTGCAGTTTATGAAACTGCATTTTGTGGTCTAACCTCTATTTTGCAGGATGTGATGTGCGAACAACCCTCTTTGACTGATTCTTGCTTTCCTTTGATCAATATTTAATTTCAGATCTTTTCTTAAATTAAATCTTTAAATAAAGATCAAACCCTAGACTCATTCGAACCAGATTGGTCCAAACTGGTTGGACCGAATCTAGGGTTCAATGGAGGCTGATTGTCAGCCCTAATTTCCCACTGATGGGCCTAAGGATTGATAATTAATTAAGAGTTTAATTCAGCCCAACCTGTAAGGCCCAGTTTTAAATTGTTAAAAATGCTAAAAGCCCACTTTTGCAGGAAAGCTATATGGGCCGAACTGCTAAACCTTAATTCGGCCCATATACCTAAATAATGTATTAAAATGGGCTTTAATTATGGGCCTTACAGATATTTAATTGATTCGATCAACTTATCCCTGCAGTTTATGAAACTGCATTTTGTGGTCTAACCTCTATTTTGCAGGATGTGATGTGCGAACAACCCTCTTTGACTGATTCTTGCTTTCCTTTGATCAATATTTAATTTCAGATCTTTTCTTAAATTAAATCTTTAAATAAAGATCAAACCCTAGACTCATTCGAACCAGATTGGTCCAAACTGGTTGGACCGAATCTAGGGTTCAATGGAGGCTGATTGTCAGCCCTAATTTCCCACTGATGGGCCTAAGGATTGATAATTAATTAAGAGTTTAATTCAGCCCAACCTGTAAGGCCCAGTTTTAAATTGTTAAAAATGCTAAAAGCCCACTTTTGCAGGAAAGCTATATGGGCCGAACTGCTAAACCTTAATTCGGCCCATATACCTAAATAATGTATTAAAATGGGCTTTAATTATGGGCCTTACAGATATTTAATTGATTCGATCAACTTATCCCTGCATGTGATGTATGGATGTGTGATGTGCAACATACATGGGCCATAAGTACTTGGTCCATGCAGATACAACAACGGCTCTTGTGCACACCATGGCTGAATGCACATCATTGCCATGGTGTTCATAAAGACCATTGGATGATCTCCCTCAGTGGTGGGCTCTACACCTCCTGAAGAGGTCATGTGCGAAACCCTAGCCTATTAGGGCCCACCCAAATATGGCTTTATGAAAGTAAGTGGGAGCCACTCTGGTTTGACCTAAATTAAGCTAGGGCATAATTATTGTTCCCTCCAATAATATGAGTGCATGTGATAGGGAGATTCATATGATGAGCTCTCTAAAGGCCATCCATCATTAGCATGAAGATGGGTCCTTCAATAATGAGGAAACAACCAGAAAATGGGCTATCCATTTGCTGTTGGATTTGTCTGAGTGTTTCATAAGATGATAGGGGCATCATAGACCGATGTGGGAGGGCTTCACTAGAAAATGGGAACTCTCCCACGGTACCTTGGTGTTTACGAATATGATGGGTAAGCACTCACTGGACAGAAAGGTTTAACCTAAAATGACTATGAACCTTGTCTGAAACAGGCCAAAGGGAAAACTCATATGATGAGGGGATATGATCATTTATAGAAAGGTGGTGGGGTTTTGCAACTGAAACAGTTGGCTCCATGCACCCTATGTGGTTTCCCACTTTTCCAGAGACAAGTCGCTACTCCATTACTGAGATAGGAGGGAAATCTTGGAGATGAACAAATGGGAATGAAACATAGATTAAAATCCATATCTATGTAATGAATATGAATCAAATTAGGTTGTGGACCGATGTTTGCTCTTTTATCAGAAAATGACAAATGAACAATTTGCAAAGCTTCTTAACGACAACAAGCTTAAGGGCCCAAACTATGCCAACTGGTACCTAAACCTTATGTTGGTCTTAACCTTTGAGAAGTTTGATAAGATAGCCAAAAATCATGCCCCAAATCGTCTGGGAGATAGGGCTTTTGAGGCATAGAGAAGATAATACCAAGAATGGGAGGAGAAACACTCCCTTTCCTGCTACTATATCATTGCCTCATTGAATAATCCAATAAAGAGGCAGTTTGATCAGATCAAACTTGCCAAAGACATATTGGACAGTCTCAAGACAATGTATGAAGAGCATAACCATTCTACTCGACAGAAGGTCTTGAAACAGTTCATGATGCGCAGATGTCCAATGGTCAACAGGTTCACGACCATTGTCTTCGAATGATGGGTTATATCAACGAACTGGAGGCTCTTGGATCCGGGCTGGATCTATTAACCCAGATTGATGCTATTATCAACTCTTTGCCTCCGTCTTTCAATCCATTCATCATGAATTACAACATGAATAAGTTGAATGTCAGCTTGTAGGAACTTAACAATATGTTGCAGAGGGCCGAAGAATTGATTAAGAAGGATGAGCCCATTGCCATGCTTGTTGAAGCAGGAAAATCGGGCAAGAAGAGGAGGGCAAAGAGAAAGCCCCGGAAGAAAGATGCCAAACCCAAAAATCAAAGGAAAGACAAGGCATCTGATGCCTGTCACTATTGCAAGCATACGTGGAATCCAAGAAAGGTAATTTTGAATCTTGTGTCATAGAAACCAATTTGTTGGTTGCTTCTGCGTCCTGGTGTATTGACTTTGGGGCTTCAACTCATGCGTGTAACTCACTGCAGGAGTTCAAGGTAAGCAGAAAGCTGAGTGAAGGAGAAGTAACGCTTTACTTGGGGACTTCTACAAGTGTTGCAGCTACGGCAATAGGAACCGTAGAGTTGATTTTTAGAGAAGGAAAAATTGTACTCAAATATTGTTTTTTGTACAGAATTTAAGAAGAAATTTGATTTCTGTCTCAAAACTGTGTGCTGATAGTTATTCTGTCTTCTTTAGTAATACGATTACTATTAAAAGAAACAACAAATTCTTCACATACGGGGAACTGAAGAATGGTCTCTATGTTCTACACCCTTCTCTAGAAACTAACGTAGCCGAAACTACGTTGGCTGATATCCCCAAGAAAAGGATCCAAGATACTGTAAATCCCACATGCCTGTGGCATTACCGACTTGGCCATATCGGTGTTGACCATATCACAAGGTTGGTAAAGGATGGTCCTTTGGATTTTCTAACTATAGAAGATCTTCCCACTTGTGAGCCTTGCTTTCGGGGTAAGATCACAAAATGGTCATTTAACGGTAAGTCTAAAAGATGTACAGGCACGCTTGACCTTATACATAGTGATGTATGTGGTCCCCTGATTGTTAGGACTCGTAACCAGCACGGGTATTTCATAACATTTACCGATGACTATTCTCGGTATGGTTACATGTACCTATGAGACACAAGTCTGAATCCTTTGAAAAGTTCAAAGAGTTCAGACAAGAGGTCGAAAAACAGTTAGGGAGACAAATCAAGGCCCTTCGATCAGATCGAGGAGGCGAATATATCTCTGGCGAATTCAGGGACTACTTGAAGGTCAACGGGATAGTGTCACAGTTGGCTCCTCCTGTTACACCACAACTTAATTGTGTTTGAAAGAGGAGGAATAGAACCTTATTGGATATGTTCTGGTCACTTCTCATACACTCAGAATTACCCACGTCCTTTTGGGGTTACGCATTAGAGACTGTGATATACATGCTGAATCGGGTTCTAACCAAATCGATTCCAAACACTCCATACGAACTTCGGACTGGAAAGAAACCAAGTGTCAGACACTTGAAGATTTGGGGTTGTCCTGCGCACGTTAAAAGACCGAGTGTGGACAAGTTGGAATCCAAGACTAGTCATTGCCTATTCATAGGCTACCCAAAAGGCTCTGTGGGTTACCTATTCTATGACCCAAGTGAGCAGAAGGTGTTTTGCAGCCAAAATGCATAGTTCTTGGAGAGTGATTACATCCTAGAATTACATCGTCAGGAAATAGTTCTTGATGAGGAGAGCTCAGGGTCAGTGGGAGGTGTACCACAGGTTCCAGGTATTGACCAACCTAGAAGATCTACCCGGATGTCCAGGCCACCAATTCGTTTTGGCTATGACCAGGATAGTTACCTAGTGGAAGCCTTGACTAGTGAGGAGGATCTCTTGACTTATGCGGAAGCTATGTTGGACATAGATTCCCTAAAATGGGTAGAGGCCATGAGAGCTGAGATGGACTCAATGGAGACCAATGGAGTCTGGACTCTAGTAGATCCGCCATCCGGGGTAAAACCAATTGGTTGTAAATGGATCTATAAGAGGAAGAAAGGCCCCAATGGTAAGGTTGAGACCTACAAAGCTCGTCTTGTGGTGAAAGGGTATACTCAGAGAGAGGGCATCGATTATGAGAAAACTTTTTCGCCCGTGGCCATGCTTAAATCCATTCGGATCCTGCTAGCTATAGCAGCATACCATGACTACGAGATTTGGAAAATGGATGTCAAAAATGTGTTCCTGAATGGAGATCTTACTGTAGATATCTATATGCAGCAACCACAAGGTTTCATAGCTGCGGATCAGAAACACGTGATACGTAAGTTAAATAAATCCATATATAGACTTAAGCAAGCTACTAGGAGTTGGAACATCCGGTTTGACTCTACCGTCAAAAAGTTTGAGTTTGAGCAGAATTTGGATGAGCCTTGTGTTTACAGGAAATCCAGTGGGGATAAGGTTATGTTCCTGGTTCTGTATGTAGACAACATTCTATTCATTGGGAATGACATAGGAATGTTGACTATAGTAAAAGTATGGATTTCACAGCAATTCTCCATGAAAGATCTTGGAGAAGCCTCATATATACTAGGTCTTCGACACTATAGAGATAGGTCTTTGACAAAATTGTCAAGAGATATAGCATGGAGAACTCCAATGAGGGAAATGTTCCTTTCAAGCACGGAGTCACTCTTTCAAAAAAGATGTCTCATAAGACTTCTAAGGAGATTGATGGCATGAAGGACATTCCCTATGCCTCAGCCGTAGAGAGCATCATGTATGCCATGTTGTGCACTCGTCCTGACATTGCTCACGTAGTGAGTGTGGTAAGTAGATTTCAGACCAACCCAGGGTAGGAGCACTAGACCGCTGTGAAAAATATACTGAAATACCTTCGAAGGACAAAAGAGTTATCTCTGGTATTCGATGGTAGCTCATTACAGATCCAGGGGTATACTGATGCCGATTTCCAATCGGATCCAGATGATAGAAAGTCTACATCTGGGTATGTTTTCATGGTAGGATCGTGTGCTGCTTGCTGAAAAAGCAACAAATAGGGGTCCAAGGCAGACTCCACAACCGAAGCCGAATACATTGCCGCAAGTGAAGCTGCCAAGGAAGCCGTGTGGATGAAAAAGTTCGTTCATGAATTGGGAGTAGTTCCATCCAGCACATCACCCATCTCGTTGTTGTGTGACAACAATGGAGCGATTGCTCAGGCTAAGGAGCCTCGAGCCCACTCGAAGTCCAAGCACATCGAGATGAAGTAACACGTACTACGGAAGATTATTGGTAGAGGGGATGTCCTGATTCAGAGGGTAACATTAGCGGAGAATGTAGCAGACCCATTGACTAAGCCACTGACACAGAAAGTGTTTGAGAAATACGTGGAAAGTATGGGACTCCTTAGACCTAAGTGCAAGTGGGAGTTGTTAGACAATTGTATGCCCTAGCTCCAATTAGATTGATGTACTTATGACATTTATTGTAAATGAATAAAGTGCATATTTGATTAATGTTCTTGTGGTGTGTTTCTGTGTAATACGCTTAAACTAGACACTTAATGAGACTCGTGTTAGTTTAGAATGTTCACAGCCGTTGGATAAGTCTGGTGAGAATTATCTTGCGAAAGTCGACACTGGTGTGCTACCAAGTGTTGGGGTCGCTTGTCTCAGCTGCTAGGGTGAGACCCAAAGCACATGCAGTGTAGGATTACTTGAAACCTTAAACCGGACCAGATTTCTAGTATTGCCCTGGACCTTGGAGATTAGTGGGAAAAACTGGAAAGTTACACCTGACCCCTAGACTCAATTATGATTAATCCTTTATTAATCCAATTCTACCATGAAATTTCTAAGTGGTTATCAAAAGGAAAAATAAGCATTAAGTTCTTTGGAAACCTCTAATCTTGGAAGGAGATTTGACTCACTAAGCTTCCATGATTCCCACACATGAGATAATCATCTTTCGATATCATAGTCTAACATGCGAATTTTATTGCTTAGGGATTTAATTCATAACAATCCTTTAGTCAGTCATGCATAAATCATCCAATCATTAAAAGAGTGGCCAATTCTTTTAAAGCATTAAGCACAATAATAAAAATTCATCGTGCAAATAATAAAGGTCTTGAATTGAATTAAACAAATAACTATATAATCCTAAGATCAAAATCCATCTAAACCTTATTTAAGAGATTTAGCCAGACATAATTAAACTCAACACACTCGAGAAAATTAAGGAAGAATCCCAATAAAAACACATCAAGGAATGAATAGAATAACAAGAAAACTTTAGCCTTTGAAGGTAGAAGACAAGTGCAACAACTAAGCTTTCCTCCCTCTTAGATTCAGATTCATCCTCTCTTTCTCTAACATGCTGAAACTACTTCCTCTTTTCTCCTCTACCAAATTCTCTCTAAGGATGTGTGTTTTTGCCTTGAGTCTATGGTTCTTTTTATGATGCAGCCCCCCCTCAATTGCTTCTCAATGCAGACTCCTAATTCAACATAAATTAGGTCTCCTACTATTGATCAAAGTTGAATTCCTATCTTGTTTGCACCGCCAATTGTTAGACTCAAAACTTGTAGCTCAAACTTCACTTGGTTGGTGGAGGAATTAGGGTGTGCGATAAACATAAGAGTTGTAGCCCTATCTCCTATCTTTAATTATCCGGTTTGAATCACCTTAATCTGAGTTATAGACATGAAGTTATGACCAAAATATGGGAACTATATCAGAACAGGAAATTTCCTTTTTTGTGCATCCATATCAAATCCGATTTCAATGGATTCTCTTCTTCATGGCCACATCATGGAACATCATTGTTGCATAGACTTTCCTCTATATTGTCTTGATCAATTAAATTGAATTCTTCCTTAAAATTTCACAATTAAGCTCCAAATCACCTTGCAAGACAATTTCATCATAATTAGTGCAATACCATGCTAATTCCAAAAAAAATTATTACCAAAATCATCAAGTTATAGGTATGAAAATATGTATAAATATATGCTTATCACATTGGGGTGAATCTTGTTTGCTGAAGAACTATTGGAGGTCCAAGCTCTGTTCAAACTGTTGGATTAACATATCTTGACGGTCTCCTCTTAATGATCTTACCACATTGATAGTACCTCCCTGGGTGTGTGCGGGGAGGGGGTTGTTCTCTACATAAGTTGGCTTCCTTTTAACAAAATCATCTAGTTTTACCTTCTATACAAATAGTCGTCAAAGTGTGAAGCAGCCCATTAGATCATGGTTTGGCGACTGGTGGAAACTACACCACCTCCCCCATGCCTCTCTTTCTCAGGGTCAACTCCTGGTGGTAGCGGTGGTAGGTTGATCACACAATCCTCCACTAGTTTGTTCATTATCATTATCACTTCATCTTTTCTATATGTGAAAAGGGGAGGGGTGGAGGTAGTAGGCCCCCTAGTGTTCCAAGGCCTCCAATCTATGATGTATGCTTCATTCCTCCTGTACTGCGATGCCGTCAGGGTAGATAGGGGTGTGGTACTCTTGACAGTGCACATTGTCCTCTCCATGCACTTCCATAATTGACTAAAGGTTTCAAACTCAACATTTTCAATGCCTATTCTATAGGCTAGATACATCCCTTGCATACACTATTCAACAAAACTCTTTTTAATGGTGTGCTCATCAAAAATAGTGTCAACTTCTAGAACCTCATATGATAAGCCAAGAGGTCCTTGCTCGCGTGTTGTTCTATGTTGCGCAAGTCCGCCATTATCAGCCTCCGCTCCAAGGTAAACCATTTGGACAAGAATCTTTTTGCCAATATAATTCTACCCACGAGTTTATACTACTCATGGTCAGATTGACAAACAAGGTGTATGAAGGTTCGATCAGAGACTTGGAGAATTCCCTGACTTTCAAGTCTCCATCCAGGGCAAATGATCCCAAGGCATCCTCGAACTTGTTCACATGCTCTTGTGAGCTCCCTTTTTGCCCATCATACTATGGCCATTGCTAAGGCAAGATGTAACCAAGGGGGTAAGGTTTGTACAAGATCCAGTTAAAGTAGGGTTTTTGGAGGATACGTGAGGACTAGGCCATGTTCTGGTTCTCCTCCATCATGCCTTGAACACACTCCTTCAGTTCATCGTGGTTGATGCGTGCTTCTATTGCCATGTTGTTTTGTGGGGTCACATGAGGTTGTTCAGTGGTAGAGAAATAGGTTCTTTGTATCGTGTCTTGTGTAGGCACAGGGTTGGTTTTGGGAGGGTGTTCGTACATGCCAGGGTTCGAGTTTGTGGGGTGGTTAGCAAGGATGGATGTGGAAGGATTGGAGGGGGGAAAGGGGAATGCTCGGTCATAGATGACCTTTGGAGGAATAACTATAAGGTGCTTCTCATCTTGGCTTGCATCTATTCTATGAAGTCGAAATGATTCTTGAACTTATGCACCTTGTTGAAGAGGATCTTGATGTCAACCTGCTCGACTGATCCTTTTTTGGCTTGGTCTTCAATCTCCGGGTTGGTGTTTTCTTGCTCATTGGTTTGTTCTCTAGAGATGAGAGAAAGGTTAATTCTATGAGCGGTCATCCTTCATGATTCAAGAATAACTAGAGATTCTGATGTGAGTGTGGTGGTAGGGCTACGTACGTGGGTCTCTTTGAAAGATGAAGGAAGGCTAAGGGAAAAGGGTAGGTTAAAGGCTATGATTGACAGAATGTTGTTCTCGTTACGAGTCAGGCCTCCTTTTATAGGAAAAGATCTTGAGGCCCCGAAAGGAATGAACTAAAAGAGTTTTCTTCTCACTAAGAAAGGGAATCTTTGATTTGGTGTTAGTTGTTAGGGGGACACCGCTAAGGTTTTTCCATGTGTCTTGTGAGATATCTCAAGGATGATGTTTCCTTTCATCTAAGGATACTCATAATACATGTATGCTACTTCCTTTTGTGATTCTCCTAGACTGACGTGGCACAGGTGATGTCATTACTAATATCACATGTCTCTCTTAATCCTATTGGGTGTTTTATCATGAGGGACACTGGTCAAACATTTTATTCCTTCATTCGTTGCTGATACGCAATGGATGTGAGCTCATTGCGGGTTTGCAATGGCTCTAAGCACAATGCAGACTTGCAATGACTTTGTGCTCATCACAGGCTCGCAATGGCTTTAAGTTTATCTTTGATATTGTGACTTTGGGTCTATTATAGGTCTACGGTGGCCCTGAGCTCATCTCAAGCTCGTTTTAGGCTTTGAGCTCATCGCAAGTCTGTGCAGGCTCAAAGCTCATCGTAAGTTTGTGTTGAGTCCTGAACTTGTCATGGTATCTTTGTAGCATCAATTTAGCACCTTCTATGCTATTACGGTTTTGGTGATCAACATGTACCTACACTAGTAAAATCTAATTAGAATTAGATTAAATCAAGATAAGCCCATTTCAGTATGGACAACTATATGGGTCAAACTACTTTTTGCAGTTGGGCTCATGTACCAAGATGAATATCATTAGATAATTGGGTCCATAGATGGGATGACCATGAGTTAATCTAATCAATTAGAGTTTTACAAGATTTAATTCGATTTTGATCATTTATGTGTGATGTGCTATGTGAGTGTAATTTGTACATAGGCCATAAGTGTTTGGCCCATGAAAAAGACTTATGTGGCTCTTCACACCCATCACCAATGAATGCACATCATTGCCATGATGTCCATAAATCATTGTATAATCTCCTTTTAATGGGCCCTTCTCTTGTTTCCTCTCCAAGGAGAAACCCTGTGGGAACCCTAGCCCATTTAAGGCCCATTTGAACCCGACTTTATGAAAGTCAGTGGAAAACACTATGGTAAGACCTAAAGTTGACCTAGGGATTGATATATGTATTACCTCATGATTAAAATAAGTGCTACGAGAAAGAGAATGGCATAAGATGATATTTCTAAAGGCCTTTCCTCATTAGCTTGAAAGTGGGTTGAATTGGTGGGTGGAGATGCACCTTAAAATTGCGTTATCTGTTTTACTAAGTGTGAGTTCCAGAAAACTCATGGTCGGCTCAAAAAGATGGAGTCTCCACCCATTTTTTAGAGGAAATAGACCCTCATTTTCAGATTTGAAAAAATCGATTTAAGTCTTTGATAGTACTCCATTCTCCATGGAAAAGGCACATAGTCAAGAAATTTCAAGTCCCAAGGATTGGAAGAGGGTAGGTATTAGGCACCCCTCTCTCCAAGTTGTTGTAGCATCCCAATACAGGAGTTGTTCCGGCTCAATTTCTTTCAAAAAACCAATGAACATAGCTACCAAAATTTAAGAAATCTGGAGAAACGTTCTTCCAGCTTCTCCTGAAACCAACTTTGAGGTGATTTTATTGGGTCTTAGGTACTAATTTCCCTAAGACCCTCACTTCTCTGCCTCTATTCTCAGTGTAGGTTGGGTAAGGCTAGGTTGGGGGTGGTTTCTTTGAAAGACAAAGAAGGACCAAGAGTTGGAAGGGGTTAGGTTTTTAGGGTAAGTTGTTAGGCTTCGGATGGTAGAATTGGGAGTTGACAGCAAGGGTGCTAGGTTGTTGAATAATGAGTCTCAATATGAGGAGGATCTCAATTTATGGGGGAGATCCCGAGATCCTAAAAGGTAGGAGATAAAGGTGCTCGTCTCCTATTAGGAAAGGGGATATTGGGCTTGTTGTCCATCATTAAGTGCAAGGTTGGGGTTTCGCCATGTGTCTCATGGGGTTCTATTTGAGGATTGGCTTTCCTTTCGCTCAGGAGCTCTCATTACTCACGCGTTCTACTACCTCTTGCATGCCTTACTTAATTGATGTGGCATTGGTGATGTCACTTTTTGATAAATGTTGTCTTGTTGTACTTATGTGGCACCTTGTTTCTTTTGCCCTTCTTGACATTGCGCGCTTAGATGATGCCTAGACACAACTCTGTAACAGGCCACAGTGCCAGGGTGGTTAAGGGTTTATCACAAGTCCGAATGTAAGCGATCCTCATCGTGGGCTCAAACCGGGTTTGCCTCTGCTCAGGCTACAAGTGGGCTTGTCGAGAGCATGCAATGAACCATGGGTTTATCGTGGTTTTGCGATGTGCATTGTGGGTTCATCACAAGACTTGTGATGCGTTGCGGATTCATCATAGGAGGAAAGTTGACTGCAGGTTAATCGCAAGCCTTCATGTGGTGTGAAGATAGTGTTTAATGCTCTCAGGGACTAAATGAACACTATGTACCTACATTAGCCCCCCTACTTATCGGTAAGTGGAAGCTTATTGATAAGCACTTTGCTTTTGCATTTGTTTTTAGGTCTTGTATTGAGTTTGTTTGCATGCATTGGGTCTGAGGATTTGCCCTATTTTTCTAATTTTTTATAGATGATGTGTGCCTTGTTTTTGCGGTGGGGGCTTCTTGCATTCCATGGTTTTATCCCCCTTGTCTTTTGGTCATTTCCTTTCTATCGATGGTCAATGTTATGCTCTATTTGTGTGTGTTTAGCCCCCTGACCGTTGACATAAAGGGAAAACTTGTGTTCGGTTTGTAAATTTCAGCCCCTCTGGCTGTTGGTGGAGAGCTAGCAGTTGGAATATCATGCCCCCCTAACTACTGGTGGCGAGAAGGGACTGGAAAAGTGTGATATCGTTAATGGCCTAGCAAGGGAGAAGCCCCCCTGTATGACGGGGTTGCAGACTATTCGATGCTTAGTGTTTGTTGATGTTGAGTGATTCAACAGCGTATCAAATTTTGTTATTGATGGGGAACAGGGAAGCCTTTTGGGAATGGCCACGTATTGGTCATTATTAGTGATTCTTTACTTGTAATTCTGTAATAAATATGGTTTGTTCACTCATATGTGACTATTCCGGTACCCGATACATATAAAGTGGCGGTTGCTGATGTGGCACCTCTTTTGAATTACTGCATTATTTTGTCCTACCTTTTGGAGGGTATGTTGGTAATTTTATTGAAATTATGTTTCATCAAGCGGTGGATGGGATTGCGTACTCGCGTCTGTTTGTCTTTCCCGGCATTGTTTGTCATTCTCAACATGTGGGGACTGCATTTAAAGG
The DNA here is from genome assembly GCF_056320005.1 of Nelumbo lutea. NCBI lineage: Eukaryota > Viridiplantae > Streptophyta > Magnoliopsida > Proteales > Nelumbonaceae > Nelumbo > Nelumbo lutea. The sequence goes on along the minus strand of NC_142684.1, from coordinate 40,271,690 downwards.
AGAGGTGTGTCCCTGTTGGTTCCTACTTTGCATGCTTATTTTCAACTGCTTTCTGCACTGATTAAGTTTCCTTGTTCGATTAGCACCTATTTCTCCATGTCCACTCTACTTTTCATTCATGGCTCTACATCGACAATGGGTAGAGAAGAAGACTGAGGAGAAGATGGAGAAGAAAGTAGAGAAGAGGACTGAATGTCCCTTCCCTGACTTTGTTAGGGAAGTGGATATGGCAGAAATGTTGTCTGAGAGGGAGGTGGCTGCGATGGCCGATGGTGGGAGGGGTTTTGGCCTCTGATGCCTGTATCCCGCGGTGAGGGAGAGGTGTTTGATGTCATCTCCGGTACAGAGTTGATGTGTTTGTGTGGTCATCATGATCAATCTGTATAGTACAAGTGTCAAGAGCCTGGGACTGATGGTTTGAAGTCCCCTAATAATTATACGGCATGGACGTAGCATATTTTGGAGAACCCTGTGTATTGTCATATGTTACAAGATGCAAGGCTCCTTAGGTTCATGGATTGCTACACAAATCTTTCTAGTAAAGAGGGGGCTAAGTACGCCAGGCACCTTCTGGAGCATTGGTGCTTTTGCACCCACACTTTTGTTGGTGCATTTGGCTAGTTCATGATTACCATTGAGGATGCAGCCGCGTTACTGGCATTGCCTATCAAAGGAGCCCTGTTTGCGCAACATTTGCAGCATGTTGAGTCCATTCTGACAAACCTGAGGGAGCTCTGCAATCAAGTCCTCAAAGAGATTGCCGCATACAAAGTGCAGGTGGACTGGTCTACTACTCGAGGGAAGATTCTGCTAAAGAAGTGGCTTGAGTACTGGTTTGAGTCTCACGGTAGGAGGGGCATGATGGTTCGGGTTGCGGACAGCCAGCTTCATCTGGTTACCTATGTACTATATGTGGCCTCTCGCTTTCTAGTATGTAGCCCCAACATTCTTCAGACCAAAGGGCATCATCATATAATAGAAGTTCTCTATGGGTGTCCTAAAGGCTATATGGGGTGCATCTGTGGGGTCCATGAAAATCTGATTGTATCCACTATAAGCATCTAAGAAGGAGAAAAGCTCATTTTCTAGTGAAGCATAGTTTGCAGGTTTGGCCTACCTAGAGTACTAATCTCAGACAACGAGAAGCAGTTCGAAGACATTAACTTCCAGAATTGGTGCGCTCAGATGGGTGGACGAGCTATTCTACGTGGTTTCAAAGCTTGACTCTCTCAAGATAAAGGTTTGTGGGTGGACAAGCTACCCAGCGTGCTATGAGCCTATAGCACAACTATCAAAACAACAACAGGCAAGACGCCCTTCAACCTAACCTATGGGACTGAAGCAGTAATACCAACCAAAATGGAGATCCCGACGCTGCGACCTGAAGTGTACACTGAAGATTAAACTGAGGAAGAGCTGCAAGCTAACCTTGACTTGGTAAAAGAAGGTAGAGACCTTGCCTACATTCAGACTACAACGTACCAACAGCATGTAGCTCGGTACTACAACACCCGAGTCAGGAAATGCAACTTTAGAGTTGGCGGTCTGGTGCTTAGAAAGATCATGGTACCCAAGCCCAGTGTGGGGAAGCTCGGCCCGAATTGGGAAGGCCCCTATAGAGTGTCCATGACCATAGAATGGGAATAGCAGCTAGCAGAGGCGTGCAGCTAGTGATCCAACAGCACAGGTGCGAGATGGCCTGGAAAAAGTTCAAAAACAAACACGCCAATTCAAAAAAATAAAAAACAAGTGTGTGCACTTGGTTTGAATTTAGGCATGCATTTAAATTAAAATCCCTCTCCAGGAACGTCGCTCACACGAAGTCACCCGCTCCAGAAGATTCTGGAAGAAGCAACTCAGATCAAGCCCAGACCAGGCAAATTGAACCGCCAACAAAGGCGAACTAAACTGCCAATAAGAGCGAGTAGACCCAAAATGCCCCAGAAGTTCCTACTCTCTTCGTCCACTGAGTAGCGGCTCAAGAGTGGGGGGCAATTGATGAAGGGCATTTTGGTCACCCGCATAACTACCGACATGTGGACAATGGAGACAACACAACGTCCAAGTCAGCAAGACATCTCGACAAGTCAACACATAGCAACCAACATCAAGTGTGAGGCTGAGCTAGGGTGAGCTTGGCCAGCCGCCAACACAAGCTCATTTAAACCATTGCATACATCGCACCCTCACGAGTATAACTACTATGACCACAGGAACAGCTCGCCGAGCCGTACACCACAAGACTCATGGGCGACCTGTAACCGTCGCACGAATCTAACAACTGACACTCCAGTGTGCCTCAAACTGCAGAAACAACCCTGCAGAAGACTCGGAGACGTTACCTAATGGCACCTGAACCTCAAATAGCTATAAAAGGACTCCAAAACCATCCAAAAGGTATGTGCACTAAAGCTCTTAAAATCTCACATATCCTCACAGAGACCCCCTATTGTGACTTAAGCATCGAAGTGTTCTTCTGCGTAAAAACTACCCAAGCATTCTAATCTTTCTTTCTTCACAGCTCTTTCCAGCTCGACACTACCAGATTAGATCCTAATTCAAGTCTAGTCATTGGATATGAAGGAGTGGGTAGATCGCACATCATCGGAAGGCAATTGCAGTTGTCAAACAAACACGAGAAAAACATAGTGGTGCCATCCAAAAAATAGCTTGCATTAGTTTATGTTTGATTTTTTATTAATGCATACAATGGTGATTGATGATTCGAAGGATTTGATAGGTTTTGGTATTGGCTGAAGCTTGCTAAGTTTTTTTTTATGGATCTCAATTTTGATAGTTGATTTGATTGGTGCTCATAGGTTGGGTTTGATTTTTTTATGTGTGAAGTTCAAATTTGTGATTTAATGAAGGCTTATAAATTTTGATTTGAAAGATTGTTGAGTTTTTATGGATTTAGGTTTTAGATAATTGATGTTGGATCTTGAATTTTCTATTTGATTCAAATGTTTGATGGAATTTTACTAAGTTAATGTGGACTGTGATTTTTATTTGAATTTTTTATACGTCTTGATTTTGATTTAAATTTTTGATGGATTTTGAATTTTCATGGGTTTTGATTTTTTTAAATTAGTTATTTATAGGTTTTAGTTATTTGGTTTAAATGGAATTTGGATTTTGACTTAAATTTTTATGGGTTTGATTTTTGAAATTGATTATTTGATTTGAATACTTGATGGATTTTGGATTTTGATTTGATTTTTATAGGTTTTGATTAGTTATTTGATTTATGTATTTTGATTTTGTATCTTAGTTTTTATGATTTTTAATTTTTGAAAATATTTGAGAGAAATTTAATATGAATTTTGATTTTTGTTTTGGGTTTTTTACAGATTTTGACACTTGATGGAAGTTTACTAATTTAATATGGAGTGTGATATTTTATTTGGGTTTTATGGGTTTTAATTTTTTATTTAAGTATTTGATGGAAGTTTACTAATTTAATATGGACTGTGATATTTTATTTGGGTTTTATGGGTTTTAATTTTTGAATTTAATTTTTTATTTAAGTATTTGATGGAAGTTTACTAATTGAATATGGATTTTGGCTTTTGATTTGAGTTTCTACGGGTTTTGATTTTTAATGTTTGATGTTGAAATCATTTTAGGAAACTATTTTGAAAAGTTGGCAAAGGTCTTGTAATTGCTATAGCGCATGTTGTCATTCTAATATGTAATAAGAGCTCCTTAGATAGGTGTTACTATAGGTGTTACTTGTGCCTTAAAACTTTGATAGTTCGGGCAATGAAAATTGTATGATGCAAAGTGTACAATGTTAAAGAAAGTCTAATGCCCCCAGTAACGGTTTGGATTTTATAAGGGTTTCTTGAGGATAAAGTGGTCTGGTCATAACTTATCAAGCTTCTTGTGCTTGTACACATACTGTCATGCATCGGGAGCAAAAGATTTTTGAACTCTACAATTGATTTTAAGAATGCTTGAACTTAGAGTTTTTTTTTTCTTTAAGTGATTTGCCCGAAGGCATCTCACATGGGATTTTTTTCTTTTTCGGGATTATGCCAAGTCAATACTTTTGATTGGTTTTTGCATGAAAGCAAGCCATAGATTTTGATGAATTTTGATAGCATTTGATTATGCCCGAAGACGGATTGCACAAAGTGAAAGATTTCGATGAATCTAGATGGGTATTCGATTATGCCTGAAGGTGAATCACACGAAATGAGAATTTCGATGAATTTTGATGGGTATTCGATTATGCTTGTAGACAAATCACACAAAACAAGAGAGTTTGATTGGTATTCAATTATGAGAGATTTTGATGAATTTCAATGGGTATTCGACCACAAGAGATTTTGATGAATTTTGATGGGTATTCAATTATGCCAGAGGATAGATCGCACAAAGCAAGAGACTTCAATGAATTTCGATGGGTATTTGATTATAAGAGATTTTGATGATTTTCAATGGGTATCCAATTATACCCAAAGGCGGATCGCACGAAGAAAAAAAATTTGATGAATTTCGATGTGTATTCGACTATGAGAGATTTCAAAGAATTTTAATTGGTATTCAATTATGAGAGGTTTCGATGAATTTCGAGGAGTACTCGATTATGCCTAAAGGCAGATCACACGAAGCGAGAGATTTTAATGAATTTCAATGGGTATTTGATTATGAGAGATTTTGATGAATTTTGATGGGTATTTGATTATGAGAGATTTTGATGAATTTTGATGGGTATTTGATTATGAGAGATTTCAATGAATTTCGTTGGTATTTGATTATGAGAGATTCTGATGAATTTCGATGTGTATTTGATTATGAGAGATTTTGATGAATTTTGATGGATATTCGATTATGAGAGATTTCAATAAATTTTGATGGGTATTCAATTATGCCCGTAAGCATATCGCACAATGCAAGAGGTTTCGATGAATTTCATTGGGTATTCGATTATGAGAGCTTTCGATGAATTTTAATGGGTATTCAATTATGAGAGGTTTCGATGAATTTCGGTGGTTATTCGATTATGCTCAGAGGCAGATCGCACGAAGCAAGATATTTTGATGAATTTTTATGGGTATTCAATTATGCCCGTAAGCTTATTACACAAAGTGAGAGATTTTAATGAATTTCGGTGGGTATTCGATTATAAGAGATTTCGATGAATTTCGATGGGTATTCGATTATGCCCAAAGACAGATCCCACGAAGCGAGAGATTTTGATGAATTTTGATAGGTATTCGATTATGCCCATGGGCAAATCGCACAAAGTGAGATTTTGATGGGTATTCCATTATGAGAGATTTCAATGAATTTTGATGGGTATTTTATTATGCCCGAAGGAGAATTACACAAAGTAAGAGATTTTAATGAATTTCGATGGATATTCGATTATGCTCGTAGGTAGAGATTTTGATGAAATTCAATGGGTATTTGATTATGCCCAAAGGCAGATTGCACGAATCGAGAGATTTTGATTAATTTTATAAAAATTTGAATGATTTAGATGAAAGAAAGTTGGATGATTACATTTGGATCTGGACAACTCATATGAAAACAACTTGCACAAAAAGATTATGAAAAAGATTTTTAGGTAACTTTGGATTTGGATAAATGATTCAAAGAACTTCACATTAGGTGTATGCCAAAATTTTGGATGAAGGAAAATTTGATGAAAGATTTTTGGATAATGGAAGAAATTTGTTTGAAAATTCTTAGATGGTTGGGATGAAAGACTTTTAAATGATTTTGGATTTTAAGGAAAACTTTTGGATGATTTGGAAAAAAAAAGTTTTTGGATGCTTTAGATGATAGAAAAAAAGATGTCATTGAGCTTTTCATTTTGTTTTTTCCTTTTTTTGAATCAAACAAGAATTAGGTGGGTGGTCAGAGATTACTTCTGACAAAACAATGACACTCAAAAGAGCCTTCTTACCCTTAACGTGGTGTGAGATTTGATGATAGCAGAACTATTAGTTTCAGAGATATGTGTCTTAGAAATGTTAGATGTTAACTGGAAATTCATTTCGGGAAAATATTCAAGCGAAAGGTAGTTGCCCCTTTGCGTAGAGATTGAATCTTCACGACCTGCTAAATCAAACTTCTCATGCTTTGATATGCTTTCCCCAAGTTTGGAATGTATCATTCTCCTTTTTTGTTGTTTTTTTTCTTGCCCTTTTCCCCTGGTTTAGCGTTTCCAAGTCTGACTTCTTTTTTTTTTTTTTCTCATCTAGGGTGCCTACACTTGATTCCATCGTTATCAGAAAAAAAAAAAGGTGTGCCCAAAGTTACTTGCTAATCTCTCAAAGATCAATGAGGCCTTATTAGATGGGATGAAACGTGGCTTAGGATAAAGTTTAGAATTAAAAGATAGGAGGCTCAAATACTCTATTGACATAGGTTTCAAATGCATGAGTTAACAAATAGGGCTTTTAATACTTTTTCTTTGGCTTCTCTTCTTTTCCTTCCTTTTTTATTCCCTTTAGATGAAAAATGCTTTTTATGTCTTTCAATTCCATGAACTTTACATATTTCTTGATCTAGAAGGACATTTCATTAGGGTAAAGAATGATGTGTGGTTATGATGAAATCAGAAACAAATGTTTAGTTTAACTACCCTAGTTTTTTTCTCTTTATTTTCTTCAAAATTGCACTTTGCTTATTTAGTTTTTCTTTTTGACTTTATTCATTTTTTTTACTTGTTGTAAGGGAATTCAAACATTTGACATCTGTCTCTTGAGATAAGGGTTTAGTCAAAGAAGACGTTCAAATGATTGAAAAATGGATCAAAGACAAGGTAAAATGATTAATAGATGGCTTCCCTTCATCTCTTGATTGTGTGTATGACTTATGAAATGAAATAGTTGTTAGGATTGTCCCAAATTGATCATTCAAGGGAGAAATATTACTCTTTGACAATGTTGGGACCTTTAATGAACTTGCCCCTAGTTCTTTTTGCATTTTTTAAGCACTTTTCATGCTTTTCTTTCATTTTCCCCCTTTTTATCCCTTTGATTTTCCCTTTTGATTCAAGTATCTTTAGAAACTTGTGGGTTTTGTTAAAGAAAGGTTTAGATGAAAGGCTCAAATGGAATTACTATCATCTGAATGAATGATGAGGGACCGAGGGAAATGATTGACCAAAAATGGCCTCCAGTTATTTCTTTGATCGATGAGCAATTAATACTGGTTTTGATGCCTTATGTTGACTTAGGAGTAGTGATTGTGAAGTTGACTTAATGCCTTATTGCCATTGGTGCCTATATTACCCAAGGTTGTCTCCTTTTCTAAATATTTTCTTTCTCTGAATTTCCACTTAGCAACCAACTTTTCTTAAAAACGTATCCGATGAGACTTGCTGCAAGTTTTTTATCATCAAATTTGGATATAGTTGAGGGATAAATTGGGCCTACTTGAATTCGTTGTTTTATTAGGCATAAACATAGATTAATAAAAGACATAAAGCAAGATTGCATTAAGTAAAAGCTGAGTACCCTAAGCTTTAAGGTGCAAAGAAAACAAAGTTTAATACAAATGTTCTTTAGGTGGCAGTATGTCCATAAGCTTGACCCCAGGATTGTATTGGCCATCAACAATGAGGCGTTGGATAGCATACTTCAATTGCCAGCATTCATTAGTCTCATGTCCCAGTCCTTGATGGTAGATACAATAAGCCTTTTGGTTGAAATTCTTTGGATCTATAAGAGGCTTCCAAGGCAATAAATGAAGGTATCCTTTCTTTACCAAAGTGGGCAAAAGTTTGGAAGGTTGGTAAGGTAACAAGTTGAACATCTTTAGTTCTTTCTTAGTTGTTTAAGGCGGTGGTGTAGGATTTGGAACAAAAACTGGTGGTGTTGCCCCTATGCACGGAGATTAACTAATCAACTTTGAGGGTTAACGGGTTCACTACTTTTCAAAGTTCTTCAAGTTCTTATCGAATTTTGAATTGATATTTGGTAGGTGAGGTCATGTTTCCTACTAAGAGCATTAAACTTTAGATGGAATGCGAACATGTATGGAATGAATGCAAAGATAATGCAAGCAATGCCTAGACTATTTGGGTTGGTACCTAGGGGGTATCTAGGTGTATAACCTAAGGTTTTAGGTGGCGATATTAAAAGGTGTTTATTTGAGAGTCTTAAGGTTTTATTATTTTTATTTGGTTATCTAAGACGTACCCAAGCGCCATTGTCCAGGCTGCCTACGTACCCCTTATGAGGGATCAGACCTATTGTAATTCTTAAAAAGGTTACAAATTTGATTACACATTTTAGTTATGTTTCAAGGGATATTGTCCAACACTGATGAGATCTTGGATGTTGCCTTTGAGAACTATGTGATTATTTGTCGAGTGCCCTTGTCTTTTGTGATAAGCGCAATACTTTCCCAACTTGAAGCTCTTTGGTAAGATATTGGGAATTGGTTTAGGTGACAAAGGTGTTAGATACCCACTCTCGATCAGCTGAGGAAGTGATTGAGACTACGGAGGGAGGGAAGCAAATTGTCTCTTAACTCTTCTTTTGAAGGGATCGGTTAAAGTTTGATGTTTTTATGTTGAAGAGTAAGGTTGATGTATGACGATGTTATTACCTGATTTTTGCTCGGTCCACTGTCTGAACCTCCAATTTCAGCCCAAATCCTTGATCATACCCTTTCGATCCATCTGAAACAAACAAAAACCCAAAAAACTCGAATCTCACCCTGAGAGCCCTCAGATCCACCACTAAACTTACCTAATACCTATCTGATGACCCTAATCAATCCCTATCAACACATTGACCACTAAATCCAACACCACCATCAAACCCAGAACCTTCCAAAATACCTACCCATAAAATTTTAACTCAAGATTCCTCTCTTTTATCAAATAAAGATTTCATTTTGACCTCTCGCGTTAGCCTAAACAAACCCAAATTCCCTTGATCTTGACACATCCGAACCGATCAAACCACATCTTTAAACTCTAGACACATCAAAACACCTACCCCTAAAGTTTCAACCCCAAATTCCCTCATTTGCCTTTCCATTAAACAAAGATTTTGTTCCAGCATCCCGTTGACCCAAATTCCAATGACTTTGACCCTCCAAAGGCAAATTAGACATCATCATCAGATCTTGGACACCCCCAAATACCCAAGTGTGAAATCTCAAACCAAAATACCTCTATTTACCCTTCAATCGCACCAAGATTCAATTTCAAGGTCCTAGATTGATCAAATTACAAATATGTTCGATCCGGGCCCAGTTAGCTCAATCTAGCCTTATCAATCACCTCGGACTATTAGAAATTATGTCCTGTGAAATTTCATTCAAAACAGACCTTGTTTTCCCCTTGATTACAAAAAGATTCTATTTCGAGGCCTCATATTAATCAAATTGAACCCTTTCTAGATCTATCCTTCCAGGCCCATTTGGGCCAATCTGACTCTACCAATCACCCCACACTACAAAAAAACCTACCCTGTCAAATTTCAGCTAAAAATACCCTCATTTACCATTTCATCTAAAAAGATTCTGTTTTGATTAATCTCCTTAGCCCACTCACATAAGACCCCTCTTTATGATCAGACCAATCTCAACCCTCCACTTTTTTTTACCCAAAACCACCCACCATTGGACCAAAACCCTGGTTCAACCCCTTGAACCCGCTTTGACTAAATTTGTCAAAATTACCAAAATACCTCTCCCCGTATTACCTAAAATTACGAAAATGCCCTGATGATCTTTATAAATTCAACCTAAGCTCTTCATTCACCCTCATCTAAAGAATTCGAATGAAGAGACTATTCATCCTCCCCTTCATTTGAACAGAGCAAATAGTGGCGGCAGAATCCCTTCCCCGATCTTTTTTTTTTATTATTTTCTCGCTTTCCCTCTCCCTTCTCCACCCTCACCTTTCCATTCTCTCACCCATATCGACCCAGAGATCTATTGAAGGCACTGTTCACTCTCCTCCCTCATCTAGCACCGAATAGAGGCGGCGGAAGAGCGGCGGCAGATTTGAACCCGGTAACTCTCTCAGTTTTCTCTTTCTCTCCCTCTCTACCTTCGTTTTTTTCTTTCTTTTTTCTTCCTCTGTTGGGTTTCAATCGCGTTTCTCGACCGTTCATTATCCCTTTTGACGAGAATAGAGGAGTTACAGCAACGCAACTTCCCTCTCATCCCCACTCGATTCTAGCAGGAATCCTATCTCTTCTGTTCTCATTTCTTCCCCTCGTTTTCTTTCTTTTCGTCTTAGTCATTGGTCATCCTAATAACGAGTTGTTCGGAGCCCTGCCTCCTAGTCATCGGTTGTTCCGATCTGTCGTCCTAATCATTAGTCAAACCCTACCTCTTGTGATTTTTGTCATTCAGACTAGTCAAATTAATGGCGTGATCATTGGAAAATCCCCCATCAGATAGAGAGATTAGACCTAGAAATTCATCTCATTATTATCCATCTTCACGTTTCCAGTTGTGAAGTTCATTCCTGTGCAAAGGTGAGAAACAAAAAAGAGAGAAGTTCATTGAAATCTCCACCTCTGTTCTCCAACTTTTTAGACCGAGATTCCCTTGTTTGATTAATTAAACCTGATCCAGTATCGAATCAGGCAAAAATCAATCCCAGCTAATCGTTCTTTTCTCATCAATCTTCTGGTCACAAGCATCAGTCACCAACATCATACAGAGAAAGAAATTAGAAACGATAAATACTCTAGTCTTCTGTTGTTATATTTCATCGCAAGCCACATCCAATTTGGTAATGTTTTCCAGTTGAAAATATTTCTGATAACGAAGCTACAGGCCTCATTTTGTTTTTGTTCTATCGATCGTTGAAGGTTGGATTCTGTATAAATGATGTAACCGATAAATCACGTACTCTTGTATCTCTTCCCTGTAGTTGATTCACCATGGTATTTTATTGCCTTTGTCATGTTTAAGAATGTGTCTGAAGATCGGATTTGCTATGTTCTGTTAGTTAATGTTTATGTGGGACTTTGTTTTGTTGAAACTCCAATACTCAAATAAATGGATATGCTAGAACTAAATCGCTTATTTGAATTAACCTCTGGATATAATGACATATGATTTTTTGTATTGCTGAACAAAAGGAGACCACTCAGAGTGAATCTAAGAGTAGGAAAATAAAATAATAATTAGGATAAAACAAAAAAAAAATGGAAAAAGAGAATAAAGTTGATGATCGAAATGGGATATTAAAGCAGGGATTGGTGTTTTATTGTAGGTCAGATTAGAAGGAGAGGGAAATCAGTTTAGAAGCTAAAAATAATAATAAAAAGAATAGACATAAAAGGAGAAAACTCTCATAGTTAACCTTTACTGGCCGAATGCCAATTTAGTATCCAACTTTCAAAATGGGACAATCTGATATATGTCATTAATCAATCGTTAAATGGCATGTGAAAAAGACAAAAATACCTTGAAGTATCATCTAATTTTCTTTATCAATCTATTCCCTAAAATCAAAACCTACCCAATGAAGATCATATTCACACTATCACAGAGAACCCGGGGAAGGTCAGAACGTCTTCCTGTTAGTATACAGAACAAAGATTGCCAGCCAGTGCCGTCTGATCACTGTTACGGTGTAAGAATTTGTTACTCCATGGCCTCTACGCATGTTAGCAAACCAGACATAGAGTCATGGAGAATTTTCCTCCACTGTCAAACCCTGCAATAAATCTTCTTCTTCTGAAAAAAAAAAATGTGGACATGTGGACTTGAGTAGCACGGCACAACAAACCCAATAAGTCGAGGTTCCAATTTCATAAATGGAACGAGCTGTTTCCTGAATTGGGTTTTTGTGGATTTGGACGGAGGAGTAACTTTGGTGCTCAAATGTGGTAAAAATCAGAAAGTTAGTAGTTTACATGGATGGGAGGGACAGAGGGAAAAGTTGGGCAGGGGCGTCTTCTAGTTCTAGCTAGTAGTCCTAATACTCCCATAAGAATGGCTCCTACATCTGGAATCCGAAGTCGGCTTCTCCCGGTGAAAGAGTCCTCTCCGCTTCGGTTTAGGTTTGAATTGAGAGAGAGAGTGTTAACAGATGGAGAGGATTAATGGGGTTGATCAGATCAGATGTCAAAGAGTCTTGTCCAGAGGAGCCAGATGTCAGGTCTGCCTCTCTACCGCCCTACCCCCTACCCCAATTAATAAATTGAAAATGGGGTTTTAACTTTGAAGCACTCCTCTATAGGCTTTCCTTGATCCTTTCTGTGTTGCTACTATTAGAATTCTTTTGGGTGTTGTTGAATTCTGTGAAGGTATTTGCGGCTGAAGAAGAAGATGATGATGAAGAAGAAGAGAAAGAAGAACAGGTAGTGCAGGAGGTAGAAGAAGAGGAGCAGAATCAGACTCTGATAGAAGTTTGGGTTTTCGCCCCCTTTATTTTGGGCTCTTGGAGGATAGCGAGCGGCGAACAGGCTCTCGGTTTTGGGATCTGTTTGATTCTTGAGAAAGAAGATAATGAATAGTGTTTTATTTTAAGGGTAATATTGACATTTTAAAAAATATTAAATCACACATAAAGTTTGGGTATTAAATTGGCACACAGCCTAAAGTACGGGATACCTATGGGAATTTTCCCTAAAATAATATATATATATATATATATATATATATATATATATATATATATATATATATATGATATAAAAAGGAAACTATGAAAGTCTATAACATTAGATTTGTCAGATTTGAGTGTTTAGTTTGATAGACGGGGAGTGTTTATAGAATAGGGATTAACGAGTACAGAAAGTGATAATAAAGTAATAATAAAATATATAGTACAAAAAAGTTAGGATAAAACAGAATAAATAAGTGACAAATCCAATGAATAACCAATAAATAAACATAAAAAATGTTCAAGAAAATAATTGAAATGGCAAAAATAATTGATATAAAATAGATAATTTATAAAAATAAAAGGTAAAAAAATGACTATAAAATGGGGTAAAAAATATATCAAGATAATGAAATAATAAAAATAAAATGAAAGTAAAAAAATAGATAAATAAAATAGGGAAGATTCTCTTTGTTTTGTATTGTTCTTGTGGTTTTCTTTCTTCACCATTGCTTTGTGTAAATAATAGTCGCTTATTTTGTGTTTATGCTTGTTTGTGAATCCCATGTGGGCCCCATCTATTTGGACCTAGAATAGGGGTGCCTAACCCCTTCCCTCTCCCATCCGAGTCTTACCCGAATTGGTTTAACCGGTGCTTCGAGCTCTGGAGTCACTATAAATGCGAAACAATTTTTTATGTCATTTTCGGAGGTCCCTTCACCTCCATTTCCATAACTGATGGGTGGCGTCTCCATTTCCAGCCCAAGTGGCAAGTGAGCCATTTTTTTGACGCTCATAGACAGCTTGTCCCTTCACCTCCCTTCACCTCCATTTCCATAATTGGTTTAACCAGTCTTTTGCAATTGACAAAAGTCTTAGAAAGCTTGTCCTATTATTCATGAATAGAAAGGTTCTCTGAGTGGCTTGATGAAAATCTTAATCACATCATCCTCTTGCAAGGGTTCCGTCACTTTGATAAATGTAATCTTCCACCGTTTCAAATACACATAGAAGTTTTCATTCGGTCCTTGAGTAAGGTGCTCTAGATTACCCCATGTTGGTGATGGGTGGAAATCAAAACTCATAATAAATTGCTCCACCAATTTGCTCCGTGTCCTCTAAGTGCTTTACGTTGAGCTGGCTATACCAATCCAAAGTGGCTCCTTTTAAGCTCTTAGAAAATAATTGGGCTAACAATCTTTCATCAAATCCAAACTAAGACATGTCCGTATAATGAATGATGATTTGAGCTTCGGGACAACTAGATCCATCGTACTTGTGGAATTTTAATTTCTAGTAAGGTTTAGGTTAGGATGAGAGTACAAAGTATTGAACTCAATTATCTCTTCTGGTTAGGATGTTCATATGTCCTTTATGTCTTCCTTCATCCTGGCTAATTCTTCTTAGTAGAGCGCAATTAGCAACTCTTACTCGGTGGGAGGTTGATGAGAGGCTTGCTCCATGATGATCCAAAAAGGGTTCTTTTTAGTTTAAGAGAGATTTGAACTTTTGTTTGATTTGTTTTGTGTTCTTTTGTTTTACTCTATTGGAGATCGGCTAGGTAGATGTTTTGAAGTTGGTTGTCTCAATGGCCTATGTTGTTGGTTCTATAAAGGTATAAATCTAGGTTGTAGGCATCTAACAGGTGGGAATAGACTAGTGCGGGCTAAGGACTAGTTCTAGGGAACCAATATGTGATGACATACGATATGTTCATGCAAATGATGTAGTGTAGGAAAAAACAATAGAAAGCCGTGACAAAGCCAACTTGCCCCTAGTATGCACCTAGAGCTATTGAGGTTGTTATGACTTGGCTAACTAGATCTTGGATCCTAAGCAAGAATTGGTCGAGGTTAAATCTGACTAGTGAGGGTGTAGGATGTTATGGGTGAATTTAAGGTAATAGACTTGGTGTAAAGTGTTGGAAGCGTCTACACAAATGTCAATCAAAAGGGAGGGATTGATCATATTCTATGGTTGTCTAGCTATTTATTGGAGGGCTCCTAGGAAGGCTAGCTATGTAGGTAATTAGATATGATGCCTTCTTTGAAATGGGTCAAGGGAACCTAGCAAGGATGTACATGGATCTATGGGAAATTAGACTAAGTTATGTAAGGGGAACATCTTAAATTAGTGGACCTCTGTTGAAAATTAGAAAAAAAAAAAAGCATTTAGAAAATAAAAAACAAAGGTTGAGTTTGAAGTTGGAAAACAAAACTAATGTTTAAAGAAACTTTGAAAATGTTTGAACAAACTTGATTAACTATGTCAGTTTTGATAAAATTGAAAGAGTATTCATAGACTTTGATAATTTTATGGAATGTTGATTTTTTTAATTGACTATACATGACTTGAAATTATGTGAGTTAGGATTTGATAAAGAGACTTTATTCGACAATCCTTACAATAGAACTTGATAGTTTGACAATTTTATTTTACTTAATTTTACGAGTTTTTCCTTTATTACGTTTTTGTTGACTTGTTAGATTTCTATATTGAATGATTCTAAAAATAGATTATTATTATTATTATTATTATTATTATTATTATTATTATTATTATTGTGATGATGATGATGATGAGTTAGGTATTGGGTTTGATGCTATTTGGTACATTTGTTCTTTCCCTTCATTTTTATTATTAATTTTGGAACTTGGGCAACTAGTGTTATAATTAGGATCGAGTTCTAATTTAGAAAATGACTTGAAGGAAATGCCAAGAGTAATTAGTTTATGCACCCATGTTTATGAAACAACAATCTTTTTTATGTTGCTCCTTAATAGCACACTCATTGGGTCAAACACCTACTCAATTTGGAGAAGAGCAAGAAAGATATTTAAACTCAAAAGTATATAAAGAATCATAAGAATGTCTTTTACTAGATAAGGGAATATCAATCCCTACACCATATGTGTACCTACTTAACATTCAGAGTTTTGAAAGTATGAAGGTCCAAGTGGCGTTTTGATGTTATTTCTCAAGATTAATTCATAGAGTAAAAAATCTACTTGGCTTAAGTTCAGTTGAGGGAATAAAATATCCTTTACCATATATATCTACTAGATACTCCCAAAGTGAATCAAGGTGGCATTTTGATGCTACTTCTCAAGAGTTGAATTCATAGTCATGCATCCACTTAACCAAGAGATAGACACATTACATATAATAAGGGGGTTAAAATGGCCTTTTGATTCTACCTCTCAAGAGCTGAGCTTATAGAGTCATGCCTAGCTAAGATAGGGAACAAAAACTTTGAGTCTGAACATGGTCATTTTAGATGAGAGTTTCAAATTCTGATATTGGGTGAAAGTTTGGTTGCGATTTTGGCACGGGAATGGTTTTGGGCATATAAGGAGGGGTCTCCCGTGCCAAATATGCTAAAATGCAATTTTGCATCGGGATGGGAAGGTCTATCACGTCCAACCTTCTTAACTTTTCACAACGCATAATAAAAAAGGCATGAAATTGAACTTGAATAATGCCCTGCAAAGGTCTTGATAACTCCCCAATGAAGTCACCATCTATGAGCTCTAGGAAGCTCATGGTCGGCTCAAAAAGATGGAATTGCCACCCATTTTTCAGAGGAAATGAGCCATTATTTTTTTATTTGAAAATTTTGATTTAAGTCTTTGATAATTACTCTATTCTCCATGGAAAAGGCACATAACTGTGAGATTTATTCCAATGATTGGAAGAGGAAAGGTATTAGCACCCCTCTCTCCAAGTTGTAGTAGCCCAATACGGGAGTTGTTCAAGCTTAATTTCTTTCAGAAAACCAATGAACACAACTACCAAAATTTAAGAAATCTGAAGAAATTTGCTTTCGGCTTCTCCTGAAACCAACTTTGAGGTGATGTTATTGGCTATTAAGTACTAATTTCTCTAAGACCCTCGCCTCTTTGCCTCCATTCTCAATCAAGAAGAAATTGCAAACAATAGTTCTTCAACATTTCAAAGCCTCAAACAACTCAAAAAAATCAAAAAAAAAAAAATGAAGATTACAAAATTGGGTGTACCTTTCATATGTACATTATCAAAAGTTTTTCAACAGCTAAAGATGAGATAAAATGGAGCTTAAATGGGTTCTTGAGCTAGGGAGTGCTTCTAGTTGCAACAACTTTCGTTTGAAAATGGAGGAGGCGAGTTTGGAATTTGAGGTTCAGAGTACCTCTGAATTTTGGGTGAATAGGAAGCAATATATGGGTTAGGAGAAAGTTCTCCTCTTTCTCTATCTCTCTTTCTGGGGGCCTCTCTTAGGTTTTCTTCATCTTCTCCCCTTTTGATTTTGAATTAGATTATAATTTATAAAGAAAGGTTTTTCAACTACAGTGCCTGGGATTCAACTAAGGTTTTTCAACTACAGTGCCTAGGATTCAACTAAGGTTTTTCACACAAATAGGCAAAGATTCTTCAAAGAAATAAATGCCTAGTTAAGATTTCTTATTTGATAAAACATTTTCTTTGATTTGGGGTGATTTTCATGGGTTTTGTGCATCCAATGGGAACTAAAGTTTTTCACACAAGTAGGCAAAGATTCTTCAAAGAAATAAATGCCTAGTTAAGATTTCCTATTTGATGAAACATTTTCTTTGATTTGGGGTGATTTTCATGGGTTTTGTGCATCCAATGGGAGCATGGAGTATGCCTATCATGACAGTCTCGTATTTAGGACTGTTAGTGGTAGAAAATGTAATTTGATGAACTTTAAAATGTTATTTTGTCTTTTTCTTGTTTTAAGTAGGGATATCTTGGGGTTTTGGGGCTTTTGGGTCTATTAGGCTCTATTTCATTGGTCCAAGTGTTCTAATGAGTCAAGAATGGGATTAACATAAACCATCACCCATTTAAGACTTTAGGTTGGAATGGCTAACGTTGCAATTTAATCTGGTATGTCAAAATGGTATCTTTCTAGTTTAACTGTCAAATGAATGAATAATTAATTTTCTGATAAATAGTTTGATATTTTATTAGAGTAAATTAATTTTCTAAAACTAATAATAATTATAATTTAATTGTTAGAGTAAGTTATTTGCACTAAATATTCCAAGAAATTTATTCTAATTTAATTATTAAAAAATTGTTCTAATTAAATAATTATTGTTTTACTAAGAAAATTACTTTAAAATTATTGAAAAGATAAAAGTAAAATAATGTATTGTAATAATTATTTTTGTATTAAATATTCCAAGAAATGATGCTGAAAGACATTATCCATGCCGAAAAACAACCATTAAACTCTAAGAAAATGCTCGATGTGTTTTAAAGCTATGGGGAAAGATGCTATCATACTTTTAGATTTTCTTTGTGATGGTGCGCGATTTGGTCGCTCCTAGCTGGATGGCAGCTCAAACGTTGATTGTTTAGTTGGCAAGTCAAGCTGCAAAAAGAGGAAAGCTCAGAGAACACGGGGTGACTAACCTAGTGTGCTAGGTGATTGAGTGCAAGAGAGCTAATAAGCAAATAATCACACGTACACGGGTCTCAGGGACTGGTGCCCTTATATAACTGGGCTATCGTGAGTCTCACGAAACACCTTCGAGATCCTCGGCTTGCGTCATTAGGAGTCTGTTCTGACTTAGGAGGTGGCGTGCTAGCCGATAAGGCCTATTGTGTTTGCCCAATCCAAGTAGGATGAGGATAAGTTCCACAGTTGTGCGGCGTGATCCCGAAGAGCTAGGAGATAGCTGGCATGCTTCTAGAAGGCTAACATGTCACCTTGGTGAGTTAGGTAATCCCGAGCTACTTGGACCTTAATGATTGCCGAGGTGCTCGAGATACAAGAGTAATGAGTCCAATTAAGTGTAAAAATAATGAATAATTGGGGATAAAAATAGGGTACTTTTTAGTCTCATCAAATCCCCCCACACTTAAACTCTGCCCGTCCTCGGGCAAGGCAAAACTCAAGCAAAACAAAATAAACTACCTACTGATTTTTAATCTCTCTTTCTCTCAACATAAGGCCTGATCCATTGCATGCTTCGGTCCAGACTTGGTAACCTCCCCAGTTCCATTTCTTTTTCCCTTTTAACTTGTCCAAGAGTGATCTCAAATCACCATTCCTCATGGTCTCAAGTTAAATCGATAGTAAAGGAAACAAGCCTTCCACCAGCTGAACATTCTTGGACTGAACAAGCACCCATTGTTTTAACAAACCAATGCAGCCAAATTCAATTACCTTTCTTTGTTTCTTAGGTCAAAACAATGTATGTTATTGCCATAAGCTTGATTATGTATCACATCTCCACCACTTAGCATGAATTCCAAGGATCTAAGGGTGAGAATGGGGTTGGGGTTTTAGGGTGAGTGCATTTTATGCTCCATCTCACCCTTTCCTTTTGCTTCTAGATGTGAATGCATTTTATGCTCCATCTCACATTAGTTACAAAGATATTTATTGTTCTTCTTCTTTTTTCTTTTTCTTTTTTTTTTTTGAATACAAGAATCACACGGGCATCACCATTCTGATCCATGAACTCATTAACGTGGTCTCAACATGTCTAACATAGCAAGTTCTAGAATAATTAGACTGTGTTTGACTGACATTTAGGTGAAAATTAAGCACACACTCGTGTGGGTTAAATTTGTATGCATCTTGATATTGATTGATTAAAATAATGAGGTACCTTATGCAGCCAAAAATTCAATTAGTCATGCTTGCATCTTATCCTATCTATTCAGCCTAAGCACATGATTCCTAATAAGTTAAAATCATTCAAGGATAAGTTTCCAGGGAGCAGAAATTTCAAAAGGCAAGGTCAAGAAGTGATGATCGAAGCCTTAGGAGGAGAGGCTCTCTCCAACTCCTTCTAGGAGATTAACCTCAAGTTAGAAAGTCTTGATTTGTTTTGAACTAATCCTATCCTATCTCTTATCTAGTGAACTAATCCAATCTTCTTATCTTTATAGGATTACATTTAAAAATTTAAATCTAATAAGACTCTCTTTCTAGAGGTTACATTCGAAATTAGGACTCTAGGCTCTTGAATTCGAGTTGGGCGGCTTTAGTATCTTAGGTTGCTACAAGGTTCTTCTGCGAATTGGGCTTCAGCTGTGAAATGGGTTTTGCTGCAAACTTTCTCTGACTTTGTGCCCGGTTTCGTCTCCGATGCGGACCGTATCTGTCAAAACCCAAAACATAAAAGTTGTGGGCCTTTCTTTCATCTTTTTAATGCCTCTTGAATTATCCAATTTGGAGTTCGGAATTTAGAGTTATGCCCAGATTACTGATGGTGCCAAAACTGTGCAAAATCATTCGATTTGCCTTGTTTTCTTCCAATTGCAATCTTGCTTGCCCTGAATCAAAATACAAGAGTAATGAGTCCAATTAAGAGCTAAAATAATGAAAAAGAGTGAATAATTGGGGATAAAAATATGGTACTTTTTAGTCTCATCAAGTTGTCACACAAGCCTGCTATTGAACTCATAGCTAAAACATTTGTAAAGCTCACCCCTCCCACAACCACTGAGGACCCCCAAGTGATCATGAGACTCTGCATCACCAGCCTGATCCCATCCGAGCTCCCACACCTCAGGTCACCACTCCGAGATCAAGCTCCTCTAACGAAGGCTACAAGGTGGTTTCGAGTGTCATGAATGCTCGAACTAGTCTTCTCAAAAGCAGGGACATGGTCTTCCTCGAGGAGGTCTCCAAGTACGGCGGGTTACCAGTTGGCCAGCTCGTGGCAAAGGTTGTTGGTGGCTATATGGTGGTATGTCTTCCTTCTGAAGCCTTCTCGTCATGTTTCTCTTCTCATCACAGAAAAAAATTTCTCTTTTCCTTTTTGTAGGTGAACTCCATGATCCATTCACTTGCCCAACAGTCCAAGCAGCACCTAAAGAGGGCATTGGCTGCTGAGGTGAAGATTAGTTACGCGAAGGCAAAAGTCATGGATCACCAGATGCACATGATGAGGCTATCAACCATGCATAAAAACTGGAGGGAGAGGTGCATGCGGCGAAGGAGTTGAACCAGCAAATGTAGAAGGAAGTCGCGAGGACTCAAGGAAGGAGACTTCAGAGCTGAGGAGAGTGATCGAGGAACTGAAGGTTGCTCACATCGAATGTGAGTCCATTCTTCTCGATGGTATCAAGGATGTCAGGGCTGTCACGGTCGTTGCGTATAAAAATTCGTCAGAGTACAGTCAGATGAGGGAGGAGGTCAGTTCTGACGCCTACCGTAGGGGATTCAAGTTCTGCATGTGGTTAATGAAACGTGAGTTCCTCGAGCTCAACCTTGGAGCCATCACCATCATCAGAGTCACCCACAAAATGGTCTTAGAAGCTAACCAAGATCTAGACTCTGAGGAGGAAAGTGACGACAGATTCGACGAGGGAGCAGTGGAGAAATGCTTGGGTGCCCCATAAAGACCGATGAGGTTGTTGCAACTACGATATGATGGAGGTGGAACCGACCCTAGATCCCACGAACTCGGAAGAAGGCAGAGGCGAGGAGCCCCATAAAGACTGATGTTTTGCCTCTTTTCTTGGACCCCCCAACACCATGATGCATACTGAGCCTCCGAGCTCAGTCTAGTGGAATCTTTCTCTTTTCTTTTATTTTCTTTTTCTTTATCATTGTACAAGAACTTTTTTGCTGCTTAGTAATGGAATGCTTCTTTTTTTCCACTCAACAACATAAATTTGCAAATAAAATTTTCTAAGTATAGGTTACCTGAGGTGCCGAGCTGACGAGCTGGACACAGTAAGGGATAACCAAAGTGATGTAAGCCAAGGTGAGCAGACATTGTAGGGTAGGGGGGCCGACCTGTCTGCACACCGGTGAGGCATAAGTTGGATTTGTTCGTTGCCCATGCTTAGAAGCGACTGGGTCTTATTTTACCACCAAGGTCACTTATTAGCTCAATGTTGTGGCCCTTGGGCATTCGAAGCAACTCATAGTCCACTCTCCATTGTGCGACTTGACCAGCTCACTAGTCTTCTAGATGTAGAAAAATTTTGCAGATGTCTTACTCCCGAGCTCATAGGTAGTATTTCCTCAAATTATCGGCGTTCCAAGCACGGTGCACCGTACGGACCCACACCAGGCTTAGGTACCATCACCTTCCAGAGTATTAAGTTGCTAACTCAGAATTGGCGTCTCTTGACCTGGGCATTGTAGTACCGAGATACCCACTGTTGGTAGGTCACAGTCCGAATGTAGGCCAGGACGCATACCTCTTCGATCAGGTCGAACGGGGCACCTACTTCCCTTCCAACGTCTTGAGCACGTACGTGCCTTCGTCAAAAACCCGTCTCACCCTATACGGACCCTCCTAGTTTATCCCGAACTGACCTACACCGGGCTTAGGTACCGTCACCTTCTGGAGTACAAGGTCACCAACTCAGAACTAACGTCTCTTGACCTATGCATTGTAGTACCAAGCAACCCGCTGTTGGTAGGTTACAGCCGAATGTAGGTTAGGTCACATACCTCTTCGATCAGGTCGAGGTTCATCCATAGTTCGTCGTTTGTTGGCCTCCTCGTCATACGCCTCAAGTCGCAAGGTAGGTACCTCGATTTCAACTGGGATGACGGCCTTCATACCATACGTCAAGTTGAACGATGTCTCGCCTGTTGCAGTCTTGATGGTCTTTTTGTTGGCCCAAAGGACACTAGGCAACTCGTCCACCCACAAACCTTTAGCTCACGCTAAGCGAGCTTCGAGTCCATGGAGGATGGCCCTATTCGTCACCTCGACTTGTTTGTTTGCTTGCGGGTGTGCTACCGATGTGAAGTTCTACTAGATCCCCATCTCGGCACACCAACTCTAGAAGTTGATATCTTTGAACTACTTCCCATTGTCTAATATCAACACCTTGGGTAGTCTAAAGCAGCACACTATGTTCTTCCAGAAGAAATTCTGCACGTTCCAGGCTGTGATCATCACCAACGGCTCGGCTTCCACCCACTTCGTAAAGTAGTCCACTACTACGACCAGAAATCTCCTCTGCCTAGTTACTGGTGGAATGAATCGGGGATATCTATTCCCCATTAGGAAAAAGGCCATAGGCTAGTCAAGTACTTTAGATCGGTGGCAAGCTGATGGAGGATGTTGGCGTCTAGCAATTGTCACACTTCTTGACGAGCTCGAGTGCATCCGCTTTCATTGTGGGCCAATAGTACCCTTGCCTTAGTGCTTTTTGGGTGAGCGCCCTGCCCCCCAGGTGTCCTCCATAGAGACCTTTGTGGATCTCATGCAATACTCAGTCTGCTTCTGAGGGCCGTAAGCAACATAAGAAGGGGAGAGTGAAGGATCTCCTATGCAGCCGCCCGTCGATAAGGACGTACCGGGCTGACTAACGCTCTACACTCCGAGATGCATTACAGTTTGTTGGTAGGGTCCTGTGGAGCAAATAATTAACTAGTAGGTCGACCTAGCTTGGTTCTGCTTGCAACACAAGAATGACCTCCTCTACCCCCCCCCCCCCAAGAATGCTAGGTTAAGACAGGTGTTTTATGTACTCCATCCTCATTGTGTTGTCACTTGTGCTCGCCAACTTCGATAGTGCATCGACCTCGGCATTCTCTGACATTTGTACTTGCTAGATGAACCAAGAAAGGAAGCCAGGCAGGAGTTTCCTCACTTTGGCCAAGTAAGCCATCATGACAGCTTCCCAAGCCTTGTACTCACCGATTACCTAGTTCATGACCAGCTGGGAATCACTGCATACCACGACATGTTTCGCACCGACCTCCTTCACCAAGTGCAGATCGGCTATCAATGCCTCATACTCCACTTCATTGTTCGATGCCTCGAATCCGAACCAAAGAGCGTACTCCAACTTCACCTCGCTCGGCCCATACAGTATGAGTCCAGCACCACTTCCTCGCTGATTAGACGAGCCATCAACGTGGAGGATCCAAGGCTTCTCATCCCAGGCCGGGCTTTCCTTGACTGGAATCGGTGTCGCACTGGTTGATGCCTTTGACGTGCTAGTCGGCTCAACCACCTCAGGGGCTGGCGTGTTGAATGTGCATTCCGTAACAAAATTTGCTAGGATGAGATTTAATCATTGGGCATGGCTCGAACTGGATGTCGTACTCTTTCAGCTCGATGGCTCACTTCGTCAATCTACCTAAGACCTTGGGCTTCTGTAGGACGTGCCTCAGGGGTTTGTTGGTGAGGACACGATCATGTAAGCTTGGAAGTATGGGTGTAGCTTCCAAGCTGTAATGACGAGGGTGTAGGTCAACTTCTCGATGTCGGGGTATCTTGTCTTAGCTGCCTGCAAAACTTTACTCACATAGTAGATGGGCCGTTGGACCCGATCTACTTCTCTGATTAGTACTGAGTTGACCACCTCGTCACTTGCAGAGAGGTATAGTCTCATCTCGTCTCCTACTTCAGGTCATGTTAAAACTGGTGGTGTACTTAGGTATTTCTTCAGCTCGTCAAATGTGAGTTAGCACTAGTCGGACCATTCGAAGTCCTCATTCTTCTTAATTGCCTTGAAAAAGGATAGGCACCGACCTACCGATTTAGACATAAACCGGTTTAAGGTGTCTACCTAACCAGTCAACCTTTGTACTTCTTTTATTTTCTAGGGTGGTCTCATGTCTAGTATGACCATTATTTTGTCCGGGTTGGCCTTGATGCCACGTCGGTTCACTATATAGCCAAGAAATTTGCCCGATGTAACCCCGAAGACACACTTATTCAAGTTGAGCTTCATGTTATATTTCCTTAGAATTTGAAAAACTGAATTTAAATCATCAAGTAATGAATTTGAAAACCGGGTCTTCACGACCATGTTGTCTACATAACATTCAACTTTATTTCTGATAAATGGTTCAAAAATCTTATTTACAAGGTGTTGGAAGGTTGCTCCAACGTTTTTCAATCCAAAGGGCATTACTTTATAACAGTACAACCCTAGTTCAATTACAAATGCGGTCTTCTCCTGGTCGGCTAGATTCATCCTAATTTGGTGGTAGTCGGAGTAGGCATCCATGAAGCTCAACAACTCGTGCCTCGAGGTCGCGTCTACCAGGCGATCTATTCTAGGGAGAGGGAAGCAATCCTTTGGGCAGGCTCTGTTGAGGTCGATGTAGTCGATTCACATGCGCCACTTTCTGTTGTCTTTCTTCACGAGCACCGGGTTGGCCACCCAGCTCGGATATTTGACTTCTTTAACAAAGTCCATTGCGATGAGCTTCCTGACCTCCTCATCAACTACCCTCCACCGCTTCGGGGCAAGGTTCTATTTGTCTAATTGGCATGACTAGGGGATCCACATTAAGTTTGTGAGTTATTATACTAAGGTCAATGTTGGGCATTTTTACCGTGGACCAAGAAAAAACATCTAAATTACTAAGTAAAAAACTTACTAGTTATGACCAAAGCAATTCACTTACCAGAGCATTGATTTGGAGGGTCTTCATCGGCTCGGCATCACAGACTAGGACCTAGATTGTCTTCCTCCATTGGGGCAGCTCGCTCCTCTGTGTGCTCGGGGGGTGGCTCTACTTCGATGTTGTCCACCAACTTTGCCTTGCCCTATTGCGGCTACATAGCACTTGCGTGACTCAAGCTAGTTGCCTTGTACTAACCCTACTCCATAGCTCATTGGGAATTTCATAGAAAAGTAATAGGTCGGCATCACCGCAAATAGGGCATGCAAGATGGGCCGACCACCAAGAACATATGCTTGACCACCAAGAATGTATGCTCAAAGCGTACCGAGTTGGGCCATGCTCCTGCTATGACTAGAACTATGATTCAGCCAAGGGACCTCACCATGCCACCCCTGAACCCAACCGGGGGTGTATCTGCCAGCTTCAAATCATTCTGCTCCAGTTGTAACTTGTCAAATGGTTCCAAGAACAGGATGTCTGCTAAACTCTTGAAATCTACCAGTATCCATTTTACCTCGAAGTCGTTGATCACCAACTTGACCACAAGGACCCATCGTCCTTAGTGAAATAGATTGCCTCATCCACCCGAGGTCGCTTCGGCGGGTTCTCATCTTTGTACTCGAGCTCCTAAACTAATGTATTTCCCATTGCTATGCTGCACCCTGCAACAATTGACCCACCGGTGATCATGTTGGTCACTCCGCTAATCAGCCTGTCCTCTAG
Organism: Nelumbo lutea; assembly: GCF_056320005.1. Lineage (NCBI taxonomy): Eukaryota > Viridiplantae > Streptophyta > Magnoliopsida > Proteales > Nelumbonaceae > Nelumbo > Nelumbo lutea. The sequence goes on along the minus strand of NC_142684.1, from coordinate 40,246,068 downwards.
TGGCGGCGGTTGTCAAGGTGGCTGGTAGTCATTCCTTCTACTCGGCTCCAGAGCTTCTCTTCATTGGTCAGCTTGTCGGTCTTTTGTCTCCCTATCCTCATACTTGATGGACTTCTTTAGATATCCACAGCGGATCAGCTCTTCAATCTTGTCTTTGAGGTTGCAACAACCTTCCATGTTGTGCCCAACATCATGGTGGAAATGGCAGTATGCATTAGGGTTTTTGGTTATTGGGTCTCCTCGCATCTTGGGCGGCCACTTGACATAGCTGGTATCCTTGATCGCCATTAGAATTCCACCCCATTTTGCATTTAGAGGGGTATAGCTGGACCTTTGAATTGGAAGGGTCCTAGATCGCCAACCTGATCTAGAACCCCGAGGTGGTGACTTCTTTGGGGATTTACTTCATCTGTGTGGTGACTTACTCTGCTTTGGCGACTTGCTCTTGTGCCATCGGTGTTTGCTGTTGCTAGTGCCTTCATCTTCTCACTTCCTCTTCTCACCCTGCTATATCTCTAACCAGGACCCAAGGGCTTCCTTCGCCTGGATGAACTTGTCGGTGTCATCAAGGAACTTCTCCATTGTCTTTAGAGGGTTCAACCCAAGGTGCCAACGAAACTCGACGTGTCGAACTCCCTTCTAGGCTGCGGTGAGCTGTACAACTCGGTTGAGGTTGGGAATCTATAGACACTATGCATTGAACCTCTTGATGTAGCTACGGATTGACTCATTCTCCCGTTGGACCATGTTTAGAAGGCTCTCTGCGAACTTCGGGCACTTCTTACTTGTGATGAAGTGGGCAATGAACAGGTCAATGAACTATGTCAAGCTCTTAACCGAGCCCGGTTCTAGGTTTTTGTACCACGTCCTGGCTGTTCCTCAGAACGTTGTTGAAAACGCCATACAAAAGCTTGCTTCGTCAGCTCTAGTAAGTAACATCAGGGACTGGAAACTGTCAACGTGGTCATTCGGGTCGGTGTTCCTATCGTACGTCTCCAGTACAGGTGTCATGAAGCCGAGAGTATCTCTAATGCAAGGGGAGGGCCGGCTCAACAAAACTGGAGCCGACAATGCAGCTACTAAGCTCACTTCCTCCCTTGTCTTGTCTGCTGCTGCCGGCAGACTACTCTTCACTAAAGTGTGGCGTGCCCTGCATCGGCATCGCTTCTTTGTGGCCTCGTTGTTGGTGTTGTTCACCTCAGTGTTGTCAAGCATTTCATTCCTGGTTTGCTCCCGATCTCGAATGTTGTCACAAGGTGGGAGTTGGTCTCTATTGCTAGCGTTCTTGCGAACACGAACCGGCTGCTGACTATTGTAGGGTGCCGAGGGGTCTCGAAGTGAGTCCATGCCTCTTACCCTAGGTTGCTGGTTGCTGACTTCATTCTCACATTTCTCACGCTGCGAGTGTTGTTGTTGATTAGTTCTGGACTGGCAGCTGTTCTAGGGCCAATCCTTCTGGTTTACCACATGAGGAGGTGGTGGTGTGCATTGACCCGCTGCTGGGTCCCAAAGTGGGGTCCAACCCCGAGGATGAGCTGGGACCCGAGATGTTTCCTCGCCTCGGGGAGGAGATCGGTGCAAATTCTGTTGTTGTTGGTTCTGATTCCGGTTTGAAGTCAGGTTCTGACTCTGGTTCAGGTTTAGCTGGAGTGGAGGGAACTACTACTGATAGAAGTAGTATTGTTGGTACTATTGGAACTGGTGGATTTGTTGCATCTGAAGCTACATGACTAGAACGCTCTGCACCAGCTCATGGAATTGTTGCTCACCGACCCCACGAGGAACCACAAATTAAGGGCTCTACAACCGAGATGAAGGCACTCACATGAGGTAGGGGAACGTTGAGGGGCTGCGTGCTAAATGTCTGGGTTTGTGTCATCGGCACTCCCGAGATAGTGAGAGGGATGGTGAACTATCAGATTGTCACCGAGGGGAATTCTGGACTGTATGGGATCTGCTCCTACCCCCTAGTAACAGTCATCTTGATGCTCTTTTCGGTGTTGCTTGTTGATGCCATTGATGAGATGCGGAAAGGCGTGATTAAGGTAGAAAACTTGACTTTTTTGTCGCATTTCCCACAAACGGCACCAATTGATGGTGCGCGATCTGGTCACTCCTAGCTGGATGGCAGCTCGAACGTCGATTGCTTAGCTGGAAAGTTGAGCTGCAAAAAGAGGAAAGCACAAAGAACCCGGGGTGACTAACTCTACGTGGTCGCTCCAATGCTTAAGTTAGTAACTGGTTGTGTAAGCGAGCTAAGTGCTTGAGTGCAAGAGATCTAGTAAGCAAATAATCAAGTGTACTTCGGCCTGAGGGGCTGATGCCCTTATATAGCTGGGCTACGGTGAGTCTCACGAAACACCTCTGAGATCCTTGGCCCACGCCGTTAGGAGTTCGTTCCACCCCAGGAGGTGGATAACGTGCTAGCCAATTAGGCCTACTGTGTCCGCCCGATTCGGGTGGGATGAGGATAAGTCCCACAGTCGTGCAACATGATCCTAAAGAGCACTGAGACAGCTGGCATGCTTCTAGAAGTTTGACGAGTCACCTTAGTTAGTTAGGCAATCCTGATCTACTTGGACCTCAATCACTGTCGAGATGCCCGAGATACCCGAGGTGGCTTGGCCTACCAAGGTGGCAGGTGATGCTGAGATGGCAGTAAGTGCTGAGTCACAGTCTAACTAGCAGCTCGTGTCCACATGTCCTCTGTTTACTAGGTCGGGCCAAATCACCCCTCATCACTTTGGTTTTTCACAATTGTAACCATTATTGATTCGAGCTAGAATGACGGTGGGAGTCATTGCTCACGTAGAAAAACAACCACTAAACACGGATAACATACCTGCTAGGAGTTCATGATCAAGTTGCTTTTCTGAGTGCTCCCCATTGTTCTTCGAATCTCCAGCCAAGCTCCAAGTCTCTCAATCTCCATGATCAAGTTGGTGTGGGTCTTTGAGTGCTCTACTTTGAAATTTGATTCATTTACAAGGGAAAGAGTCCAACAAGTTTGTACCAATAAAGAACTTCATCACTTCTCACGACTTTGAGGTTGTTGGGGTGGGAAAATGTGAGACTAGAATGTTTTAATTACTTGGAATTATAAAAATAAAAAGTTGAAAATTTTGTAAAAACGGGAACAAGATTTTGGAGCAAAATTTGAATGGGAAAATGTTCTAATAATTGTTGGAAATTTCTAGTATATTGAAAATTATTTTGTTATATTCCCACTAAATTAAAATTTGGTAATTTTGAATAGCTACACTTAATTTCTGGTAATTACTGGTATTATTAAAAACTTATTGATAATTTTTGGTAATTTTCAATAATTATTGATAATATACCAATAAATAATTCAAGGAAAACAAAAATAAATTAACAACTACTAACAATGACAAATAATTTATGGTAATTACTGATAATTTTTGCTAATTTCTGACAATTTCTGGTAATCTTTAGTAACTTTTAAATTTTCTTGATAAATTGAAAATTACTGGTAATTTCTAGTAATTTGTTATTTTCCCGGTAAATTAAAAGCTAGTGGTAATTTTTTGTAATTTTGAATAGCTACACTTTATTTCTGATAATTACTGATAAATATTAACAATTTATTGATGATTTTTTTGACAATAATCAACAATTATTGATAATTTACCAATACATAATTCAATGAAAATAAAAACAAATTATTTAATGTCTCCGGTAATTACTGATAATAGCAAAAATTTACTGATTTTTTTGGTAATTTCATTAATAACTGATAATTTACCGGTAAATAATTCAAAGAAAATGGCATTACATTTAATCTCTTTTTATTATGAGGGCAAAAACATAATTTGAATTACTACTTATTTCTATTCCCTTTATTATGTATTATATTTTCTTGAGGAATTTTATTAAGTCCTATAATTACTAATTTTGAAAATTCATAATAATTACTAATATGAACTATATGTTAAATAAGTCAAAGAAAAAAGCAATAATTGTTGCTGTTTCATTATTGCTAATTTATTAATAATGAAAACAATAAATAATTTATTAATAGTGTCCAATAAACTTCTTTTGCTTTAACTTTGTTTAAGTCTTATATTTTTTGAGGAATTTTATTAATTCCTATAATTACTAATTTTTGGGAATTCATAATAATTACTAATATGAACTCAATGTTCGATAAGTCAAAGAGAAAAACAATAATTATTTTTATTTTATTATTGCTAATTTATGAATAGTGAAAGCAATAATTTAATTAATCGTAATGAACAAAGAAAATTTGTTAGCAATAATTAATTACTGTAATACCAATAATATACTGATATTAATTTCTTATAATTTTCAATAATTTCTAATAATTTACTTTTAGATAATTAAAGGAAAATGACAGTAAATTATTGATGTTTTCCATTAATCTTCAATAATTAGTTATAAATAAAGAAAAATGAAAAAACAATATTCTAAATAATAGTAATTTTCTGATAATTTTCAATAACATAGAAATGAGAATTAATTACATAAGTAATTCAGAAAATCACTGTTAAATAAGAGTAAATTAACCATAGATCTTTACGCTTAAGTTTAAACAATTACTGTTAACTTAATGATAATTTTCATTGTTTATTGTAAAGTAGATAGTATGTTAAACTGAACCAATAATTAAATCCAATGTGACAACCACTTGAAGTTCAAAACTTATGTCAACTTCAATGGATCAAGAAAAATAATTTTATAAATACAATTCATAACTTGAAATTTTCAACATGTTCAAAACGAGAGGATAGGGACAACCCAATAGGCAAAAACTTAATTTCTGAAGTTAGTTCATGTCCTTTAATGAGAAATGAAATTTAATGTCATTTCCTACTCTATTTGTTCATCATGAATTGAAATCAAAATAGAGTTATATTTTTTAAATAAAGAAGATTTTGTTTGGATTTAGATTTAATTCGATTCCGCTTCAATTTTTTAATAAAGAAAATTTTAAAAGCTTTATATATATACATGCATGTATGCATATGTGTTTATATATGTATGGGGCTATCTAAGGATTAAATCTGAGTAAAAAAAGCCCAAACTTTTGGGTTAGGCCCAACTCAAAGACCGAAAATCCAAGCCCAATCCATACAAAATTGTGGGCTGAATTTATCTGGGCTTGAGTTGGGCACGCCCAAACTGCTCCCCAAACAATAGTAGGGGTGCTCACACCAAACTGTAGGCCTAAATTTCAAACCAAACCGATAGTACTGGCTTTTGGAAAACCGGTAACTGAAACTGAACTGAAATTAATCGATTTGATTAACCACCAGTTCAATCCATCAGTTTTTCAGGTTTTTTACTTTTATAAATATATTATAAATAAATATATAATAAAAAATTAGAAATACATATAAAATATTATATTATAAATAATAAATAATATATTATATATTTATATATATATAATATATATATATATATATATATATATATATATATATATATATAATCAGTTCAATTAATGAACTGAAGCTGAAACAATCAAATCTGATAACCGGAATTTTCGGTTCGTATCTCATCAATTCGATTCGGTTTTTCGATTTCTCAATTTTTCTTGTTCACCCTAAAACAACAGTAGAAATAAAATAGAGAAGGAAAAGCTGACGTGCCAGGGCTATTGTTCTAATACAGAAAATTTTCTAGAGGATGTGAATTTAGTATATCGAAAAGTGAGCTAAATTTGGTTCCTTAACCGTAATTCTATCATCAACCAACGAGACAAAGTCTGAACGAAACCAAAAAGGCCAAGTAGGTAAGTCATCTCAAATTCCATTTCCTATTTATTCTTAATTTATTCTCCACCAAAAAAATTATTCTTAATAAAACATGAACATATTCCCTTAATTTACTGGCCATAGTTTATAACGTGACTCGGCGATCCAGATCCCCTTGGTCTTTGGCTTTGGTTTAATTGCCGAAACGATTATTTTAATCTTTTCTCGTTTATTTTTAATTAATATTTAGAACAGCTCAATTGAAAAAACGGATAACGGAAATTGAATTGAAGCCGGTCGATTAATCGATTATTTGGTTCAATTAACTATTAAATAAAAATTGTAGAAAAAACATCAAAAATTTATAGATTGTAGAAAATAAAAAAATATAAGAAATAGAGATTATAAAAACATTAAAAATAAAAAAAGCAAGAAAATTGAAAACTGAAAAATATCATTTTTCTCTAATTCACCATTCAAGGGTAATTTGGTCATGAAAGTTGTTATTTATGCTGACATGGACACTTCTATTAAGAAGCATTAATGGTGCACTAACGGAATGTGAGTTTTAGAAAATAAAAATTTACTTACATGGTGAGTTTTAAACATTTTGAAAAGTTATGGTGAGTTTAAGAGAAATGTTGAAAAGTTGTGGTGAGTTTTAGACAACTTCCCTATATATATAATATAAAATATATATCATATACATAAATATAATATATATATATATATGGAAAAATGCAATAATTCATACTCAAACTTTCAAAATGTATTTATCCAATACGCATCGTAAACTAGTTGTTAAGTGGCATTTAAAAGGACACAAATATCTTTGGATTGTCATCTAATTTTCTTTATCAACTATCCAAATGTTGACAAAAAAATGAATAATCCCAAATCCCTGCATATTCTATTCAAGAAAGTTGGAGTCACCATAATATCCACCAAGATATGACCCTAATTTCTTGCAAAAAAAAAAAAAAAGATACAACCCTAATTTTCTTGAGTAGAGAGACAAGGACTTTAATATTATTCATTTTTTTTATCAATGTTTAGATAGTTGATAAAAAATTAGATAATACTCCAAAGACATTTGTATATTTTCAAATGCTACGTAACAGCCAAATAACAATTAATTAACTACAAATAACGAATTCACACATTTTGAAAATTAAATACTTAAATTATCACATTTTAAATTTCGGAAAACTAAGCGACACTAGGCAGAAAGTAATGATAATTAGACTTGGCAAAAAGTTGACCCTACCTGCAAACCCAACCCGAAAAAATAGGGTTAGGGTCTCCTATTTAGTATCCCCGAATGTGAAAATGACCCGACCCGACCCAACCTGAAAAAAACTGAGTTGGGTTGGGTTGGGTCATGGGTCAACCCATTGACCCAATTGTGAAGTCTAATTGGGATTATTTATGCATTGTTAGAAGTTTTCACTATTTAATTTTTATTATTTAGTCTTTATTTTTTATGTTTTACTCTTTAAATTGTTAAATGTTCAAGTTTTTATTTTATATCTGGAATTTTAAGGTTAATTCTTTTAATTTTGACATTTTTATGTAAATTTTCTTTATTTTCTTAAAATTTAATTATTTTTTGGGATGAGCCGAATTGACCCATGGGTCAATCCCAACCCGAGCATTTAGGACTAGGGTCCAGTATTGACAACCCGACTCGAAATACGTAGATCCAACCCGATTGCCAGGTCTATTGATAATAATCAGAATTTTTCAAAAAATATCAAATCAAAATCGAACCAATTAGTTTAGCTGATGTAAATTTCCAGTTCGATGTCGTCCGTTTGCCAAAAAAAAACCAAACAGTTCAATCGCGAAGAATATTTATTATTTTTATTCTAACGTAAAATAAATGATTTTTTAAGGACACGTATACGATGTTAAAGTTAGGCAGCGGAGAGGTTGCGAAAGCCAAGGAATGAGGGAGAGGAACAGGAACCTTCCGGCTTCTTTTTATTTCGTTTTCTCATTCTCATTTATTGGAGAGGAGAGAATGCGTATGCAAGGAAAACCAGATCATCTCCTTCTTCTCCCACTATCTCTGCCCAAGTGTACGTTTGGATTCTCGTTTTTTATACGGGCTTCATATTTAGTTGTATTGTATGCATCACGTACACGAAGAGCTTACGTTTCTGAGTTCCTGTTTTTCTTTCTTCATCTTTAGTAGGCGTTTCGGACGGTCCTTTGCCGGCACTTTTCACATTTGGTCAGTTTCCGGTTTCTCGACATTTATTGTTCAATGAATTTGAGTAGTGGTTGAATATGTAAAAGTTTTCAACGGTTTGGCTTTCATGATTTGAATGCTTTGGTAGATTTTGCCTTTTTTTCTCATTTTTTTTTTCTTTCCGTTTTTAACTTGGATTGTTTCAGAAGGATTCGTTTTTCTGTTGATTCTTTTGGTCATACGTCGTCTATGTCCTATATGGTAGCTCTGCGTAAAGTTTTTCCCGTTTTTTCTTGGTTCCGTTGAACAATTTGTTAAATTGCATAAGGTCTGATTTGTGTTACTTTCGAAATTTAAAAACAAAAAGAAAAAGCTTGGCTGTCTTATGACATTCACAAATTTAGAAATGTTGATTGTCACTTTCGTTTTTCATTTTATTTTTCAAGGTACCATTTGTTTCTAAGAACGTACTTCTCAATTCTATGATTTTTCTATTGGAATTTCAATATTATCTAGAGGGATGTGGACAAATCTAAGGATGGGTCATCCGTTTTCATTTATTTTTCTTTCCTTTTTATCCCGTTTCTCTAATTTTTCATGTGTAGCTACTTTATTTGCATTTCACGAGCTACAATTGAAGATTTATCTTGTCTCTTTTATTGTTGTTGTTGCTGTAGAAGCAATTTGGGTTTCCATGGGATTGCTGTAAAATTTGGTTTCTTCTTTAGAGCTTGAGGCTGAATTTCATCTTCTTCTTTTTTTCTATTGAACGGAAATGTCAGGTAAGTCTTTCTTTTTTTTTTTTTTTCGCATCTCCATATGAAAACACTGATAAATAGAACCATTATAAATTCCAACGGCTGCTTGGAAATTTCTTGTACTGACGAACTAGTGATAATGCACGGACAGTACTGCCGTAAAAAAATGTCTAACCACTGCCCTTTTGATTCATAATATTGAAGGCCTGGAAGGACATGACTCCTATGATGAAATAAAACAAGGGAGATGCGATGTAGAGAACTCTGAAAATGAGAGGCGCCGCACAAAAATAGGGTCTCTCAAGAAGAAAGCCATAAATGCTTCTAGCAAGTTCACCCATTCTCTTAAAAAACGAGGAAAGAGAAAATCTGATTACAGAGTTTCTTCTGTTTCAATAAAGGATATACGAGATGCAAGAGAGGAGACTGCAGTCCATGAGTTGCGTCAAAAACTCCTATCCAAGGACTTGTTACCACCTAGGCATGATGACTATCACACTTTGTTAAGGTTTGTATATTCTTTTAAAGTGGATATAATAGTTTCTTGAACCAGTTGGCTAGTTTGATTATTGATCCACATTTTAATACCTGGTTCAAATGCCTTTATAAATGAAAGTCAGAGATACAGCAGGTCTGCATCAACATTTTTTTAATCATAGTGTGGTGTTTGTGAATGTGTAGACTTGTGGCATATGAAGTCGTTTGTTGATATTTAATTTCATCTCCTTTCTTAGCCTTTTTACTTTCCAATCATATGTTACCTTACTGCTGCTACAGATTCTTGAAAGCAAGGGAATTTAACATTGAGAAGGCAATCCAAATGTGGGAAGAAATGCTTCAATGGAGAAGAGAATATGGAACAGAAACCATATTGGAGGTCTGGACATCATCTTAAGCACTTACTCTTTTTCACTCACCATTCAAAGTCTTCTCCTTTGATGTTGAACCACTTAGGAGTTAATGGACCAATCATTTAAAAAAAAAGGGCTTATAAGTCCTTTACAATTGTATGGTGCCGCGTTGTAGCTGTGAGGAATAATTATCCCATATTCATCACACAAGAATGTGTTTTTAGAGCTAAATGGAATTGTTGGAATCCTAGTGTGATGGGATTGGTTTATTCTTGCACTTGAGTATCATTCATCCTATGTATGAATTGTATCATGTTCTAATATCATGCTTTAGAAGATCTGTAGTTATTTTGGTAGCACCGCATCTGAATTGGCATATTTCATCTGATATAATGCCATATTGAACTAATTGAAGGACTTCAACTTTGAAGAGCTTGATGAAGTTTTGCAACATTACCCTCAAGGTTACCATGGAGTTGATAAAGAAGGGAGGCCCATCTATATTGAGAGACTTGGGAAAGCTCACCCAAATAAGCTAGCACACACAACCACAATTGATCGCTATTTGAAGTACCATGTACAAGAGTTTGAGAAGACTTTGCGTGAAAAGCTACCTGCATGTTCAATTGCAGCACACAAACATATTGGTTCAACAACAACAATTTTGGATGTGCAAGGCTTGGTATGCTGTGAGCTCTATGTATAGCCGGTTTATTGCATGTCGAAGGTTGTTTATATATGTAACTGCTGCATCTCCCAAGATGCAAATACAAAATCTTCCTACACTTCTAAGAGAATATCAACTTTCCAAGTTATTTGCATCAAATGATATTTGCTTAATTTGTATTTCTGCAATTTGGTCCACCTCTATGCCAGACTTTATCACTTTAACCTATGGTTGTTGTATTTTGAGAGGCAGGGTATTAAGAATTTCACCAAGACCGCAGCAGACCTCCTAGCTGGGATGGCCAGAATAGATGGGAATTACTACCCTGAGGTACTTGACTTGTGGAAACATACATACTTTTTTATCAAAACTCAGTTTAAAATAAATCCATTTTTGGTAGACATTCTTTGGGCTTTTAGCAATTATCCAACTTTCTTCTATGCAGACACTACATCGGATGTTCATTGTTAATGCTGGTCCAGGCTTCAAGATGCTTTGGTTTGCTGTAAAGAAATTTGTTGACCCAAAGACTATTGCAAAGATACAAGTAAAGAAAAATAAGACTTGAAAAGTTGTCTGAGCTTTTACTTTAGCATTATGTGATGTGTGTACATTTAACCTCCGAATCTGCAGGTGCTAGAACCTAAGACTATGAGTAAACTTCTGGAAGTCATTGACTCGTGGTCTGTATATGTCTATTCAGTTTATGTTATTTAATTTCATTTAACATGTCTTTAATTTCTTTTTCCCTTCTATCAGTCAATTGCCTGATTTCTTGGGCGGTTCATGCACATGTTCTGCTGAAGGAGGGTGCCTCAGATCTAATAAGGGACCATGGAATGACCCTAAAATAATGAAGGTAAGGACATCATAGGTTGTTTACACAATTTTATGCTAATTATGGATAATTCAAATAGGGTGAGATTTTACCTTGGTTCAAAATATGATTAACAATCTAAGACATGTTGCACTAATGGTTTGTACCATTCATAGCTTGTACATAATGCAGAAGCAACATGTGAGAGACAAGCCACAGGAATATTTGATGAGGAACAGAAAGTTAAGTTATGCCCATCAAAGGCAGGTTTATATTTGTGAGATTTACATTAAGCTGTGGACTATATGGTGTTGATTTTTTGTTGCCATTTAACATTATTCATCTATTTATTTTTGCCATCAGGGAAGAAGTAGTGATACTTCTACAGCTGAATCAGGATCTGATATGGATGATCCTTGTTCTCCCACTGGACTTGGGAATTCTAGGTTTACACGATTGACCCCTGTTCATGAAGAAGTGAGTAATGGAACCTCTGATTTGGTTTGTTGTTCATAATTGTGTGTTTACAGTATTACTTATTGTAACCTTCATTCATGTTGATGGTTCTATTGGCTTATTTCTTTTGGAGTCTTATGATAGTTCTTTTGATTTGTGTAGAGTCACAGATCACATGGCTAAGGAACAAGAATAGCAAAATTGTTTAATATCCTAATGGCTAAGAATTAGTCTTTCATGGTATTGAGGAAAATACAAATGGAAAAGGTCAACTTTGTTATATTGATGGCCTCCTTGAAAACTGATATTGGAAATTATACTGAAGCTATATTACAGGGGAGAGCATGAAAGATACAAAACATGGAGAAAGAAAAGGAAAAAAGAAACAAAGGAAAAATGGAGAGGGGGTGTTTGGAATTGCGGTCAGAACGTAAGAGGCGTGAAGTAGTTCAGAACGTAAGAGACATAAGCCTCCCGAACACAAGGAGGCCTAAACCTCCTTAAGAGGAGGGGGATGAAGAGGAAGGAGGGGGAGGAAGGGGAGGAGGATCTAATTTTTCTTTATTTTTAATGAAAATCTTTTATATTAAGAAGAATGAAGATGCATAGCACTAGTTGAAGAGGGGGTTGCATTGCTTCCCCCCAGCCAAGGGGGTCCAGGGGCTTTTTCTTTCCTTTCTCTTTCTTCTTATCTTTTCTTCCCTTCCCTTCCCTTCCCTTTTCTTTCCCTTCTCTTTCTTTCCCTTCTCATGAGGTGTGCATGAGGCATACCCCTCTAGCATGCCTCGTGAAAAAAGTTCACCTAAGGCGTACGCCTCAGAGGTGTCAGCACCTCTAGCCTGCACCTCAGGGTGTTTTGGGGGCGCCTCGCCTGGAGGCGCGCCTCCAGGTGCATGCCTCCCATGCCTTTTAAAACACTGGTTGACACCTTGTACATTAAGATGTGAGAAGGGAATAATCTATCTATCAATATGTATGATGTATGTGTGTATTGGCAGAAGGTTAACTACCAGTGTTTAGTTAATTATGAATATAATATTTTGCCCTGATGCTGACTAGGATCAATTTGTTTAATTAAACATTGCTTTAGTAACATCTTGTAAAGAAAAAGAAAATGAGAAAATGTTGTTATCTCAAAAATGATCCTTCTCGATTTAGGTTATATAAAAAGAGAGAATGTTCTCTCTCTTGAGGGAAAGTACCTTAAAATATGTATGTCCTTGAAGGTTGCAATTTTTTTTGGGAATGATCTATCTCCTTGAAAATTAGTCTCTTGATTATACTTGAGGGCATACCAATAGTAGTATGTTGACACCTCGTACATTAAGATGCAGGGAATGATCTATCCATCAATACGTATGTATGTATGTATTGGCAGAAGGTTAAGTATCAGTTATGGCTAACTGTGAAATAATAATTTGCCCTGGTATTTACTAGGATTAAATTAATTAACAAAATGTTGGTTTAGTAACATCACATAAAGAAGAAGAAAACGTGGAAATGTTGTTATCTCCTTCAAATTGATCCTTGTCAGTTTAGGTTGAAGAAAAAAGGGCATGTTGTGTCTCTTAAGGAAACATACCCTGAAATATGTATGTCGTTGAAGGTTGGATTTTTTTCGCTAGAAGATATCATTCCTTGAACTTTACAATTTGATGTCTAATTATTTGCTTATTACTTCCACCCCCTTTAATGTCTAATCATTCATTAACACTTTTACTATTTTATATCTTTTTAACATAAACATGTTTTCCTTTGCCTCTGTTGCCCTAAGTTTTTCGGTTTCCAGCATATCCATTCCACCCTATAATACAATTTTAAGGTTGACCTACCAATGCACATGAATGTACCAACAGTTTAGTCCTTGCCATGATTTAGACCTACGTTCTTCATTGGATTAATGACATTCCCATGAAAAAAGTTAATGTAGATGATATGCAAAGTCAATTATCAGTAGTCCCCTAATTTTTCCTCGGGCTCCTGATGTTCATTTTTTTTTTGCTCACTACAGGGTCGGACATCTGATCGAACTGCCTATTACAGTTGTGCTGACCATTTTGTTGTGGTTGATAAAGCTATAGACTATGGCCGAGGAAGATTTAGACCTTCTGAGAATCCTTCAAGTAAGACGTCACGAAGGGCAGAAGGTATTTGCTATTCTTTAACAATATGTCCTTCTGTTTATGTGAAAAAGGCATTTTTATGCATGCCTTTATTGGTTACAAAGCAATTGTAATCACAAGTAGAGATGATTTTTATACAGAACGTGGCTAATTCATATTCTGATTCTTCAGCAGTTTCAAATGGTATCGTTTCTTTCCATCAATGTTGTGAGTGGTCTTTGTCTAAAATTTGGTTGTTTTGTCAGGCTCTGCTGTCATTAATAGGTTAAATAGCACGGAGAACACTGTAGAACATAGTAGTTTCCGATACATAGCTGGAGGGTTGATAGTTTTCATGGTCAAACTACTTTCCTTGTTCCGTATTTTACGCTTTGATCTTGGGAGAAGACAAGGTAACGTTCTACCTTCCAGATTGGAGGGATCAAATCCAGAAATTTGTCCTGCTTCAGAAGCTGTAAAGGAAGAAAACCACGTCCTTCATTGTTTACAACGTCTTCAGAGGCTTGAGATGTTATATGAGAAGCTTAGCACTAAGCCTGTGGTAATTCCTCTGGATAAGGAGCAATTGCTCTTGGAATCAACGGATCGGATCAAATCTGTTCAACTTGACCTTGAGAAGACAAAAAGTGTAAGCCTTTTATCAGTGAAATTGAATTTCCATGTGTTTGGTTCCTGGATCATCATTTAATTAAATGTTGCATTGGGTTTCAGGTACTACATGATATGGGCATGAGGCAACTACAGATTGTGAAGCTGTTGGAGGATATGCGGGAATCTAAATTTCGGGTAAGATGAACTTCCAAGTAGGTCTATGTAGGTCTGCTAAGCTGAAACATCTCATTCAGGTCAAAATTATGTGGTTCAAGTGCTATATTAGACCAAGTGCTGATCATCCGCTTATGGTTTCATGGATTTTGGAGATCAATTATTCTATTTTGTTTTCAATTGTCTGGTGGAATACAATTTTCTTATACCTTGGGTAAGTTGGTATTGGTCAGTTGCAAAAAAATTTAGTACGGAAACTGAGATTTAGCCCCTTTTCTTTCTACCAAAATAATAATAATAATAATAATGGTTTTAAGAAATAACCAGAAAATGCAACCATTTTGGCCACCGGTTTTTGGATTGATGGTTCCACCATCTGGTTTGAACGGGTGTCCCATTCTGACAAAATAAAAAATAAAACAATGGCCAAAACCGATGAATAGGTCGATGGTTCGACTGTCCAGGTCAGCGGGTCATTGACTGATTCAATGGTTTTTGGCCAGGAACTGGGTTTGGGTAAAACAGAACCGGATGCCTAGATGGTTATTGGTTTGAACGGTCTGACCGTCTGGGTCAATGATGGTTCGAAAACCATGATGATAATAATAATAATAATGGCTTGGGCTCTTCTATATGTTCAAGGTTTATAATTGTACGGTTTTTAGATGTGGATGATGTCTTGTGCAGCGACGGATATTCTGTTGAAGTTTCGGAGACGTTGGAGGAGGACCACCGTGCTTTGAAGAGAATTCTTTCTTGGCTTTTATATGCCCTACAAAGCAAGCCTCGAGGGACTGGGTGCTTGAGGGGGAACATGCTTTGGCTGAGGCGTTGCTGCCCTTGGTGGATGAAATGTTGAGGCGCACTTTGGATGAAGTTCTTCAAGACACCTCTTTTTCTGTTTCTCACTTTAACCTCAAGTCCTCGACAACAAAAATTGGCGTACGATTGTTATACACGTGTCATCCTCTCACACAATCACGAAGAGTATAAAGGGAAAATGGAAGTCGAGTAAATAAAGCGATGTTACAAAATTTGGGTTTGTCATGGATCTCTTTATCGGGCTGCAGCTGCAAAGGATTGGGTCGGATCCAAGGTAGACCCAAATTGGATTCATTTATATTCATATTTGAGTCAGATTTCAATTGAATACTAGCGGATGGGGCCCGTGGGCCAAAGGATACGGGACAAGTTAAAGTTGATAAGTGGTTGATTTATCTTAAATGGGATTGATGATTGATCCAATTATGTAAATATGAAATTTCAAATGTTTCAAATTTTTAATTGGCCTTGTATTTTTCCTACCTTTTATTCACATTTTTAAGGGTTTAATTGTTTAAACAAAGCTATAAGAATTACAAATTTGAAACCTTTTCGACTATTCCTACAAAGAAACAATTGTGTAAAATTAATAGGCTTGGTAAAATGATAAAAATAACCAAATTGTTCTTGTATGATTCTTAGAAGAGGAAAGATAAAAGTGCTTCCATCACAAACTCCTTCACATTCTCACTTCAAGTCCAACCAGCAAGACCATAGCCTTCTTTGCCTCCCAAATGCATGCTCAGCTCAATTACCCTTTGATCCTTTGGACCGGTCCAAAAGGTTCAATGAATATGGATAGGATTTGAGTAAATGTGGTCCAATTGACACCCCCTTTGAACTATCATATAGGTATGTGAAAGTCATGATCCACTTCTTAAGTCATATTTATTGCTGAAACAAAAGTTGATTTTGTATAGTTTAAGTGCATGTACATCTCTCAGATTGAAGTTGTGTTTAGTTGCTTCTTTTACAAGAGAAAATAACTAATGATATCAAGTGTGATCAATGAATCCATCATGTAGGCTGATCTCTCCATTCAACTATATGTTTTAGGGAAAATTCTCGATTAGTACCTTATACTTTGGCTTGAGTGACAATTTGGTCCCTGAACTTTAAAATGCAATAATTTAGTATCTCAACTTTCAAAATGTGACAATCCAGTACTTGTCGTTAATCGATCTGAATCAGCTGTTAAGTGACATCTGAAAAGTCAAAAATGTCCTTCGAATGCCATTTAATTCTCTTTAACAACCATCCAAACATTGACAAAAAACTGAACAGTCCCAAATCCTAACCTCTTCTATTCAAAAAAGTTGGTGACTGCTTAGAAGAATTTAAAATTTGGGACTATTTTATTTTCAATGTTTGGATGATTGATAAAGAGAATTAGATGATATTCTTAGGGCATTTTTTACTTTTCAAATGTCAGTTAATGGCTGATAAAGAAAGGTACTGGATTGTCACATTTTGAAAGTCTGGGTATTGAATTGTTCCATTTTAAAGTTTGGGGGACCAAATTGTCACTCGAGAAATTTTACTCTTAATGATGTGCCGGAAGACTTAGAACCCATAAACATTTTATTCCAACCGGTAATGCAAGATTAAATTAAATAAAAAACAAGGTTCTTTGAGCTCAAATATATTCACTATGGAATCATCAAAACAATATACATTAATTGGAAAAAGAAGGGAAAAAAAGGCAATAGTTGTTTTCATCCTAACAATTGAAAAATTGATACGAAAACATGAGGCTCAACTTGTGCTTGATGAACATAACTTAGAACAAGAAAGAGAGGCGAAGAAAAAAATCGGACTAAGCTTCATACTTGCAGAGGTTCTCGAAACCCATTATAAATCATATTTGATATGCCAACTCCACCTATTAAATAAAATAAAGAGCCTTCAATACCAAAGAAGGTCAATTTTTTGGAGCCACATCGTCTGCCGCTTAGGGACAAAAAATTTTGTCCCATCCAATGAGGACTGAACACGTCTCCCACTCCCAAATGCATTGAAACTGCTTACCCCTCTCTACCTCTTTTGCTTCTCCCTCTCCCACCCACTCTCATTCTACTTCTTCCCACTATCTTTTCTTCAACCCGCCCCTCAATTTCATCCCTTTCATTGACAATCATTGTCGCTGTAACCTGAAAGCTGAAACTCTCTCTCTCTCCCTCTTTTTTCTTCGTCCCCCTACACCTCCAGTTCCTCCCTGCTATGGAGCTCATATAACTTTGTGTAACAAGTAGATGATGTGTTTTGAAGAATTAAAAAAAGGGCAAATTTCATAAATTACTCTTAAGTTTTAAGAAATTAACTCTCTCTATCTTTCTCCAATTATTGAAGTGCAATGTCTTCTCTCTCTAAAACGCACCATCCCTTGTCATCGCTGATTATTGGCATGGAAATAGACGATGATCCCTTCCTCAAAATTTCAAAATAAAATCCAATAGATGAAAACCTCAAAATCCCTATCCTTCCTCCATTCGAGCACCCGCAACAAGAGACAGACCCCGACAATTTCTCAGTGGTGCCTCAGCGGAAATAGCGCGACAGCAATTGGGAGTTGGGACTGGAGGGAAACATCAGAAAACATTCAAGAATTTTCAGGCTTTTAAGTTTTGCAAACAATTCTGCCGAACTTACTTTGAGCATTTGCCATGTGCATTGACAGAACCTTTGTGGGATGCTTCAACTGTTCCTTATCCATATCTCAACAACATGATATTTGTTCGTGAATGCTTTTGGGAGAAGCATTTCCTAACATGACCACAGCAGAGGTCACTTGTTTTGTAAATGGGTTGTTTGAATATGGAACAATCTCTCCACGTTTAAGAATCACATCCGTGACTTTCTTGTGCAGTCAAAAGAGTTCTCAGCTCAGTATAACAAAGATCTCCATGCTGAAGCTGAATAAGCAGCAATTAAGAGAGAGAGAGAGCGAGAGAGAAAGAATGCTAACTATCCTATCCTAGGGCTTATTGCTCCTAATGAGCTGTAAGATGAGATGGTGGATTCATAGTTGACACGGTGATCTATCAAAGTGCTAACCCTTTTGTCTTCCTCCTAAATTTCAAGGGGAAGAGAGCAACTTACACAAAAGAAATGTGGTTTTGGGCTTCAGAGAGAGGTGTGAGAGGTATGACAGAACACAGATTTCAGAAGATGAAAATGAATGAAAGATAGGATCAGAGGATTTGAAGATGCGAGGGATTGAAAGTGCATTTAGGTTTTGGCATTTGATCAGGTAGAATAATGGGTTTTAGACCGGCTCAAATCCGGTTCAATCATTAAAGTGTCGGGTCAGGTACCAAAGACCACCGCCCTGTTTTTATTTTTGTTTAGTTTAGTTTTGCAAGCGGCCGTCTTTTTGAGAATGCCACCTTAGTTCTCTCTAAAATGACAGTTTTAAAGAACGCCGGCTCTAAACCGCCGCTTAGACTGTTTTTCTTGTAGTGAATTTTATTTTCTTTTCCCCAATTTTTCTTGGTAGATTGGTGGATCGTGAAGGCACTGCCCACTGCAAGGGCTGTCTGTGCCATTGTTGATTCCGACCTGATGTTTTTATTTGACTATTGGAGGCATTACAAAGCTAGTGATGCCCCAATTGTTTGAAGTTTCTCTTTAGATCGATTCGTGATTCAACATAGTTTTATGGTATACTAACTCAGCGGGGGGTTGCAGAAATGGTTGTATTTTGTGACTTTTGTCAATGGCTGAAGAGGCTTTATTTTTTTCTCCGAAAAAAAAATGTATGAATTGCAACGAAGGGAATCTGGGTATCCTCGATGCACATCGGTGGTTTATTGCAATTGAAACTTCCCTTGAACCTGTAAAAAATAAAAAGTCAAAACATCTTATGTATTAAGTGTATCATTTGTGGCCAATAGAAGAGAAAATGAGTTGTTGGGAGCAAGGTTCAAAGTATTGATACGTATCGGCTTGTATCTGCCGATATGTATCGTGCCAATGGCTTCTCAATATGCTCTTTCAGTGGTTGTATCGGATCAACCACTGGTTCAGAGGGTAGTTGGGCCTTAAACCGATCCCTTTGAATCGGTTTCGAAAAAAATAAGTAAAATCTTAAAAAGAAAATTATCGATACAGCCCAATACGACTCTACTAACGTATCGAGCATATCGATATTTTGAACCTTGATTGGGAGTGGAAAATTTGTTTTTCTTTTCAAAGTTTTCTCTCAAGAAGATGGAGAAGATAGTAAGGTGTTATTCAAATGTTTCATTTTGAAAATTTAAAGAAAAATGGCGGATAAAATAGTATTTTCCATTTTTTAGTTAATGCCTATTGACGAAAAGGGGAATTTAGTCGATTGCCAGAAAATTTAAAGGCACTTTAAGACAATTAAAGATACAGTAGGGGTTGAGTTAGTCAATTTCCCTAAAACTTAAAAATAATTTAAGAAATTTGCCCCAAAAAAATCATCCAATTTGTTGTTTACTTTTCCAAGAATAGAGCATGTAACCTCATATGTAAAGGAAGCTCAGGACACCTCAAAAAGAAATTGACTACAAAGAAAAGAAGGAAAATCCGCAACAAGACTATAACGTTTAAAATCACATGGAGAAGAATCATAATTACTAGATACTTTATTTTCCATTAAAGTTTCGGACTGTGAGGTTGCTGGTTTTGATTGTGGAAGATTTAGAAATCCAACTTCCCAATTTACTGTTTCTTTTTCTTCATTTTTTCCGGTAAATAATTAAACACGTCTTATTCTCCCAAATGGTCATGCATAGGCAATCCCATTCCTTGCAACATGAACAACAGATGATTGAAGATAATTCTAAGGGGGCGTTCTTTTTATGGGATTTTGATTTTCATTGATCAAGAAATTCATGTTCATTTTTCAGATTTATGTAGGGACCGTAAAAGTTTATTTTCGTGGGTAACCTAAGTGGATAAATTAACTTGGATGGGATAAAATGCCCATTTTAGTAAAGAAATTTTTATGGCTAAGATTGTTATTGCCTTATTTACATGAAAAATATAATGGGTAAATTGCAGATTAATACTTGTTCAAATTATTTGTTTCTCAAAAAATGGCTATCCTAGGAACTTCAACAGAAATTTGAAAATATTTTACAAAACATCGCCGTGGGAGACCTTTGTGTTTCTTGAATTTCAATTTCTTGAAATAGGGTTTCTAACCTATTCTTATGTTTTCTGAACACAATGAAGGAATCTGCAAATTATTGACTCTTTGGAGGTCATGGATGCTTAGGGTTTCTTTTCAGTAGAACTGGAGGTTGGACCGTTGGTCCATAATATGTCTATTGAATTCTGTTCGGTTTCTGGTTCAAACTCTGGGAGCTTGGTACATTTACGCAAGTTTTCCTGTTTTTTTAGATCATATTACTATTTTGGGTTCAGGAGTTGAGATTGCAAAATCAGAAGATGGTATGGCAATGGAAAACAAGAGCTGGGTTGTAGAGAATGAGGCTCGGTTCGATCGGTTGTCTTCCAAATCAAGGCATGAATCTCTACTCTTTGGTAGCCACTCGTCGAAGAAGTGACGCAGAGGTTGCTAAGCTCCACTTCTTTCTCCAACTGTAGTGGTCTTTCGGATTTGAGACGAAGCAAAGCTGCTCCAATTAGGGCTTTTGTTGTTTAGAGATGTCTGTAAGGCTTTGCAACTGCAAATGAGTAGCAACCTTGTAAACCAAAGCTATTTCTCTGTTTCGATTAATCAAACCCTATTTGAAGAAATTAAAATTCATGAAATGCAGAGGTCTCTGACAGTGGTGTTGCGTGGGCAGTGGAGATTCAAACTATGTGGGGCGGTGGGAATGGAGGGGAAGAGAAGAGAGAGGGAATGCGGTGGAGATTGGGGCAGTGTCGCTGAGGTTCGGTGCTGTGCAGAGGAGTCAGGGATGGTGGGAATGGAGGGGAAGAGAAAGAAGGAATGAGATGCCTGTAATATATATGGGCCCGCACCAATCACAGTGGCGCGCATGAATTTATTACTGGCGTCATAATTGGTTCCACAGCCAACCGAATAACCATCATCCGAATTCGTTAATTGAACGGATTAATTTTAATTGTATTTGATAATTTTTTGAAGTTTAGATTGCCGATAAGTTTGGACTCCGTCAATTTTAGAGGGAGAGGGTGGTGTGTTCGATTTTAATTGGATGATACAGAAAATTTTTAGCATGGGAACTCAATCTTTTGAGGGTAGATGTAGCAAAATAGTTTGTTTGGTATTTTCAGTTAAACTATGAGAGCAAAATCAGAAATATGTGGTTGAAAAGGAATTGAAAGATCTTCTTCACCACTCAGCTGTGAAAAACTAATTAAATGAATAATAGAAAATAATATATTATCACTATTAGACATGTTTTTATTTGTCATTATAATCAATGTTTATTTACTTTATCTTTGAAAAATAGATATGGGATACACTTAATTAGTTTTTCACAACTAAGTGGTGAAGGAGATCTTTCAATTCCTTTTCAATTTCAAGTACTATATCTTTGAAAAATATATATGGGATGCACATAGAAATCGGACGCTTTTATTTTTTTTTTTTCATGCATATCGGACCCATATCGAGAGCGTATCGAGGTGTATTGGTAGCTATCAATGAAAAAGATACGGCCAAAAACTAAAAAAAAATAATTAAAGGGGAAAATCAAGCTTCTTTCCCCCAAAATAAGCCTTATTTCACCCCCCAAATGACTCTAAAACTCCTTGTTTCATTCCTAGAGTGCTAGATTTGCAAAAGTTTGTAAGAAACAAGTGTGAATCGTTAATTTTTTTGTGTTATCAGTAGATTTATGAAAATTTCATTAAGATATTTAGGGAAAATATAAATTAAAAAAAATTGAAAATGTAATTTTTTTCTTTGCCTATAAAGACTAAATATGTTTTAGATCTATAAATTTATCTATCATATCCATAAAGCAATTGGAATTTCTTCTTTAATATATTTTTTTTATTTTTTATATTTTTAGAATTAAAAATAAATAATAATTAATTATATTTTATCATTTGATCACAACAATTGAATATATTATAATTATATGGATGCTTTATCATATCCATAGACCAATTGAAATTTCTTCTTTAATAATTTTTTTTTATTTTTATATTTGTAGAATTAAAAAAATAATTAATTAATTAATTATATTTTATTATTTGATCACGACGATTGAATATATTATAATTCTATGGATGATCTATCGTATCCACAAAGCAATTGAAATTTCTTCTTTAATAAATATTTTTTGAATATATATATATATATATATATATATATATATATAATGTTTATTTATTTTTTATAATTTTTGGAAATTAATGAGGGGTAATTTGGTTTAACCTATTAGCATGCGTACACATGGAACAACCTGATGACTAGACGATGACTCAACATTTCCTACCACCTTAGCCGGCCAGGTTAGCTCAGGTACCTCGGGCACCTCGGCCAAGACCGAGGTCCGAGCAACTTGTGATGGCCTGACCTGCCGAGGTGACACATAGCCAACTTCTAGAAGTTAGCAGCTGTCTCCGACCTTTTCGGGATCACGTCGCATGTCTACAAAGCCTCGTCCTCATCCCACCCGAATTGGACTGACTCGATGAGGCTTATCAGCTCACACGAAGTCCATCTCTAGATGCGAAACGGACTCCTGGTAATGCAGGTCAGGGATCTCAGAGGTGTTTCGTAAGACCTATGGCAACTCGCCTATATAAGGGCTTTAACCCCAATGTTAAAAGGTACCCGTGATATTAGCTCACTAGCTCTCTTGCTTACAAGCTTTTCAACTCGCAAACTCTATTAGCTAACTTAAGCATCGGAGAGCCCACACCGGGTAAGCCACCCTGGGTCCTTTGATCATACTTTTTTGCAGTTCATCTGGCCATCTATGCAGACCAACGTCCGAGTTGCCATCTAGCTAGGAGCGACCAGATCATGCACCATCAATTGGTGTTGTCTGTGGGAATCGCAACAAAAAGCTAAATTCTCACCTCCTAACTTCCATTTTCATCAACTCAATGGCATCTTCAAGCAACACCAACACCAACAACGGAGAAGTACCGGTCATTGGGGGGCAAAAGCAGCTCGTGATGAACCCTGAGATCCCCTCAGTGACAATCAGGCAGTTCACTATGCCCCTAACTCTTCCAGGAGTAGCAGTGGTGTTGAACCCAACATTCCCATTGCATTAGGTAAACGCACCACTGCCTCATGTGAACGCCCATCTCCTCGTGATAGAGCCATATGCGGTTCCCGCAAGGATCGACACGTGGCAGTTCTTTGAGCTTGTGCAATATGTTCGAAGCATGAATTTCCAGATGCGCACATGGGAGGAGAGGTTCAGAGCCTTCATGCCGCCATAGTAGCCTTAGTAGCACTAGCAACCCCGACATCCATCGCCACCTTGGGGTCCAACACCACCCCGACATCCATCACCACCCCGACCCATTGTGGTCCAGTAGCAGCAATACAACAAACAAAACAAAACAACCAGCAGAATAATTAACAACAGAACAATCATCAAAACAACTAGCATCGTTGTCAACAAAATGACCAGCTGACCAGTAACCAATAGCCCGGTGTGAGGAGCAAGGACCTAGCCCCCGACCCATCCTACCACCTCGACAACCGGAACCTGGCCCCTGTGTAGGAAAACACCAAGGCCGTGACCTCGGCACCAAGCCCGTGACCCCAACGAACACATAAGGGAAAAACACCAACAAAGTATCAAAGAAGCGATGCCACAAACGCACACGTCACACCATCGGAAAGAGAAGTGCTTCCCCTACTGTAGAGGCCGAGAAGGAGAAGAAAGATGAAGTCAGCTTGGTCGTTGTGCAACTGACCTCACTGCAATTGAGTTGGCCCTTCTCATTAGCACCAAAGATCCTCGCAACTCCATGACCAAAAAACTTCAAAGCACTTAACTTGGAGACGTACGATGGGACGACCAACCTAATCGACCAAAGTGACATTTTCCAGTCTCTGATGCTACTCAATGGAGCAGATGATGTCTGGCTTTGTATGGTCTTCTCCACAACCTTTAGAGGTACAACAAGATTGTCGTACCAGGGGTTGCCCCCTAGTTCAATAAAATTGGAGCCAATTCGTGGATCTCTTCACCACACACTTCGCTACAAGCAAGAGGTGCTCGAAGTCAGATACCAGTTTACTAAACATGGTCCAGCGAGAAAACAAGCCTCTCAGGGATTACATTAAAAGATTTAACCTTGAGAGGCTCCAAGTGTCAAATCTTGACCCGACCGTGTAGCTCACTTCGGTAGTGAAAGGAGTCTGCCACCCCGATCTGCGTCGGTAGCTCAAGTTGAACCCCCTAACTTCCATGGAGGCGTTCCTCACAGAAGCCGACAAGTTCACGAAGGCAGAGGAGGCTCTAGGATCCTGGTTAGAGTTGCAACAGACTGGGAAGAGGAAGAGGATAGAAGAGGAAGGTAGCAGTAGCAAGAAGCAGCGATGAAGAAACAAGTCGCCAAAGAGAAGTAGGTCACCTCGCAACAGGTAAAGCAGGTCGCCAAGAAAGAGCAAGTAACCATGCTGGGGTTCTAGATCAGGTCAGCGATCTAGAACCCCCTAGTCTAGAATGGCAACTATACTACCCTAAATGCAAAGCGAGGTATGAGATTAATATAGATCAAGTTGGACGAGTATATTAAGTGGCCACCCAAGATGAGAGGAGATCCATCCAATCGCAACCCAAACCAATACTGTCACTTTCACTGTTACATCGGTCACGACACAGAAAGCTATCGGAATTTAAAGGACAAGATCGAGGAGCTGATCCATCACAGTTACCTCAGGCAATTTGTAAAGTATGACAACAGAGACAACCGACCTGCTGAGCAGCGCAGGGATGCACTAGAGTCGAGCAGGTAGCATGACCGTAACCAACCACCCCGAGATCCACCAGCACCACAGAGACCGATCCATGGGGTGATTAATATGATCGCTGAAGGATCGATAGTTGCGTGTTGCAGTATAGTGGCAGGTAAAAATGTAGTCCGAGAGCTGGAGCACGAAGATGAGAACCCGCCGAAGAGCTCTCGAGTGGAGGAAGTCATATACTTCACTAAGGACAGTGCTCGTGGGATCCAGTATCCGCATGACAACGCCCTTGTTGTCAAGATGATAATCAATAACTTCAAGGTAAAGCGGATTCTGATGGACTCAAAAAGTTTGGCGGACATCCTTTTCTTGTAGGTATTTGAAAAGATGGAGTTGGACCGGAAGGATCTACATCCAGCAAATGTGCCCTTTATCGGCTTCAACGGAGATGTGGTAAAGCCCCTCGACAAAATCTGTTGAAGTTCGGCCTACCCTAGAAGTTTGTTTTGTTTGTTAGCTGAAAAGTAAAGTAAACAACAAGAAGGAAGAGAGGAAAGAAGGAAGAAAGAGGAAGAAGAAGAGAAAAGGTCTGGTTTGAATTAGGAAAAAGTCAACCCTAGTTTTGGCCAGACCTGTTATTATATTATTAATATAATTAGAAAAGACATAAGTGCCCTTATTTAAGCAAGAGGCACTCGAACTAACATAATAGTACACATCAGCATTCTCAAAAGGTACAAAGACCGAAATACCCCTTCACTAACACTCCCCCTCAAGCTGGTGAGTATATATCATATAATCCCAGCTTGTTACATATGTAGTTCACTCTCCCCCGACTCAAATCTTTTGTAAACAAGTCTGCCCACTGGTTTTCCATATTAACATATGCAGTCTCTATCACTCCATTCAGCACCTTCTCTCTCACAAAATGACAATCAACTTCTATGTACTTGGTTTTTTCATGAAACACCGGATTGGAAGAGATATGAACCGCTGCTTAATTGTCACAATAGAGCTTCATTGGAGTGCTGGCGTCATATCCTATCTCCTGTAGAAGGTTCCTTAGCCACATTAATTCACAAGCAGTATGTGCCATGGCCCTATATTTTGCTTCTGCACCGCTTCTTGCCACAACTGTTTGCTTCTTACTTTTTCATGTTACCAGGTTACCCCTCAGAAAGGTGCAATAGCCTGTGGTAGACCGTCTATCAGACATAGAACCTGCCCAATCAGCATCGGTGTATCCTTTTACTTCTAGTTTTCCGCCACTTTTGTACAGCAAACCACGACCATGAGCTCTTTTCAAGTACCTCACAATCCTTAGCACTACATTCCAATGTGGGACCAAAGGTTTCTACATGAACTAACTCGCCATACTAACCGCAAATGAAATATCTGGCCGAGTAATGGTTAGGTAGTTTAGTTTGCCTACAAGTCATCGGTATCTGCCAGGATCTTCAAATACTTGACATATATCATTGCTCAGCCTCGTATTTGTTTCCATAGGTGTCTCAGTCGGTTTAGTACCCAACAAACTTGTTTCTTCCTGTAAATCAAGCACATATTTCCTCTGACACAAATTAATGCCATGCTTAGACCTTGCTACCTCTATGCCCAAAAAGTATTTCAATTTGCCAAGGTCCTTTGTCTGAGAGTGTTCCTGTAGGAATGCCTTCAATCTGTCAATGCCCATTTTATCATTCTCAGTCACAATGATATCATCTACATACACCACCAGTAGTATTTTGCCTGTTGGAGAGTCATGACTGAAGACAGAGTGATCAACTTGGAACTGTTTCATACCAAACTTCTTGACCACCTCACTGAACCTACCAAACCATGCTGGAGGGGACTGTTTAAGTCCACATATAGCCTTCTTAAGTCTGCATACCTTACCATCCTCCCCCTGAGCAACAAACCCTGGTGGTTGCTCCATGTAGACCTCTTCGAGCAAATCATCGTGCAAAAAGGCATTTTTGATATCTAGCTGATATAGAGGCCAATCATACATAGCTGCAAGGGAGATGACAACACGAACCGATCCTATCTTAGCAACCAGGGAAAATGTCTCTGTGTAGTCAATGCCATAGGTTTGGGAGTACCCTTTTGCAACCAATCGCACCTTCAGGTGCTCAACACGACCATCTGGCAAGTACTTAACGGAATACATCCACTTACAACCGACAGTCTGTTTCCCAAGAGGAAGAGTGGTGAGGTCCCAAGTGTGATTATGATGGAGGGCAGAGAGCTCTTCTTCCATAGCACGACACCACTCTGGAGAGGTAAGGGCTTCCTGGACATCCTTAGGAACAGCCACTGAGGATAACAAAGAGATGAACTAGCGATGGGAAAACAAAATTGGAAATAGGGTGAAGGGTGCAGGTGTACTTACCTTTCCGTAAGGCAATAGGAAGATCAAAGTCGAAGGCTGGTGTCGGATCTAGAGCTGGATCTGTCGATGATGATGAAGCCGGAGGAGTCGCAACTAGTACATGTGGGCGATGTGTATACACGTGAATGATAGGTGGACAGTCAACGGACGGTGGCATCGGAGGCAAGGATGTGGGCACGACTAGAACCAGAGGAGGAGGATCAGCCACAGGAAGGGGAAGAAGAAGAGGTGATGTGGAGGAAGCAACATCACCGGACCCCACAAAGAACGGAGTAGACTCGAAGAAAGTAACATCAACACATACCAAAGAACGATGAGAACTGGGATGGTAACACTTGTACCCTTTCTGAGTCAGGGAATAGCCAAGGAAGATACACTTAAGGGATTGTGCATCTAACTTGTCAGTCCCGGGACCCAGATTATGGACGAAGTAGACACACCCAAATCCCCGAGGAGGAAGCGGAAACGGAGACATGTTGGGGAACAAGACACTAAAAAGAGAACAGCCATCAAGAATAGACGTGGGCATCCGATTAATTAAGAAATAAGAGGTGAGCATTGCATCACTCCAAAAGGGTTTAGGAACATTCATGTGGTGCATGAGTGAGCATGCTGTTTCTACAAGATGTCAGTTATTTCTCTCAGCAACCCCATTTTGTTGTGGGGTGTAGGTACATGAAGTTTGGTGTATAATGCCATGTTTGTTCAAGTATTATTGAAAAGATGAAGACAAGTATTCACGGCCATTATCAGAACGGAAAATTTTGATGTGAACGCCAAATTGATTGCAGATCTCAGCATAAAATTTCTGGAAGATGGCAAATAATTCACTTATTTCTTTCATTAAATAAAGTCACATTATTCTTGAAAATTCATCCACAAAAATATCAAAATATTTGTATCCATTATATGACATCATTTTATAAGGACCCCAAACATCTAAATGAATTAAAGAAAAAAGGACTTGACACACGGTTATCAACCCTAGAACTAAAGGGAACATGGTGGTGTTTCCCAAATTGACACGACTCACAATCTAGATCAGAAAGTTGACTCAATGAAGGGACCAAGGACTTCAACACTTTCAACGAAGGATGACCAAATCTACAATGCCAATGGAGAGGAGAAATAGATGACTGAAGGGCCATTGACGTTCTTCCACCACCATCAAGATAATACAGTCCACCGGCTTCATGCCCTCCCCCAATCTTCATCCCCGTCTTGAGATCTTGAAAAACACACATAGAGGGGTAAAATGTAATGGAACAATTAAGGGACTTGGTCAGCTTACTAATAGACATAAGATTAAATGGAAGCTTAGGTACATATAAAACAGAGGATAGGGATACAGAGGATAGGGATACAGGGTCTAGGTCAACATTACCAACACCACGAATAGATGATGTGGAGCCATTAGCAAGGGTAACAGATTGTGATGTTGAGCAATGAGTGAGAGATGAAAACACACCTGGAGTTCCCATCATGTGATCGGAGGCTCTAGAGTCAATAATCCAGGGGTTGGGTGTGGATGCCAAACAAGCCATACCTGAGTGTGCAAAGGTAGTTGTGTTCTGCTGCGATGTGGATTGAACAAACCTTTCATACTCATCACGAGGAACACTCACCATCTCTTTGCCTGAACCATTTGAAGAGGTAGAAGGCATCTGGTCAGCTGATCGGTTCTCCTGTCTAAAGTTGGAACTGGTGTCACTAGTCATGGCATGGTTAGCCCACGTTGAAGGTGGACCATGTAAATCATAGTAGTAGTTAATAGTATGTCTATCCAAACCACAATGAGTACACCTCCGTGGACCCGAGCCACATCCTCTACCACGAGCTCCCCTTGAATCTATGCCTCCAGTACGACCACCACCACGGATATGTGTAGATCCACCACTACCACTCCGGCCATACACTGGACCACTACTGCCACCACGACCAAGCTGGGCTCCTCAAGCCCCACTTCTGCTACCTCGACCTCTCAACACTACAAATACTGATTTATCTGAGATATTAGAGTTTTTCATAGATCCAATGGAAGTCCTCCGAAGACGAGCAAACACCTCCTCTAAAGATGGAAGGGTAGATCCTCCTAATATTTGGGCTCGTACTGGTTCATACTCAGACTTCAGCCCCATAAAAAACTGAGTCACATCAATCTGCTCTCTCTGTTGCTGTTGAACCTTGACAGCAAAGGTGAGAGGATGATAGACATTTAACTCATTACAGATATTTCTCATACTGACATAGTACTCCTCAAGGTTCTAATTTCCTTGTTGCAGATTGAAGTATTCCTAAGATAGTTGATATACCCTAGTTGTATTATCCTGATCAGAATACAATTTCTTAGCATGATCCCACACCTCTTTGGCTGTGTCAAGAAACATGAAGTTCACACCGATTTTGGGTTCCATACTGTTCCACAACCATGTGATGATCTGTGCATCTTTCTATTCCCAGTCTTCGTACTCCTGAGAATCAGTTGGGGGTTTCTCCTCTCTTATGTGCTTTACCTTCTTCTTCGCCTTCAGAAAAACCTCTACAGACTTGGCCCAAGGGACATAATTCTCTCCATTCAGTTTAATAGAGGTCATTGGGACATTCAGATAGTCAGTATATATCATCACACTAGGCTTACTATCACTGTTATCTACCATTGCCGAATTCCCTTATCACTGAATCCTGAACACTACACACTACACATTGCACACAGACACTTCACCAAAATCTACACACTGATTTCAACAATAATAAAGGCTGAAAGCCGTACTTGTAACACCACAAACCCTACTCTATAGCTACCGGAAGTTTCACCATTAAGTAAACACTACTTCCCTTCAAATCACACACAAACCAACATAAACCCTAGTCTACTGCAATCTGAAAACCCATCATACGATATGTACCACACCTCTCATGTGCTCCATAACAGAATTTATGCATAAAAAAACTCCTTACCTCATCGCCTGAAGGCCAACCACACGAAGGAATGAAACACCACTGCACCACACGCATCAACCCTACATTAATTAGGGGAGGGCTTATAAACCACAACAACCAATCACCAACGACACCATCGAAGGCATAGAAGCCTCCAAGGGAAGAGGGCGATCACTCCTTTTCATCCCTTTTCCCAATCTCCAACCAACGATTGAGAAATCCAAGAGAAACCCTAGTTCGAATGCAGAAAAACAAAATTCTAGAAAGTCTGATTTGTTTAATGTGGCTCTGATACCATGTTGAAGTTCGGCCTGCTCTAGAAGTCTGTTTTGTTTGTTAGCTGAAAAGTAAAGTAAACAGCAAGAAGGAAGAGAGGAATGAAGAAGGAAGAAAGAGGAAGAAAAAGAGAAAAGGTATGGTTCAAATTAGGAAAAAGTCAACCCTAGTTTCGGCCAGACCTGCTATTATATTATTAATATAATTGGAAAAGACATAAGCGCCCTTATTTTAAGTAAGAGGCACTCGAACTAACATAATAGTACACATCAGCATTCTCAACAGGTACAAAGACTTAAATACCCCTTCACTAACAGAATCAAAGTGCCAGTTGTAGCAGGAACCGAGCCCAACACCGTCCGGTTTGAGCACACCTTCCTGGTGGTTGCCACCTCGCCCCCCCTACAATGCAATTCTAGGTTAGACCATTTTGCATGCACTTCATGCAGTGGTGTCGACCTACCACCTCTCGATGAAATTTTCGACGAGGTATGGAGTGGGTGTCGTATAGGGCAACCAACTGGAGTCTCGGAAGTGCTACATTGTGGCACTAAAGGGAAAAGTAGAGCTGGCAGACGACGTCGAGCTGGAGCCGCCTCCTGAGCATATCGATGAGCGAGCTGCATCGATGGAGGATACAGTCCAGGTCCTGGTCCCTGACACTGAGCCCACGAAGACTATCCAGATCAGCACTCGCTTGAATGAGCCACTTCAGTCTACTTTGGTATGTTTTTTACTTAAAATTTTAGATGTTTTTGCATGGTTGGCATCCGAAATGCCCGACATAGACCCAAGTGTGATTACTCACAAACTTAATGTGGAACCTTTAGTCATGCCAGTCAAGCAAAGGAAAAGAAACCTTGCCCAGAGAGGTGGAGGGTAGTAGACGAGGAGTTCGAGAAGCTCCTTGCAGTAGACTTTGTTAGAGAGGTCTAGTACCCAAGCTTGGTAGCCAATCTTGTGCTCGTTAAGAAGGCCAACGACAAATGGCGCATGTGCGTCGACTACACCGACCTCAACAGAGCTTGCCCAAAGGACAATTTCCCACTTTCTAGAAGAGACCGCCTGGTAGACATGACCTCATGGCACGAGTCGTTGAGTTTCATGGACGCCTAGTCCGCTTACAACCAAATCTGAATGGACCTACCTAACCAGGAAAAAACTGCATTTGTAATAGAGTTGAGTTGGGGCTATACTATTATAAAATCATTCCCTTTGGACCAAAAAGTGATGGAGCAACCTTCCAGTGATTCATAAATAAAGTTTTTGAGCCTTTGATAGGTAATAAAATTGAGTGTTATGTTTATGACATGGTCGTGAAAACCCAATTTTCAAATTCTTTAATTAACGATTTAAAATGCGTTTTTTCAAATCTTAAGAAAATATAACATGAAGATCAACTCCGACAAGTGTGTCTTCGAGGTCACGTCAGTCAAGTTCCTTGGCTATATAGTGCATCGACGTGGTATCGACGCCAACCCGGATAAAATCCATGCTATTTTAAATATGAGACCACCTAAGTCAATAAAAGAAGTACAATGTTTAATTGGTTGAATTGCCACCCTAAATTGATTTATATCTAAGTTGGCTAGTCGATGTTTACCTTTTTTTAAGGCCATAAAAAAGAATGAGGACTTTGAGTGATTCGAAGAGTGCCAGCTCGCGTTTGACGAACTCAAGAAGTACATAAGTTCACCACGTGTATTGACCCGACCTGAACCTGGAGACAAGCTAAGACTCTACCTCTCTATGAGTGATGAGGTAGTTAGCTCAATACTAATAAGGGAAGTAGACCGGGTCCAAAGACCCATCTACTATATCAGTAAAGTTTTGCAAGTAACTGAGACCAGGTACCCCGACATCGAGAAGTTGGCATTTGCACTAGTCATATCAGCTTGGAAGCTATGTCCCTACTGCCCACACTATTGTCGTCTTAACTGGTAGAGCTCTGAGGCATGTTCTTCAAAAGCATGAGGTCTCAAGACGGTTGATGAAGTGGACCATCAAGCTAAAAGAATACGACATCTGGTTCGGGCCATGCCCAACAATTAAGAAACAAATCTTGACTGACTTTGTCGCCGAGTGCACGTTCAGTATGCCTGCCGCTTAGGTGACTGAACTGACCAACACGTCAGAGGCACCCACCAGCACAACACCCATTCTGACCAGGGAGACCCCGGCCTGGGACAAGGAGCCCTGGATCCTCCACGTCGATGACTTATCTAATCAACGAGGAAAAGGAGTTGGACTCATATTCTATGTATCAAGCGAGGTGAAGCTGGAGTACACCCTCCAGTTTGCGTTCAAAACATTGAACAAAGAAGCGGAGTATGAGGCACTGATAACCGGTTGGCATTGGCGAAGGAGGTCGGTGCAAAGCACGTCGTGGTATGCAGCGATTCTCAGTTGGTTGTGAACTAGGTGAATGGTGAGTACGAGGCTCAGGAACCTGCCATGATAGCTTATCTGGCCAAAGTGAGGGAGATCCTGCCCGGCTTCCACTCCTAGTTCATTCGACATGTACCAGGATAAAAAAATGCTAAGGACAATGCACTTTCTAAGCTAGCCAACACAAGCGACCTCACAATGAGGACAATGTACATTGAAGACTTGCCACAACCTAGCATTGTGAGGGCGACAGAAGTGGTCACTCCTGTGTTGACTATAGAACCGAGCTGGATTGATCCGCTCATCGATTATCTACTCCACGAGACCCTACTAGCAGATTGTAATGCAACTCAAAGGGTTGAGTGTCAGTCAGCTCGCTATGTTCTCATTGGTGAGCGGCTGTATATGAGATCTTTTACGCTCCCCTACCTACGCTGCTTGTGGCCCTCAAAAGCAAGTCAAGTGCTACACGAGATCCATGAAGGTCTTTGTAAAGGACACCTAGGGGGTAGGGCGCTCGCCCAAAAGGCGCTAAGGCAAGGATTTTATTGGCCTACAATGAAGGCGGATGCACTTGAGCTCGTTTGGAAATGTGATAGCTACCAGAGGCATGCCAGCATACTTCACCAGCCCGTGGCCCTTCACTTAAGGGGGTATAGACATCCTCGATTCGTTCCCCCTGGCGACCGGGCAAAGAAGATTCCTAGTTGTGGTGGTTGACTATTTCATGAAGTGGGTGGAGGTAAAGCCACTAGTGACCATCACAACCTGAAACATACAAAATTTCTTCTAGAAGAATATTTTATGCAGATTCAGACTACCGAAGGTGCTGATATCCGACAATGGGAAACAGTTCGAGGACATAAAGTTCCAGAATTGATGTGCTGAGATGGGGATCTAGCAGAATTTCACTTCGTTAGCACATCCACAGGCAAATGGACAAGCCAAGGTAACAAACAGTGCAATCCTCCGCAGACTCAAAGCTCAACTTTCTCAAGCTAAGGGTTTGTGGGTTCACGAGCTGCACACTGTCCTTTGGGTCTACTGTACTACCATTAAAACTGCAACCGAAGAGACCCCATTCAACTTGACGTATGGTACAGAGGCCCTCATCCCTGTCAAGATCGAAGTACCGACCTTGTGGTTGGAAGTGTACGACGAGGAGGCCAATGACAATGAGCTACAGACCAACCTCGACCTGATCAAAGAAGTGCGCGACTTGGCTTATATCCGGACTACAACTTACAAACAATGAGTAAATCGGTATTACAATGCCGGAGTCGAGCGACAATACTTCCGACTCGGTGACCTTATACTTCGGAAAGTCATGGTACTTGAGCCCGGTATAGGTAAGCTGGGACCAAACTAGGAAGGTCCCTACAGAGTATGATAGGTGTTCGGTGAAGGGACATACGAGCTCGAGACATTGGAAGGGAGGCAGGTATCCCGCGCTTGGAACGTCGATAACCTAAAGAAGTACTACATATGAGCTTGGAAATCAAGCATCCGCCGCATCAAAGTTATTCTAAGTATGGATGACCGCTTGCTTCGACAACATGGTCAAACCGCACAATGGATAAATTATGTATGGAAGAGTGAATGTTGAGTCACTCTAAGCCTAAGGGCCCCTGTACCGAGTTGGTGATGACTGCACCACTGCGATAAAGTAAGACCCAGTCGCTTTTAAGCATATGGGCGTTTTAGTGACATCTTTTATTATGCCTTGTTGGTGGATAGGTAGTTTGGATTACATCCCATACTATGCCTAGTTGCCTCGGCTCACATTCACTCTGGGTTATCCCATACCGTGCCTAGCCATTCTAGAAGTTAGGCACCTCGGGAGAACCTACACTTAGAAAATTTTTGTGAAGTTGAATGTATAGAAGATGATTGTATGTGAGGTGGTCAAAAGAGAGATTGCATTTTCATTACTTCAAAATGTGAGTTCATACATCAATGTAAAAAAATTGAAAATCCTACTAGACTAGGCTTGGAGGCTCAGTGAGTAATGTTTGTACAATGGGGGTCCAAGAGAAGAGTCAAAGAGAGAGATCAAGTATTCCGGGGCTCCTTGCCCCCATCCTCCTCAGCAGTAGTGGTGTCATCCTTGGCTTCGTCAGTTTCCATGGCTTCATTTGCATCAGCATCCAAATCGTCTTTTCCCGCAACTCCCTTGTTGAGGTTGTCATCCTCCTCCTCGGAGTTTGGGTCTTCTTTGGCCCTGTCCAACATCGTCGAAGTGACGACCGAGGTGGTGATAGATCCAAAGTTGAGCTCGAGAAATGCCTGTCTCATCATCCAGCAATAGAGTTTAAAGCCCTTGCAGAATGCAGTGGTACTGAGGTTCTGTCTATCCTCGTGAAACTCTACCGAAGCCTTATATTTCTTGACAATGAGAACCTTGGCATCTTTGATCCCCTTAAGGAGAATAGATTTTCGCTTAACAGAAGTGGTCTTCTGGTCCTCGACTTCCTTCTTTAGCCTTTTGTTCTCCTTCTACAGTTGCTCTATATCAAGCGCCTGTCTTTTGGAGTGCTCGTGTTTCGCCTGCACCTCATTCTTTAATTTGCTGATGACACCAACGACCTTCTCCACTTTGACCTGATACTCAGCCACTGCCACCTCGACACTCTTCACCCTCGTAAGTTGTTGTTCGAACTACTTCAGGAGTGTGTGAGTCATAGAGTTGGCCTACAAAAGGAACAAATTTCAGTAAGTACCAGAGATAACATCTTAGCAACAACACAATAATGAGGTTGGGACATACCACCATGAGATAGCGCATTATCTTCGCGCCCAATTTAGCACTCTGATGCTCAGCAAGATGGGAGACCTCCTTGGGGAAAGTAGCCTCCATAATCTTTTTGAGATTGGTCCAGAAGTCCATGATGCTTTGGTTCTCCTCAAGGCCTTCACTTGAAGAGTCGGCCCCAAGATGATTGGACCGCAGCTCGAAAGACCGGGCCACCTCTGGCTAACGGGGTGGTGACCTCCTTTCTTGGTCCTCCTTGACCAAGTTAACAACTGGAACCTCCTCAGCCTTAGTAGGGGCGGTGGGCTCAGCTGTCGGTTCATGAGAAGAATTGCCTCGGGGTGCCTTCCTCTTCCTCTTCATGTCAGAGAAGAGCCCTTTCATTGAAAGATCAGTCATGATGCCTGTAGAAGACAAGTAGAAAGTCAGTCAAAGCAACAGAAAAGTGAAGTAATATGAAAATAGGTGCCTTCACCCGAAGTGGTGACCTACTTGGAGGACTAAGCCTGGCCTTAACCAGCTTCTCCTCGGTCAAGTAATCCTCTAATTTCAGGCCGAACTCTGCCAGGTTGTACATCTTAATGCCTTTCCTCCAGTGCGTTGGGAAATGCCACTCCTGTCAACAGCAAGAGTAAAGTATCTCCTTTTCTAGGTCAAGACTTTTGAGGGGTACTTGTGAAGGAGTTTGTATCTAGGTTGGAAGGACATATAATAACTAAATTTGTCCTCGGCCGTAGGACTAGAGGGATTTTGTTCTATTGAGCATACCAAGCCGAAGGTGTTTATTTCTAAAGGGAGGCCAAAGTCATGGAAAACAGAAATGGTGCTGACTAGGGTACGGGCCGAGTTTGGGTGAAGCTGATTAATGGTGGCATCAAAAAATTTCAAGGCTTCAACGATGAATGGGTGAAGTGGAAAGCAAAGCCCATCCTTCAGGTGCTTTGTGAAGACAGTTATCTCCTCGTCATCATGGTCCTAGGGAAAACCTTTTAAGGGAAGGCTGAAAGAATGGTAGGATCCATCTAATGGATGCCATAAAGGTTGCGGAATGGGTGGGCGAATTTCAAAAATTTCCTACCTTCTCTCAACTGGGAATCATATTCCCTAAATTTAGAATACAATATTCAAGGATCCTACTTGAACCATAATCAAACCAGATCTGTACCAAAAGATAAATGGAAGGAATATACCTGATCCGGAGAAGCAGTATCTCCCAAAGTTGGTGTTCACGCCCAAAGAATGCTCCAAGATCCGTTCCTGCTGAAGATGACACAGCTGTGAATGGAACAGAACCAGCAGGGTGCGTCCTACACACTGGATCCTTCACAAGAATCCTCTGGAAGTATTAAACACTGAATCTTTTTCAGTCTTTCTTGCAAGACTGATGTCAAGAACAGATTTCTTGACTTTCTTTTCTGCAAAGATCTAATCTTGCAATGGCAGATGGCGGCGGCAGGAGGAGATCTCCAAAACGAAAAAGGCTGAACTGCTTTTTCTATTTTTCTGGAGAGTATGAATGAGATCCTCTCTCAATTCGCAGGAGATATCCTATACCTCTTCAAGGTGGTTCGAAATCTCCTCCTTTCTTCTTGATTAAGAAACCTCCTTTTTAGGAGTTATCCCAATC
Organism: Nelumbo lutea; assembly: GCF_056320005.1. Classification (NCBI taxonomy): domain Eukaryota; kingdom Viridiplantae; phylum Streptophyta; class Magnoliopsida; order Proteales; family Nelumbonaceae; genus Nelumbo; species Nelumbo lutea. The sequence continues at coordinate 40,208,652 of NC_142684.1, read as the reverse complement.
CAAATCAGTATTTGGATAGGGGATAATCTTAATCCTTTCTGCAGATAGAGTTAGCTTACTCCTGATCTTATCAGGAGGTTACCAGATTCAAATCTAATTTGAATTTGGTCTCTAAGAGTGGATAAGGCTAAAGGCCCAATCCTTTTACTAACTTTAATCTCAAATTCGCCCCATGGATGGGTGATCATATCAGCCCACCTCGAAATGGGTTTTTGGCCCATTAAGTGTTCAGTGTCTAATTACTTTCCAATCTGCTGCCCAGTTGGGCTTCTTTGTATGGCGTGGGACCCAAGCATTGATCTACACACTAGCCACATGGGTTCGGCCCAGCCTCTAAAACAAGGCCCAGCCGAATTCACTGAAAAACTCAATGAACCCCTTGAGTCCATCATATGGACCCTATGGGCCCAACACTTACATTAAATGGTCCCTGGGCCAAGCCATCTTATAAAAACCCAGGGACTGTGGGCAGGTGCAAGATTAGCCCATCAGGTATTATCCTCAATGGTCTTACACTTAACCTCTCAGCCCTTAATGATCAAGCACTGCCCGACAAGAGAGGACCTCTCCCTCGGCTGCAAGGAACAGTGCCGCACTCTCCTCTCACATGGATCCTGGGAATTAAAACCATTTGCAAACAATTCGAAACCGTACATATATATATAAATATATTAATTTTGCAAAAAAAAATTCCAACGATTGAAATCAACTACCGGCAGTTTGGTTTCCATCAGAGAGATTGCATTCCCGATCATTACCCTTTGTCCGACAAAGTGGCTGATTCTGTCACTATCATCACCCACTCAGATGAATTCTCAAACTGCCCCAACATACCCAGGTTTTGATCCCTGCTAAGGATCTCACTGAATGGCATATCAAAGGCAGCCTGATCCAACACCTAGTGAAATGTCATAATCGAGTCTAGGGGTCAGGTGTAACTTTCCAGTTTTGCCCATCTATCTCCAAGGTCCAGAGCAATACTGGAAATCAGGTCCGGTTCAAGGGTTCAAGTAATCTCATACTGCATGTGCCTCGGGTCTTACCCTGATGGCTGAGACAGGCCATTCCAACACTTGGTGGCACACCAGTATCAGTCTTGGCAGGATAAATCTCCCCAGACTTATCCAACGGCTGTGAACATTTAAAACTAACATGAGTCTCTATAAATGTCCAGTTTTAGGGTTTTACACAGAATTAAACCAAACAACATGAATCAAACATGCACTTTATTTATTTCCACTAAATAACAAAAGTACATCAAATCAGATTGAAGCTAAGGGCATACAAAACTGTCTAACAGTAGTAACAATACCGATCATGGAATTTGTACCAAGCAGCCAAAGCACTAACGTCTTCGGTAGACATCGTGGAAGGACCAAAGCGGTCTGGTTCTCTAGGACTAGCTATGTAATGGGAAGACAAGGCCCTTTTATGGGAGACTCACCGGTCCTGAATCAAGGTACCCACCTCGTCCGGACCAGACTCCAGGTCTTGAGCCAAGGTACCCTCCTCGGCCTGATTAGACTCTACTCCCTCTTCACTAAACACACTACTACTAGACATGATTTAAAGAAAAAGAACGAGCTAGAACAAAGGAAGATGGCTTACCTAAGGGAAGAGGACCGATGACCAACCTTGAAGACAAAAGACTGAAGACCGACCTGGTGACATCGAAGCTAGTGCACGACCTCCAAGTGCGAGAACTTAAGCAAGACAAGGAAAAATGGTCCCCAAGGGCCCTATTTATAGCTGGTATGGCCGATCATGGACGGTCCAGATTAATCTGATCCAACGACTCCCAAGAGGGTAGTCACTCGACTTTCGAGGTCAAATTTGGTTGAGCGTGTGTTTGAAGTCCGCAGACTTCATAGTTCGCATGACATCTGCATGTTCTTGAGATGTGATCTAATTCTATTGTTGAGCCAATTGGGTTGTTCAGGTTTAACCTGTAAACCGGATGTCAGCCCAGCTAGAGACTAGACCAAATTCACCAGGCTCGTCGTGAACTCCCGCACTGAGTTGATCACCTCTAGCATGGGAGTGGGAGGCAATTTATGAGGGGTAATTTGGTCCAACCTATTAGCATGCGGGCACATGGAATGAGCTGGTGACTAGATGACGACTTGGCATTTCTTGCCACCTCAGTCGGCTAGGTCCGCTCGGGTACCTTGGGCACCTTGGCCAAGACCGAGGCCTGGGCAGTTTGTGATGGCCTGACCTATCGAGGTGACACGTAGCCAACTGTCTTTGACCTTTCTGGGATCACACCGCACGTCTACAAAGCCTCATCCTTATCCCGCCTGGATCAGACAAACTTGATAAGGCTTATCAACTCACACAAAGTCCATCTTCGGGTGCGGAACAAACTCTTGGTAATGCGGGCTAGGGATCTCGGAGGTGTTTCATAAGACCTATGACAGCTCACCTATATAAGGGCTTCAACCCCAACGTTAAAAGGTATGCGCGATATTAGCTCACTAGCTCTCTTGCTTATAAGCTTTTCAACTTGCAAAGTCTATTAGCTAACTTAAGCATCGGAGTGCCCACGCCGGTTAAGCCACCCCAAGTCCTTTGATCATACTTTCTTGTAGTTTGTCCAACCATCTAAGCAAACCGACATCTAAGCTGCCATCCAATTAGGAGTGACCAGATCATGAACCATTAGAAATGAATAATAAATAATAGTTATTTAAATAATAAATAATAGTTATTTAAATAATAAATAATTATTAATTATATTTTCACATAGAAATTGTGCCAATGCATGTTTTATGGTGGGATAGGAGAGTTGGGTTTTTCCCATCCCATAAAGCATTAAAACTTAAGAGTTATAATTTATATATTATAGTTAAGCATAGGGTTTTTAATGAAATTATAATTAGCTACAATATATTTCTTCATAAAACTATTAAAATATATTAATTTAATGTATATACACCTCATTGATGTCTTATATTTAGTGTTATGTATTTGTTAGATAGTGTATGCCCTTAGCTCCAATCAAATTGATGTACTGATACATTATTGTAAATGAGTAAAAGTACATAATTGTTTCATATTATGATTTGTGTGTTTTTGTGTAATTACCCCTTAAACTAGACACTTATGGGACTCATGTTAGTTTAGAATGTTCTCAGCTATTGGATAAACTTGGGGAGTTTATCCTGCCAAGGTTGACACTAATGTACTACCAAGAAAGTTGGGGCAGCCTGTCTCAGCTGCCAGGGTTGGACCCAAAGAACATGTAGTGTATGTTTGTTAGAAACACTGAACTTGGACCAATTTCCAATTATGTCTTGGACCTTGGAGATTGATGGGCAAAACTAAAAAGTTATACATAACCCCTAGACTTGATTATTGTACTGTATCGAGTGTCAGATCAGGCTGTCTTTGATATGCCAATCAGTGGGATCCTTTGGGGGTCAAAACTTAGGTATGTTGGGGCAGTCTGAGAATTCACTCAAGTAGGTGATCATAGTGATAGGATCAACCCATTAGTCGAAAAAAGTGAATGATCGAGACTGCACTCTCTCTGATGGAAACCAAAACTACCGGTAGTCAATTTCAACCGTGTTTGAATATATATATATATATATATATATATATATATATATATATGTTTTTAAGAAAAATGTTTGCAAAAGTTTTAATTCCTGGGACCCATCCAAGCATAGAGTGCAACACTGCACCTTGCAGCCATGGGAGAGGTCCTTCCCTGTCGGGCAGTGTTTGATCATTTTGGACTGAGAGGTTCAGTGTAAGAGACCATTAAGGACTGTTTACCTGATGGGCTATATCTTACTTAAACTGGACTCAATGATCGTTTACTGTAAATGTTGGGCCCATTAAGAGTCCATATTGATGGACTTAGGGATTCATTGTACTTGATAGTGAATTCAGCCAAGCCTTTTCACAGAGGCTGGGCCGAACCCATGTGGGATTATGTAAGGTCATTGTTGGGGTCCCACGCCATACAAAGTGAACCTAAATGGACCAGCAACTACCTAGGGACGTGAGCCACTTACTTATTGGGCCTAAAGTCATTGATTAATTTGATTAATTAGGGTGTTACATGACAACTTTAAGCAGTCATGTGATTTGGGTGATATGGGTTTGAATATGAGTTTGGATCAACCATTACGATAAGAGGATAAGTATTATCCACATAGAGAGTCGAAATCTAAATAAATATTTGGATTATGAACCTCCTTATTTAATTAGGAGTGATGACCCTTAAGACTAAGAAAAGAGGAGATTGAATCTGCTCCAATTAACTTTGCTCTCAGTTCTCTCTCTCTTTGTTCTTGTCGCCCTAGAAACCGTAATTCGACCTCCACTTTTTGGATTGATCTTGATTAGTTCCACCTCTGATTTTTGCAAGAAAAATACAGAGAAAATTCGTGCTCACCTCCCTTATACGATCAAAGGTGTTGGGTTGTAGTTTTGTTGAAAACTACGTTGCTGAACCGGCTTCAATTCAAGTTGCACCATCTTCAATGGAAGCTAGTTTTGGGATTTAGTTTGGGTGTGAACTACCACTTTGAGAACTACATTTATGGAATCTGTGTCAGATATATTTCTTCATTTCTTTTGATTTCATATCTGGTCTGGTTTCGATGCAAGAACAATTCTAAAAAAAGGCAATTTTTCTAAAATTGGGAAGACGATTTTCAGAAAATTGCAAGAAAAATTTTTGAAATTTCACCCAACCATCTGACATGGTTCGGCCATCTATACGATGGATTTCACCTTCCTTCATTATTTTTATGATTTATTAAAGTATTTATAATATTTATAATATTTCCAAACGTATCTATACGTTTCTTAATTTTTCTCTGATACACATACCTATATAAATATATGAAGCGTAACATCTCTTAAAATTGCCTTTGCTATACATTTAACGTTTCCCATAATATCAACATCGCGTATGTACTCAAGCTCCACCAAAACTTGAAAATATGTTCGTTTGGTTTCTGGGTTTTGACAAATTAACTGGTTAATCATTATACGAATGTTAGGTTGGCTCCAACCGATGAAGACAAGCTAGTTTTCAATAACAGCCGAGAGATAGACCGGAGCTCCTACACCAACACACTCAATATATTTGCTGGCTTTGAGAAACCTGGCAATCCTCCCCACGGGGAACTGTAGACCGGCCTTCTGAGACCTGAAAACCGATTTGGAAGCCTTTGGCATTCCCTTGCCGCCCTTAGTTGAAGCTGAGGAACTCATCTCTCTCATATTCGGTTCTGACCAATCGTATTACAGTGTTATATCCGTCCCTTCTTCAACGGTAATTTTTGAAGTGATAAATTATTAACAACGGATGCTAAATTAATGTTTTCTAAAATTTAGATAGGGTGATACGATTTAAAGTTGATGGATTAACTTCACACTACCCTGAAGTACAGGTGACATGATTTTTGAAGTTCAGCAACTAACTTGAAACTACCCTAAAGTACAGGGTACAATCTGGAATTTTTCCATTATTAATGATCGATGATATTCTAAATGCACGGCGGGATGTGCTGCTATACACGGTGGGATGTACTGTTAGGATGACCCCTCTCTGTACGTTGAGAAAGTAAAGCCGTACAAGTGTAAAGATGACAGATAATGCGTGGTAGGTTAGGCGCACGTCGTGGGTAGAAAACCAATAAAATCTGAGGGACTCAAACGAACTCAATTTACTTCTCCCCAAGGCAAGTGTCCTCTGGGTTCTGGCAGCACATTTCCTCCACTTTCCCCTCTTGTGCAAAGATATCCCATGGCAAGCACTTACAACATCCGCAGCAAGCTTAATTACAATTAAGTCTTTCTCTCTCTCTGCTCTGTTTCTTTGGTTTGTTCCTTGCAGATTCGTTAAAGAAGAGTGGGAAGATCAGACATCTCTCTGTCGATTAAATATTGGGTGCATGCAAAGGTCTGCAAACATGCATTAAATCTATTGTTTGAAATTCTTCTGTTCCTCAGTGTTTCTGACTAGTGCGTTCTCGGTGGCATTTGCTTATTCTATTCTTTTACCAGCTCTATGGAAATTCAGTAACAAAAGGCTGGAAAGACCCAGGTGACTTTTGTTGTGAGTTTCATGCCAAATTATTATACTATCCACTCCATGTCTATAGGCATAGTTAAAATAAAAAGAAATGGGATTCTTTCGAGATTAAATCTGATAAAGAGGCATCTTCGGTTGTGAAGTATCTCATTTATTTTACTTATTTCTGTTTAGTCGATGGAAATTTCACTTTTGATCCTTTATGGATATCGATTTTCATGTCCTTTATTGTTTTAACGGTTATCCATTTCACTTTTGATTTACTTATTTTTCTGTTGTCATCATTTAATAGACATTGCAACTATTCTATGCTTTTCTTTTACATACTTAAAAATGTGTTTTTTTTTTTTTTCCTTTTGATGGCTATGCAGTTTTTTTTTTTTGTAACGGATCACTTTGATGGGTTGGCGCTTTACTCAAACGTGCAAAGATGATAAGAGAGTTCCAAGGAAATGAGAGGAAAGAAGAGTCTTAAGATTGTTTTCGGTTCATGTTTATTTTTAGATATGTTTAGGTCTCATGCTAAGGAGATCTGGAATTCCAATACCAGGTAGTTAATGATGCGTTTGCCATGTATTAGACAGGCAACGGGGACTGATTTTCTTGGGTTAAACTGAAGATTGCTTGGGTTCAATTAACCCTATCTCTGGAAGTACTCAGGAGGGTTGGAGTTTCAGTTCTTTTTGATGAACATGGATAATTTGTCTTTGGACATAAATTCATAATATCGTTCTTTCAGGCATTCTTAGGTATGATTCATACATTTTCTATTGGGTTCTTGTTTCTCAAGGAAGAAGCTGTCTTTATGTTATAGATAGCAGGGCCAATGATAGGGATAGGATAGGACTGATTAAAAGGAGGCACCATGTTGTTTTGCCAGCTTAATAGGGTAGATAAAGCCATCTATAACAATTAACAAAGTAAATGAACAAGAAACTTCCACAAATAGAGGCTAGACTTTTCCTTGGACAAAGTTTCAAGTAAATACTAATAGATAGGGAAACAGAATTGCAGATTATGGTCATTGTTGTAGGTAAAATGTGTCATATGGGATTGGTAGATAAGATGGAGAAAATTTTCCAATGCTTAGTTTAAGGTAAAGCTCCCATCTTTAGGCACCAATGCTGATAACCATGTCTATGTTTATTACCAATCACGTTTCCATGTCACTGTGTATTAGTCCTTAATTTGAACAACATCAAATGATGACATGGAGCTGGCTCTGTCTTGCATGGTGTTTGTGTTTCTATTGTTGAAGTAGGTATTCTTCTATTTCATTATTAGATTGACTTTTTGGTGACAAAATTTGCCTTTCTAGGCAATAGATCCTTGGGACCGTATGATGATTTGATGGTAAACGACTTGTTTTTCTTTTTGAAAAAAGGGTAATGATTTTATTCAAAAGGAGAGAAATACAAGAGAGGATACACAAAAAAGCAAGGGCTTGATACAAAAAGCCAAAAGCCCAAATCAAGATATATGTAAGCTATTTCTTTTAGATAGGTGACATATGTAAACTATTTGCATTATACAATAAGTTGTCAGTGCAGTTCGAACAAGAGAAGACAAATAGATTTTGTGGTGTTTCTTGTGTTCAACCAAACCAAGAGAAAGGTATTTATATTAAAAAGAAATGAAATGGCACTTTCACCCTTACGATACAAGAAGTAAAAGTATATAATACAAGAATAATTGAATGTTTACAACAAGAACAAGTAAATTACAACTTTAACCCTCATTGTCTCTACACTCCCCCTTAAACTGATGCAAGGGCACTAGCATTAGTTTGCCCATAAGAAAAGTATGTCTGGCTCTTGTCATAGCTTTTCTGAAGATGTCTGCCAATTGAAGGTTAGAAGAAACACGAGGAAGTGAGATGTGGTATGTAGTAAGGAGATCCCAAATAAAGTGGCAATCTACTTCAATATGCTTCGTCCTCTCATGGAAAACTGGATTAGAAGCAATCTTGGTTGTGCTAATATTGTTAGCCAATGAGGGGATAATAGATGATTCGTCAATATAGAGATAACGGAAAAGTGACTTGAGCCAAATAATTTCACTACATGCCAAAGACATGGCTATGTTTTGATTCAGTAGAAGAATTGGAAATGGTCTGCTACTTCTTCTTACATTTCCAAGAAAAAAGTTAATCACCTAGAAAGATACATCACCCAATATAGAGTGTCTAGTATCTGGGCAACCAATCCAGTCAGCATTTGCATAAGTTGATAGCTGGAGAGATGAAGTGGAGGGAAAGAAAAGACCATAAGATAAAGGTACCCCTAACATATTAGATAATAGGATGCTCAACTATCATGTATGGCTAGAGAGGAGAGGAAACAGATTGCTATCAATCTGAACTCTAAGATATGTCTAGGCGTGTCATGGTGAGATAAATAAGGCCCCCCACGAGTTGACTGTATAGGTAAGGTTCAAAATTTCAATACCATATGCCCCATACGATGGGGCTTCGAGAGAGGAAATAAAGGGGCTTTGGGAATTTGGGCATTTTTAGGTGGTAGGCAAGCCTAAGATTGACCCTAGACCAATTTTGAAAAAAAAAACAAAAAAAGTGTTTTGTTGCATCAGAACACCTGATACGTCTGTTTGTGCATATCAGATATGTCAATACTTTAAACCTAGGTACAAAGTAGCATCCTATTGACTTGGAATATCAACTTGGTATTTGTATGATGAGCAATCTTGACCAAGTTAGTAGCATACTTTTGCTGATTAACGAAGTAGTCACAAGAATTATAATCAACTTCTATGCCTAGAAAGTATGTCATAGGACCTAGATCCTTCATCTTGAAGGATTGACTGAGAAGTTGCTTTAGCTGATGTATACCACCTTGGTCATCACCAATTATGAGAATATATCATTAACATAGAGTAGCAAGTGATACCCTAAGGACACTATGAGGTGAAAAAAGAGTAGTTTGAGGAGCTTTGAGTGAAACCATCAATAATAATCGATCTATTCTCTTAAACCAAGCCCTAGGTGCTTGTTTGAGACCATATAGTGACTTCTTGAGGCAACAAACAAGATTAGGATCATCACAATAACTAGGGGGTGGCTTCATATACACTGTCTCCTTCAAATATCCATGCGAAAAGGCCTTTTTCACATCCATCTAATGAACCACCCAATTCTTTGTTGTAGATGAAAAGATGAATTGTTACATCCAAGTTTTCAAAAGAAAGTAAAAGAATGGAGGGAAGAGGATCAGATGGAGTTTAGATGGAAGGGATTTAGATTTTATAAGAAGCTACAAAAGCTAAAAGCCAGGAAAGCTTGGAACAAAGAAGAGTTTGGTAGAATTGAAGACAAAAAGGAGGTTATTAGTAAAAGGATTTAAGAACTTGATGTTGCTGAGGTGGAGAGAGGATTGAGGCGTGAAGAAAGGGAAGAGAGATGGAAGTTGAAACAAGAGTTGGAGGAAATTCTTAAAAAAGAAGAGATAGCTGGAGACAAAAATCAAGATGCAAGTGGTTGAAAGAAGGAGATGGTAATACAAGATTTTTCCATAGCTTGGCAAGTGGAAGAAAGAGGAAGAACATAGTAGAAAGTTTGGAATGGAATGGGGCAATGTTGACAAGAGAGGAAGGAATTGCAAAAGCTTTTGTGGAGCATTTTAAATCCATTTATGACAGCCTCAATAGAGTAAGAGAGACTCTAACTGGCTTTGAGTGGCATGTTGGAGAAAGGGAATTGTTGGAACCCCTGGAAAGACCATTTGAGGTTCAAGAAATAAAGGAAACAATTTTCTCTATGGAAAGATCAAAAGCCCCGGGCCTGGATGGATTCACTATGGCTTTTTATCAAGACTGTTGGGACATTTTAGGTGATGACCTAGTGGAGGTCTTCTTGGAATTCTTTGAAAGAGGAAAATTAAATGCGGGTGCAAATGCTACCTTCATAGCTTTGATCCCTAAGAAGGTGCTTGCAGTTTAGCTCAAGGACTTTAGACCGATCAGTCTGATTGGGAGTTTGTATAAGATCATTTCTAAAGTTCTTGCACTAAGACTCAAGAAAGTCGTTCATTCCTTAATCTCACCGAATCAAGGGGCCTTTGTGAAAGGGAGGCAAATTATTGATCAGATTTTAATAGCCAATGAATGTGTGGATTACAAAAAAAGAAAAGGAGAAAAGGGTCTGATCTGTAAACTTGACTTAGAAAAGGCTTATGATTTGGTGGGTTGGGATTTCTTGCTAGAAGTGTTGAAGAATAGAGGCTTTGGGGAGAGATGGTGTAAGCAGATGAAGGGTTGTATTACCTCTTGTCACTTCTCAATCTTAGTGAGTGGAGTAGCTAGGGACTTCTTCCTTGCAAAGAGGGGCCTTAGACAAGGAGACCCTTTGTCACCTTTCCTCTTCACCTTAGTAGTGGATATCCTAAGTGTCTTGATTTCTAGGGCTGATTCAAGAAATCTACTGAAAGGATGGAGAGTTGGGAGGCAACAAGTGATTGTCACTTACCTACAATTTGCGGATGATATCATTCTCTTTTGTGAAGGGGAAATTGAGGAGATGGATAATTTGAGATTGGTGGTGATGCATTTTGAGAGTCTCTAATCTGAAAATCAATTGGAACAAGAGTTGTGTAGCGGGGGTGAATTTACGGGGTGATGAAGTGTAGTTGGTGGCTAGGGCTTTAGGTTGTGAGGTAAGTGGTTAGCCTCTGGTATATTTAGGTTTGCCCCTGGGGGGAAATTCTAGAACAGAAATCTTTTGGTACCCAATTTTAGAAAGATTCACTAAGAAGCTAGCAGTGTGGAAGAGAAACTATATCTCACTAGGGAGTAGAATCACTTTAATCAAGTCCACTCTGGCAAACCTTCTGGTGTATTTTCTGTCTACCTTTAAGCTTCTTGCCAAGGTTGCCAATAAGTTAGAAAAGCTCACGAGAGATTTTCTGTGGGAACCGGGTGACTCAAAAAAGGACCATTTAGTGAAATGGGAAGTAGTTTCTAGGAAAAAGGAAGTGGCGGGTCTAGGCATTGGCAATATCAGATTTAGAAATGTAGCTTTGTTAGGAAAGTGGTTGTGGAGATTTCCTTTGGAGCAAGACAGCTTGTGGCACTTGGTGGTGGAAAGTATTCGTGGGATGGAAGCTAATGGATGGGATGTTGGCGTCGACCCTAGGGCTTCTCATTTCTCCCCTTGGAAAGCAATTGCTGGAGTCTTGTCTTCCTTTTAGCCTTTCATCAGATTTGATGTGTGCTCAGGTAATAAAATTTTGTTTTGGGAGGACCTTTGGCTTGGGAACGCCCCCCTTAAGGATAGATTCCCAGTAATGTATTCTCTTTCCCTAACTAAATTCAAAACCATTCTTCACTTCGTGTGTCTGAGGGGACTTGGGATTTGGGTTTGAGAAGAGGGTTGAGGGATTCAGAATTGGCTTTTGTAGATGAGTTATTCACTTTGTTGAATTCAATTTTCCTAGATCTTTCCTACCCAGATAGTAGAATTTGGAAAGAGTCCTCTTTAGGGACTTTGTCATGTTCATCTTTTCTCAACGCCTTAGTTCAGTCTTCTTTTGTGTCTGTCTTTTTTCTTGCTAAAGAAATATGCTATTCTCCTATGCCGCCAAAGGTTAGGGCTTTTTGCTAGGAAGGGGCTCTTCAAAAGATCAATACTATGGATATACTTCAAAGAAAAAGGCTTTCCCACATGTCTGTTACCTTTGCTTAAGAGATGGTGAGACGGCTACTCATCTTTTGATTTCTTGTCCTTTTGCTTATTATTTGTGGGATTGGTTCTCTTCTTTGTTTGGTTACAGATGGAACCCCCCTGGGTGTGCTGAACCTTTTTGACTCTAGTTTCTTCCGATAACCAAGGATAAAGGGGCAGGGTAGTGTGGAGAATAACAAGAGCTGCCATCCTATGGTCAATTTGGGAAGAGAGAAACAATAGGATCTTCCTAGGGCAAGAAAAATCCAAGTAAGTACTTGTGGAGGTTGTCACCATCAAGGTTATGCACTGGTTGAAAGTACATAATCTTCCAAGGATTTCTCCTCGGTGAACTTAATTAGAAATTGGAGTACTATAGCTATATCCTCGCCTTCTTCCCCTGTGGTACAAGATTGTTGGGTACCCCTGTGGTACAAGATTGTTGGGTACCACCACCTCAGTTCAGGTTGAAGCTAAACTTTGATGGAAGCTCCTTCGGTAGTCCATGTCAGTTGGGAGTTGGGGGTGTGTACAGAAATGAGGAAGGAAAAGTCTTGGCCCTTTCCTTAGGCCCAATTGGGGTGGGAGATTCATTAAGGGCAGAAGTAATGGCCTTACTTCAAGGTTTGAAATTGATGAAACAGTGGGGAATGCAACATTTAGAGGTGGAAGGAGACTCCAAGCTGGTAATAGGGTGGATGCAAACTAGAAACCTGGGAGTGTGGTCTCTTAGACAGCCTCTAAGAGAGATTATTAGCTTAGCAATGGAGATTGGGGTGCATTTTAATTGGGTATGAAGGTCAACAAATGGAATGGCTGACACTTTAGCTAAGCAAGGAGTTACTAGGGAGGTTTTGTTTTGGGCCTGTTTGTAAGTTTTTGATTTTCTTTTTCCATCCATTTTGTGGGTGGTAAGCCTGTAATATTTTCAATTTTCTAATGAAAGTTACCGTTTCCTATCAAAAAAAAAAAAAAAAAAAAAAGAAAAGATGAATTGTCGTCATCTTGGCTATAGGAGCAAATGTCTCATCATAGTTAATTCTATATTCCTACTTGAAACCTTGAGCAACCAATTTAGCCTTGTATCTATCAAGGCTACCATCGGACTTCAACTTTATTGAATAAACCTACTGTCTTCCTATAACTAGAGCATCAAGAGGAGGAACTAGCTCCTATGTATCATTCTCAAAGAGGGTAGATGGCTTATCAATTTTGATCCCTACCCGTTTGACCCACCCATACCCACCAATTTTAGTAACAAGTCAATATAGGTTAAGTAAAAGGGTTGGGTTAGGGTGGGTCATGGGTACTCATAGGGTCAGTACACTAATCATTTAGGCCATTTAGGGTTTAAAAATCATATAATAACCATTTGCCTCCAATTCTCAGTCTCCACCACTCTGCCTATCTCTCTCTCTAGAATTGAAGGGAAGCATCAATGCCGTCTCCTACTACATGTTTACATTTGCGGTGGTCATCATTGTTGACTATTGGAGATGCCTCGTCAAATAGTTTATCAAGTTGGATTGAATCCTATATCAAGCAAACCTCTCTGCCATCTCCATTCCTACGGTCCATTGAATCATACCTTCAAAGATCAATCTCACCAACGACAACAAGACAATTAATCACAAAAAGAAGTAACCTAATATGAACGCTGTAGATTTCCAACTGCCGCTCTTGTGTTTGACAACTCGATGACCTTTATAATCCATTATACCTTATATTGTATGTCCTCCCAATGATGAAGTTTCACTCGTTGAAGTGTCAAAAACCTCCTTCTCTCTCCATCAAGAGAATTGTGACGAAAAGTTTATGTGCAATTAATGCCTCTCGTGGCTTCTTCACGTCATCTCTACTAGGCTTTTCTCTACTAGAAGCTTTTTAACATTTTTTGCATTTCTTTGCAATTATTGTTTTCTAGTTGAAAATTGAAATATATAACTTTCTGAATTTTTATTATTTTTTGTCTTTTTATCTTTTTGCAATTTTTGGTTTTTAGTTAATATATATATATATTTAAATATGAAAATTTTATCATTTTTTTGTATTTTTATACAATTATTATTCTTGTTTTTAATTGAAATATACATTTCTATGATTTAAGTACTAATAGTTTAATAGTGGATATGACTTTAAATAGAATGGATTGACAACACAGGATACATGTAGCCAACCCCATATAGTTGGGATAAGGCATGGATGATGATGATGATTATGATGTCAGGTGGTGGAAACTATAGTAGAGTGACATAAGGGAGGAATGCCTGTGGAAGAAGCAACAATAATCAACAAGAGGGGGTGGCACCCTTACAAGGACTGAAATAGATGTAGAACTATGCTTTGGAAGAGAAGTTGTGAGCATAGGAACTGGAGCAGCTACCCGTTTCCTGAAATAAGTTTGATGTGGCAACCGAAAGAGAGATGATATTGAAGGAGCAGGAGGTTATGTGATATGTTGAAAGGAGAAGCTTTTAAGAAAGATCACATTCCAAGAAATTTTAGTCCGACGAGATTTTGGATCATATCAGACAAATCTCTTATAATCAGATAACCAAGGAAAGCACATAAAGTAGACTAAGTATATAGCTTAGTACACTCATGAGGAGGAAGATGCACAAAATAGATACATCCAAACACATGTAACATAGAAAAGTTAGGAGGATATTTGAAAAGAAACTAATGTGGGGATAAGTTACCAAGAATAGATGATGGAAGAAGATTAATGAGATGCATAGCAATGTTAGCCACCTCCACCCAGAAAATTGTAGGAGCATGGGAATCCAGAGGAAGGGTCTTGACAACACTCAAAAATGGTCATTCTTGTGTTCAACAACTCCATTTTTTTGAGGAGTGCCTAGGCAAGATCTTTGGGACTGTACCATGTTGCTACAAATAGGTTTGAAACTCCCCATCAATGTATTCTCCCCCTAAGTCCAAACGAAGGGTACAAATAGTAGCATTAAACTATGTAGTAACCTTGGCATGAAAAAGTTTAAAAACAGAAAAGTTTTATGATTTCTTGCGGAGAAAATATATCCAAGTGTAGCATGTATGATCTTCAATGAAAGTTACAGAACATCTAAATTCCATTCTAAAATTCATAGAAGACGACCAAACATCACTATGCAATAACTAAAAAGGAGTAGTAGCATGTCTAGAAGAAACATGAAATGGTAAAACATGACTTTTACTTAAACAACAAGACATGCAAATTTTATTTGCATTCCTTGAAGTAGAAGCATCAAGCATATGAAGGTAAACATCCCGATGAAAAAAGTGAATCATGTTTCTTTGCAAAAGGATGGCCTAAACGGTGTTGCCATAGGTTTCAATCATTATTACGAGACAAAAACTTAATGCTAGCAGTGGTAGTGAATAAACAAGAACTAGTATCAGAAGCCGGCTTCTTCTCAAATTCGAGTGCAAATAGTTGTCCCAGTCTACACCCCTTCCCCTCCACCTCCCCAATGCGCTGGTTCTGTATCAAACAATTTCCATGTGAGAAAGTGTTAGTATGACCTTGCTCAACAAGATGACCAACAGATATTAGATCAGTAGTAAGTCTGGGAACAAACAAAGTTTGATGCAATGAGAAGAGAAGAGCAAGAGGTAGACAAAGTCGGATTATTACAACCAACTATATCAAGTTTCTGACTGTTGATTGTAACTAACTAACTATATGCTTATTAGAAGGGAGAGGATAAGAAGACTGACCATAAGTGGCCCCCGTCATATGATTGGAGGCACTAAAATCTATGATCCAGAGATGAGTAGGGGATGAACAATAATAGGTAAACTCACTAGACAATTTGAAAGTGGAAAAGGTAGAATAAATTGTCAGGACTCTGCTGAATCTTCTCCTCAGTCATAACACTTTAAACATTTCCCTTTGTTTGTGTCATTAATTAAAAAAAAACTCCCTTTGTCTGAGCAGTAGAGGATGATCTGTCATCTGGTCCCTCAACCAAAGTCTGATAGGCCTTGTTTTAATTTTTCTTCCCTCTATAATAGTTCCCTTAGGTGGTCAGGTCAAATGGGGCATTCAGTTATAATATGCCCATGTTTCTTGCAATAGGTACACATGTTCTTCTTCATGCAATGAGATACCACATGACCAAACTCCTTACATTCATAACATTGCACTTTGGACAAGTCCTTTGATTGGACTTATTTACCACCAAAAGCACAGTCTCCACTCCACATTTAGCACTCACTGCTGACTAAGTAACCATCCTAGTTTCTTCACGAAAGCAATTCATTGAGAATAGTATCAAGAGATGGTACAATATCCCTACACAAGATATTTGACCTTGTCATCTCATATTCAGGCTGAAGATGCATTAGAAAATGCATCACTTTCCTTCTGTCAAAATGTTCCATCAAGTCCATAATACAACAGATTGATAACATCTGACCCATGTGGACTAATTCATACTCTGTCCAAAGATTAATGAAACCCACATAATACTCCTGGATTTTCCTATCACCCTGATTATATGAGAAAATTTCTATCTCAATTTTGTACTGTCCCTAGATGTTTGCTTGCTGATAAACCTTCTCCAGATGATACATCTCCTTGGCTGTTTGTAGACCCCTCATAGGATTAGCTACATCTATAGTAACAGAATTAAGAATCCAGAATGTGATTTAAGCATTATTAATGCTCCAAGTTTGTAGTCCCTTTGAATCAGTCTCATTTGGCTTGGTGGTAGTTCCATCAATATACCCCCACAGGCCCTCTCCCTCGACATAAAATTGAAAGTGAACTTGTCATAGGGCATAGTTGGTCCCATCGAACTTAATAGGAAGCATATCACCATTTCAACAGTCCATAAAAGGATGCTTAAAACATTTCAACAGTCCATAAAAGGAAAGTTCACATTTAAGCCGAACTGAAGAAGGGATCAAAACCCTAGCAAATCAAGTCTGATCCTCACCAAAAAAAAAGGCTGAAAGAACAGCCTAGGGTGACACAAAATCTAAAATTTCAGCCATAACAGAAATCATTTTGAAGAAAATAGTAGGTTACCAGTCTGAATGGCATCTTTCTCCAGAAAAAGGACTCAGATTGAAAAAGTCTGAGGTCAAAGGCGAGAGGATCAAACCTACTCCAATACCATGTCAGTGCAGTTAGAACAAGAGAAGAAAAACAGATTTTGTGGTGTGTCATGTGTTTCACTACACCAAGAGAAAGGTATTTAATTTAAAAAGAAATGAAAGAACAATTTTGTTCTTATGATACAAGAAGTACACGGCAAAAGAACAAAAAAATATGTACAACAAGAACAAGTAAAATTACAACTTTAACCCTCATTGTCTCTACAAAAGTTCCTCTCCAGACTGGATGGAATCATCCATTCAATTTATTTCTCTCATTCATCTATAACAGCAGCCAAGGGAAGTAGATATCACCTTGATTTCATGCAGGAAATGGGCCAGCTTCTAGGGGCCAGTCCAAAAATTGCTAACCCAGCCAATCAAATTTCTGGAATCCCCCCTCCAGTAGGAAAGAACCAACTTGGAATCTTTGGAAATTCAAAGGCCTTCAAGAAGGGCCTTGGAATAACAGGACTTCTAAAAACAGACACACACACATACACAATTCCAGCCTTAACCTGACTGGTATTCCTCAAACTACCATCAAACTGCAAAAAAGAAGGCAGTAGGATGTCTTGGGTGTAAAGAAAGATTGGGTTGAATAGCCAAGGGGGAGAAATTTAGGATTTTGACCAGGTATCTATCAAGATCACCATAGGTCAGTCCAAATGAGCTTTTATGAATCAACATCCATGAGTTCACCAAAGAGAGGATATGCCTTCTGAGGTCTAAAAAGGAAGTGCATTTGTTTTCAAAGATATTGTGTTCTTCCCAAATGCACCACATCACAGCACGAATGATTGCTTTCATGTAAATCCTTCCATGTTTTCCCATTTTACTTCCTTTGGTGGGTAAAATCATAAGTGGTGTTGTGGGGGGAACCCAATAAAAGTTGCCATCCTGTAACAGATCAAGAAAAAAATTGTCAGTCCATGAGCTGCCCTGCAATTTATAAGAAGGTGACCAATTGATTCACCATACTGGAGGCAAAGGATGCAAACATGGGGTGATAGACAGATCTGTCCTTTTCCTATTCACCGAAGATTATCAACAGTATTAATCTAGCTACAAGGATCTTCCCACAAAAAGAAAGAAACCCTAGGGGGAACCAAGGAGAGCCAGATTTTTCTATCCAGAAAAGAGGGGAGGGTGGGTCCAGCTATTAGGCAGAGAAAGAAAGACTTAGTTGTTAAAATGTTATTGGGACTGAGGGACCAGATTAGCTTATCGGGAATGGGGGGAGAGAGGAAAACATCATCAATGGTAGAAAGTAAAATGGAAACATCAGGGATTTCTTATTCAGTTAGGTTAATCAGAAGTTGAGGTCATAGGACAAGCTATTATTGTCCTGGACAAGTACTGACGAAACTAAGGCTTGTTTGTCTAGGGTGAGACTGAACAGATTAGGGAAGGATTTTCTGAGAGGTTGGTGACCCCTCCAGGTGTTGGTCCAAAAATGGATGAGATTACCATCTCCTAGTCTGATATGAGTGAAGCTAGAAAATAAAGGAAGGGTTTGGGCAATACCTTTCCAAGGATTTGAAACAGAAAGTCTATTGAGTGACTGAGAGATGCCCCTTCCAACATCATACCTTCCATATTTGCTGCAGACAATTGAGGCCCAGATAGGCAGAGAGAGTTTTGTTCATTCACCATTCTCCAAAGCCACTTCCCAATCAGAGTAGCGTTCCTTTTCATGATGTGACCCAGTCCCAAACCACCTTCCTTCTTAGGTTTGCAAGCAAATTTACAATTAACTAGGTGATCTCTTTTCTTTCTGTTGAGTTGGGTCCGTTCCTAGTTATTGGGCCTAGTTATTTATTTCTTATTTTTAAGTTGCTAAGTTAAGAAGTTGTTGGGCTTTAGGCCCATTAGTTTATGTTTTTTAAGTTGTAACTGTTCAGCTACTTAAGTAGCCTTCCTACTAAAGGCATTCTTGTAATATCTTCTTCTTTTAAGTTGAGTATATAATACAAAGGGGGGCTGGCGGCCAGAACTAATTCAATTCTGGTTGACATCCTACTCATTTTCTTCTCTACTGCTGAAATTCTTAATCTTCTTCTTCTTTCTCTTCACAAGGAATTTATCTAAACCTGCAATCAGTGATTTCTACTTGGTATCAAAGCAGGCTGAAGGTTCCTTGAGCTGTTTTATCATGCAGCCCTAGATCGATCGACTGCATGGTGATTTAAGAGGCTGATTGAAGATCTCAGGTAAGCCCAATTTTTGGATTTTTTGGTGGATTCGTTTTGTCCTATAGCTGGTCTAGGGTTTCCCATCAAAATCAGGAGAAAATGGAAAAAGGGGGAGAGTCCTGTTTTTGTTGTACTCTTCAATTTTGACCTAGGAAGTGGCGCCCTAATTTTTTAGGGTTCCTTTGAGTTTTCTGAGGGGGGCAGTTCAAGTCCTACCTGTTTTGGAGGTTTTTGGAGAAAGCGGTTCAAGCCCTGCCTCTTCTCTCTTTTCTTCTGTACCGCAGAAAATGAATCTTTTATGGGAGGACCATCTAGGGCACCAGAAGGGTGTCATTGGTACCAAAAGTGATTTATTTGATATTCTTGCATATTATAGTAACCTTCTACTCCCTTTTTGATAATTATGGAGGGTAACGGAGTTGAAAACAAGCCCGAGAGTGAAATAAGAGCAGTGGGAGGAGGTGTTGGAGACCTTTTCGGGGCTGGAACCATTACTACAGTTGAGTTGGATGGTTCAAATTACTTAGAGTGGTCACAATCTGCAAAGATGGCCATTGGTGCTCGTGGGAAGTTAGGGTATATCACTGGTGAAGAAGTGAAACCCGAAACGAATAACTCCCAATGGGTACAGGAAAACTATATGGTGATGACTTGGCTGTGTAATTCGATGTTGCTCCATATAAGTAAAACTTTTTTGTGGGCAAATACAACTAAGGAAATATGGATGGGGTTGCAGAAACCTATTCACAGAGAGAGAATGTTGCTAGGACTTATCAGTTGAGAAATTAGATTATTGCTACAAGACAGGGAGATAAACCTATTTTTGTTTATTTTTCAGCCCTTAACACCTTGTGGCAAGAGATTGACCATCTGGAGACAGTTGTTTGGGAAACCACTAAGGATGCAACTGCCTATCAGAAGCTCCTAGAGAAGTATAGGGTTTTTGAATTTCTTGCTGGCCTTAATCCCTAGTATGATATTGCAAGACAACATATTCTTTTTAGGGACAATGTTTCTCTCCTAGGCATATGCCTTTGTGTCAGGGGAAGAGAGTAGGAGAAATGTGATGATGAAAAATTTTGGTTTTGATCAATCAGCCATGGTTAGCACTGTGAGACCTAAACAAAGTGGAGACCGGGGTGGCAGTGAAATAAAAAAGGAAGACAAAAAGGATTTAATTTGTGACTATTGTAAGAAGCCTAAACACACAAGAGATACTTGCTGGAAGCTTCATCCTCATCTGGTGCCGAATAGACTCAAAAACAAGAAGGGAAATGCTCACATGGCAGTCACTAGTGACATACCAGCCCCTCCTACTACAACTACTATAGAATCTGTTGCAGCTGCTGCAATGAGGCCCGGACTTGAGAGATGTGAGTCAGGGTCTGTGAATCAGATTATGCTTTGGCATAATCGTTTAGGTCATTTGTCTTTTTCTTCTTTGAGTTTCTTGTTTCCAAAGCTTTTTGAGTCTGTTAATTTGTCAAGTTTGGGGTGTGAAGGTTGTCAACTTGGAAAACATTATAGACATTTTTTTAAAGATAGTAATAAAAGATCTTCATCTCCTTTTGATGTTATTCATTTTGATGTGTGGGGACCTTATCATGTTCCTTCTATGGGTGGTTATTGATATTTTCTCTTATTTGTGGATGATTTGTTTTGATATTCTTGGATTTACTTAATGAGATCCCGAGATGAGGTACCATCCTTGGAAAGACAATTTCATCAGATGGTGCTAACACAGTTTGGGATACGAATAAAGGTATTCAGATAAGACAATACAAGGAAATATTTTGAAAAACATCTTGTTTTGTATCTGTTAGAATATGGTGTTGTCTATCAGAGTAGCTGTTCCTATATTCCACAACAGAATGGTGTTGCAAAGAGGAAGAACAAGCACATTGTTGAGATTGCAGGAAGTATGATGCTCACATCTACAGTTCCAGTTCATTTTTGGGGTGGTGTAGTTCTCACAGTAGCCTTTTTGATTAACAGGGTGCCTTCCTGTATACTTGGATTCATCACCCCATTCAACCTCCTTTTTCCTGAAGGGGAGATGTTCCATATTCCTCTCATAGTGTTTGGGTGTGTTTGCTTTGCACATATTCTTGGTCCTCATCGTTCGAAACTTGATCCGAAGGCAAAGAAGTGTCTTCCTTGGATATGCAGAAAATCAGAAAGGGTACTGTTGCTATGATCCAGTCTTTGGGAGTCGGTATGTTACTATGGATGTCACCTTTCTTGAGTCCACATCCTTCTTCTCGAAGAATCCTTTTCAGGGGGAGTGTTTTGGGGAAGTGAATGAACAGTCTATCCCTCTTCCGGTTCTAGTTCCTGTGCTTATTCCTGTGTCTGATTCTCCTATGCCACCTAGCTTGCCACCTTCCTTGCGTCTTGCTTCTCAGCGTTACTCACGACAGAGACTTCATAGGGAGGTTGATTCCACTACAGCATAACTCACATCACTTCCTGTCGGTTCCTTAGAGACTCCAGATTCAGTTGACACGGATTCAAGTATTCCTCTTGATCCCTCTACTGTTTTAGTTCCCATTAATTCTACTAATCCCATTACAGATAACCTAGACCTTCCTATTGCTCTCAGAAAAGGGAAGAGAAAGTGTACTGCTCATTACACAGTATTTATCCTACAGTGGACTTTCTCTTTCCTATTGTGCTTTCCTTTCCTCTCTTGACTCTGTTTCTATATTCAAGGGTGTCAGTGAGGCTCTCTCCAAATCTGAGTGGAAAACAGCTATGTAGGAAGAGATGGAAGCCTTAATTAAGAATCAAACATGGGAGATTGCGGATCTACTTGAGGGCAAGGAGACTATTAGATGCAGATGGGTTTACACAGTCAAATATAAAGCAGATGGAAGTATAGAAAGGTATAAGGTCAGACTTGTTGCAAAAGGGTACACACAGATCTATGGCATTGATTACTTAGAGACCTTTGCACCGGTTGCAAAGATGACTTCTGTTCAGATACTTCTTTCTCTTGTTGCCACATACTCTTGGCTTCTGTTTCAACTTGATGTGAAGAATGTTTTCCTAAATGGAGATCTGTAAGAGGAAGTGTATATGGATCTTCTTGCTGGTTTCTACAGTGATGTTGAAAAGGGAAAGGTATGCAGACTTAATGAGTCACTTTATGGTTTAAAGCAGTCACCCAGAGCATGGTTTGATAGGTTCAGGAAGGCCTTGGTTGCTTTTGGCTACACTCAGACTCAATCTGACCATACCTTGTTTGTGAAGCGGAGGGGATCCTTGGTGTCAGTCCTAATTGTTTATGTGGATGATATTGTTGTCATAGGGAATGACCTAAGTGAGATTGATAGTTTGAAGAAGAATCTACACAGAGAATTTGAAATTAAGGATCTTGAAGAGCTTAGGTACTTCTTAGGCATTTAAGTTGCAAGATCAAAACATGGAATTTTTATTTCTCAGAGGAAGTATGTTTTGTTTCTTCTACAAGAAACAGGGAAGCTAGGAACAAAAGCAATCAACACTCCTATTAATCAGAATCATAGAATTAATGCATTAGAAGGTGAGTTGGTAAATGATATTGGGAGATATCAGAGACTTGTGGGGCGGCTGCTATATTTGTATATGACAAGACTAGACATCTCCTATGCAGTGACTATGGTAAGCCAATACATGCATGCTCTACGAGTTTAGCATTGGGAGGTTGTTGACAAGATTCTTGCTTATATGAAAGGACACCTAGGCAGAGGCATATTATTTGCTAATCATGGACAGTTGAAGCTAGAGGTTTATATAGATGCTGATTGGGCAGGATGCCTTGATGACAGGAGATCTACTTTAGGAGTTTGCACCCTTGTTGGGGGTATCCTAGTCTTGTGGAAAAATAAGAAATAGATAGTGGTGGCAAGATCAAGTGTAGAAGCTGAATACAGGGCCATGGCACATGGAGTTTCTGAACTTCTTTGGATCCGTTCCTTGTTAGGAGAGATTGGTGTAAAGGCAGAATAACCTATGATGCTGTGCTGTGATAATCAGACAACAATTAACATTGCCCATAACCCAATTCAGCATGACCGGACAAAGCACATTGAAGTGGATAGACACTTCATCAGAGAAAGGGTGCAATGATCTGCAGCTTGCTGATGTTCTCACAAAAGGTGTTGCAAGAAACAAGCTGGAGCATGATCTACGCAAGTTGGGAATGTGTGACATTTACTCCCAACTTGAGGGGGAGTGTTGAGTTGGACCGATTTCTAGTTATTGGGCCCAATTATTTATTTCTTATTTTTAAGTTAAGTTAGGAAGTTGTTGGGCTTTAGGTCCATTAGTTTATGTTTTTTAAGTTATAACTGTTCAACTACTTAAGTAGCCACCCTACTAAGGGCATTCTTGTAATCTCTTATTCTTTTAAGTCGAGTATATAATACAAAGAGGGGCTGTCAGCCAGAACCAATTCAATTCTGGTTGACATCCTACTCCTTTTCTTCTCTATTGCTGAAACTCTTCATCTTCTTCTTCTTTCTCTTCACAAGGAATTTATCTAAAACTGCAATAACTGATTTCTACTCTTTCTTTCCCTCTCTACCTCCATCCTACAAGGAGTCATGCTGGAGTGTCTCAATATGGTCTCCAACCATGGTAGGAACTTTGAAAATTAAGAGGAAATAAATAGGAAGGTCATTGAATAATGATGCTTTTATTAGGGTGAGTCTTCCACCTTTAGAGATGTAATCAAGGATAAAAATTTTGCAACATATCAGCTGATGTGTATCATATTATTAGGTCATCAATATGCCAAATCCAAGCCTTTTGGGGTTTTGATCCATTTCAGGGGGTAAGCAAGCCTTACACTGACTCCCTGACTAGTTTTTGAAAAAAAAGCTAAAAGAAAAGAAAGTGTGGGGGTCAAAACCCTGATCCCCCCCTTCTGGCGTATTGGGATGTATCAATATTTTGAACCCCGGATGTAATTCTTCTTCCACAAATCCAGTCTTTTCTCACATTTTTCACTTACAGGATCTCAAAAGCTAGTATTCTTAGGAATTCCACCTAATGGAAACTCTAGATATTTTATCGGCCATTGATCAATATTACATTACATCCCATAACATCTCTTAGGTCAATCAAGACATCCTGTTGAATATTAGTTTCAATGATGTTGCTCTTTTCAAGGTTTGTTTTTAATCCTGAAACTGCCACAGAACACTTCAGAACTCTTTTAAGATTGAGGAGATACTTCGCTTTCCCATCAAGGAAAAATATAGTATCATAGGCCTACTACAAATGGGTTATATGAGTGTTTTCCCTTCCCACTTTGAAACCTTGAATTAGGTTCAAAGAACATCCTTTTGAATGAAGCCATCAAGAATGTTGCCCACCAGGGAGAAGAGAGGGGAGAGGGGGCAGCCTTGTCTCAAGCCCTTGGTGGCTTTGAAAAAATTCCTAGGGGTGTCATTTATAAGAATGGAGAACCAAGCTTGCAATCCTTCATCCAACAAATCCAGTTTTCTCCAAAGCCTTTCAACTCCAAAATGCGCCACAAACAGCCCCAATCCACTTTGTCACAAGCATTTTCAAGGGCGATCTTGCAAACCACTCCCCCTAGACCCCTCTTCTTTTCCTCTCTTCTACACATTCATTAGCTATAAGCACACAATCCACTCTTCCTTTAGTAAAGGTACTCTAGGAGGGAGCAACAAACTCACCTATCATTCTCTTCAGTCTTTTAGCCCAAGCCTTTGCCACAATCTTATAAAGACTTATGATGAGATTGATGTGCCTGAAATCTTTAACACCAAGGATGGCTTCCTTTTTGGGATGAGTTTGATGAAAGTTTCATTATTCCCCATATTAATTTCGGCAGATTTGTGGAAAGCCTCAGACACTTCAACCAAGTCTCATTTAATAATATCCCAATACTCCTGATAGAAAACCAAAGAGAACCTGTGGATTTGGGGCCTTCCTCTTCGTGGTTGAATACAGCCTCCTTGATTTCAGCCTCACTGAATTCTGTTCCAACCAAGATTTATTGTTAGCTGATAGTGTGGGGCCCTCCAAAACTGAAGTAAGAGGTCTTCAACATCTTTCAAAAGAGTAAAGATCCTTGAAATAACTTGTAATCTTCTCAATGATTTGGTTGGGATCCTCTATCTCCTATCCATCTACATGAATTCTGGAAATATGATTCTTTCTTCTTCTAGCATTAGCATATGTATGAAAAAATTTGGTATTGCCATCACCCTCCTTTATCTATTGAACTCCCGGTCTCTACCTCCAATAAATTTCTTCCTGCAAAGTTATTTTTCTCCTACTGTGCATGAACCCTATTTCATTCTTCCAATCCATCTCTATCCAATTGAACAATAGCCTCTTTGCTATTCAGCTCCCTAAGCTCATTTGAAATTCTGCCTTTTTTAAGGACTTGAAGTTGGTGCTACTCCATCTTCTCAATTTACCTTTAGCATACTGCAGCTTCTTAAAAAATATATACCTACTCAAACCATCTATACTGCATTCTTCCAACTACTCAACAACCTCTTTTTGAAGGAATAATGAAGCACACAGACAACAGAACTTCTCAAATCTGAAAGGGATTTTGGATCACTGAACCTTCTTGGTCTTGAGGATTACTGGCCAATGATCAGAAATGGTATGAATCCCAGAATCCTGGATAGCTCTAGGAAAGTGCTCTTCCCACTCAGGGGAAATCAAGAATCTATCAAGGTGGCATCTGATTGCCTCAAGTGCAAATTGGACCTGGTGATGCCAGCATTTTGATGGGGTAGATCTGTCAAAGAACTTTCCCAGATAAAACAAGAGAAATCTCATGCTTCTCGTCAATCTTCCACCATTTGATTTTTTGTGGACAAATCTGATCACGTTAAAATCTTCAACAACATGCCAGGGGAATTGACCATAAGTACTCACTGTAGCTAACTCATCCCAAAGTTGAGATTTCTTGGGTTGTTGGGTTCATAACTCCATATACATCCGTAAGAATCTAAGTGAAGCTATCTTCTAAGCTAGAAAATGGTTTCTTTACCGTCTATTCATTGTTTCCCTAATCATTCTTTGCAGGGGTGGAGACAAGTTATTAGGTGGGGGTCCTTGCCGCCCCCCCCCCCCCCCCCCCCCCCCACACACACACACACAATAAAAAGTCGCCTGTTAACCACACATGGCATGTGTCCTCCCCATTAAATGTTAAGGTCTCACCCACTTAACTTCCTGCTCTCTAACACCTTTCCACTTGACATCCCAAAATGAAAGGATATTTGTTTACTTTTTCATTTGGAAAAAAACTTTTGTAATTGACCTAAACCCTCCGGCCCTTTCTCCCTCCTTCAATCTCCTCCCATACTATTTCTCTCCAAACCCTGGCTCCTCTACCTCCCATCTCATCTCCTTGTCCTTACCAAGAAGATACCACCCCGAGAGAAAATCCTTTCTCTGCCATTGATTCTGTGCATGGTGAGTTGTACTTCTGCTTATTAACTTGATATCTCCCCGTATTGGAAGTATGTAATCCGGAGGTTATGGTTTCTTCCTCTATATCTCAATTGTTTTCTAAAAATCAGGAATGATCCAATGAAGGTAGATGCCTGGCTTTATACCCTTCCCTCTGCAGTGTAAGTTCTAATAGAAATGGTATGTATGTTTGCGAGATAAATATAAAAAAAAAACTTGGACTAGAAGGGAGAAAAGGTAAGTGCAACGTATTCTATGTCATTATTGTTAATTGGTTTTGGGAAAGATTTCCTTTTCCTTTCAAGAATTTTAATTCCTGGGTTCATTGTTTTGAGAATAGGACTTCACTACAATCCTAAATCTACCCGTAGGATGCCCATCATGACAAATGAGTAACTTGGTGAAAGAATGGTAGGATCCATCTAATGGACGCCAAGAAAGGTGCGGAATGAGTGGGCGAATTTCAAAAATTTTCCTACCTTCTCCCAACTGGGAATCATATTCCCTAAATTTAGAATACAATATTCAAGGATTCTACTTGAATCATAATCATAGTTGGTGTTCACGCCCAAAGAAGATACCAAGATCCGCTCCTGCTGAAGATGACACAGCTGTTGATGGAACGGAACTAGCAGGGTGCGTCTTACACACTGGATCCTTCGCAAGAACCCACTGGAAACTCTGAACACTGAATCATTTTCAGTCTTTTCTGCAAGACTGATGTCAAGAACTGATTTCTTGACTTTTTTCTCCTACAAAGATCGAATCTTGCAAGAGGGGTTGGCGGCGGCTAGAGGAGAACTCCTGGGACGAAGATGGTTGAACAACTTTTCTTCTCTCTGGAGTTTTGAGATCTAATCTCTATATGCAGAAGACTTTCTTCTCTCTTGGAAAGACTTAGTTCGAAATCTGGTATATTCGAATTAGCTTTCTCCTCCTTTCTTCTTGATTAAGAAATCCTCCTAATTAGGAGTTATCCAAATCAATATTTGGATAGGGGATAATCTTAATCCTATCTACAGATAAAGTTAGTTTACTCCTGATCTTATCAGGAGGTTACCAGATTCAAATATGATTTGAATTTGGTCTCCCAGAGTGGATTAGGTCAAAAGCCCAATCATTTTTACTAACATTAATCTCAGATTCGCCCCATAGATGGGTGATCATATCAGCCCAGCTCGTAATGGGCTTTTGGCCCATTAAGTGTTTAGTGTTTAATTAGTTTCCAATCTGCTGCCCAGTTGGGCTTCTTTGTATGGCATGGGACCCAAGCATTGATCTACACACCAGCCACATGGGTTCGGCCCAGCCTTTATTACAAGGTCTAGCTGAATTCACTGAAGAACTCAGTGACCCCCTTGAGCCCATCACATGGACCCTATGGGCCCAACACTTACATTAAGTGGTCCCTGGGCCAAGCCATCTTATAAAATCCCAGGGACTATGGGCAGATGCAAGATTAGCTCATCAGGTATTATCCTAAATGGTCTTACACTTAACCTCTCAGCCCTTAATGATCAAGCACTGCCCGACAAGAGAAGACCTCTCCCTTGGCTGCAAGGAATAGTGCCGCACTCTCTACTCACATGGATCCCGAGAATTAAAACTTTTTGCAAATCTTTTGAAACCGTACATATACATTTATATATATATTAATTTTGCAAAACAAAATTCCAACGATTGAAATCAATTGCCGACAGTTTGGTTTCCATCAGAGAGAGTGCATTCCCGATCATTACCATTGTCCGACAAAGGGGCTGATCCTGTCACTATGATCACTCACTCAGATGAATTCTCAGACTACCCCAACATATCCAGGTTTTGACCCCCACTAAGGATCTCACTGATTGATATATCAAAGACAGCCTGATCCGACACCTAGTGAAGTGTCATAATCGAGTCCAGGGGTTAGGTGTAACTTTCCAGTTTTGCCCATCTGTCTCCAAGGTCTAGGGCAATACTGGAAATCTGGTCCGGTTCAAGGGTTCAAGTAATCCTATACTACATGTGCCTTGGGTCTTACCCTGATGGCCGAAACAAGCCATCCCAACACTTGGTGGCACATCAGTATCAGCCTTGGCAGGATAAATCTCCCCAGACTTATCCAATGGATGTGAACATTTAAAACTAACACAAGTTTCTATGAGTGTCCAGTTTTAGGGTCTTACACAGAAATATACCAAACAACATGAATCAAACATGTACTTTGTTTATTTACACTAAATGTCAAAAGTACATCAAACTGGATTGAAGCTAAGGGCATACAAAACTGTCTAACACATGGAACCATTCTTGGTTTAGTAAAGTTGATAGTTAATGCTGTAAAACATTATGTTTAATCAAACAAAAGCAGTGGAAAATAGATCTGAAACAACAAAGAAGAACAGAGAAGAAGAAAGGAAGAAGGTTTTGGAAGAAGTGATCATGCTTTTTTTTTTTTTTTTGATAAATAAAAGTTCATTAAGAATTCATTATTAACAAAAAGATAAAAACTGTTACAAGCATCCCAAGGGGAGGCATGAGGTCCAGCCTCACTCTTTAAAAGAAAAAAATAGCACAAAGATCACAGTTAGGTCCAATACAACTGATCCCTAGAATAGTTGTCAAGGTGATGCCTAGGCGACAAGGCGCCTTTGAGGCTTGCCTCGCCTAATCGCCAAAGATCACAGTTAGGTCCAATACAACTGATCCCTAGAATAGTTGTCAAGGTGATGCCTAAAATACTTTTTTGTTCATTCTTTTTTGAGCTTATAATTATAAAATTGACATTATTAAACTAAAATAATCATTTTGTGAGTTTATATTGTAATTTCTTTTTATTATTTTCTTAATTATTAGGGTTTAATCAACACAAACATTGCTAAATGCTGTATTGAACCCTCAAAGACTTCAAAACCTGAACCAATAAGTAAGGAAGAACTTAATTTTATTTAATCAGCACATTTTCTTCTTCCATATATTCTTCTACTTCTACTTCTTCTTCTTCTTCTTCTTCTACTTCCAATACTTTTTCTTTTCTTCTTTTCCTATAACAAAAATAAGGGTTCAGCCCCTATATTTTTTGAGTTTTATTTTCCTTCTTCTTTTTCTTCTCATAAATATGTTGATGTTCTATACTTTAATATGAATTTTATACTTTTCTTTTGAAAATTATGAATAATTTTTAAGGAAATATGGTTACGGTACTACTCCTTTCTTGCTTGGCTAGAAAGCTAGCAAATGCATTAGCCTCCCTTCCCACCCATTTTATAGTCAAATTGATATATTGTGTTGCTCATTTGAATTTCTTCATTTCATTTCTATAGCACCATATAACTGAATCTGGATCTCTAAGCCGACCCACCACTACCTTGGAGTCCCCTTCTATCACAAATTCTCCAAGTCTCTCTCTCTTGCAATCTATACACCTTGTAGAACTGCATACAGTTCATCCCTTAAAGAGTCTCCATTCCCCAATGGTCTTGAGTAGTGTTCTCTTAGATTCCCATCCTTATCTCTTATGGTCCTTCCAATTCCAAATAGTCTTGGGTTGCCTTGACTGCTCCTTTCAAAGTTTAGTTTCATAAAGCCTCCCATGGGTGGTGTCCAAATCATCTATGTTTTAGTCTTCTGCACTAAACTAGAAGCCACCGAAAACCAATTCCTCCAAATGTTGTCAAAAGTGAAATATCTAAACAATTCCAAAGTTTGTAGCCAATGTATAGTTATAGTCCTTACACAATCCATAATTTGTTGTTTACTTCTCTCCTCTTGGAAGTATTTGGCATTTCTTTCTTCCATAATGTCCAAACTACCGCTGCTCTAGTACACGTCTACATTACTCTTCCCCTTTTATTTGGACAAGCAAATTTAGATGGATCAAATAACATCTTAATTTCTATTGGCCATATTCCACCTACACCCAAACAAAGAGAAAAACCACTCTCAAAAAAGGCCTATTCACCATCAAATTTACACCAAGTGCACCAATTTGGGGAAATACACAAAAAAGGCCTATTCTTTTGCAAGTAATCAAGAGTGTTAATTTTCCCATATACTACTTCCCAGCAGAATGCCTTAATTTTAGGGGGAATCGGCTGAAACCAAACTTCCTTCAAAGGAAAAGACGAAGAGGAAGAGAACAGGCAAAGAACTTTAAAAAAAGATGCACAAGAGAAGAAGTCTTTAGGATATGGACACCTAACTCTCTCGTTTGGTTTAGAAGGCTCTAGGCATACTTTATCCAAAAGTAAGAGAAGCTCTAACAAATAGGTGGCTTCTTCATCCCTCAACCCCCTTCGAAACCCAAAATCCCAATTGTGATTCAAAGGTGAAGTTTAATGGACTAGAAAACTCAAAATCACCTTATTTTTGTACAAGGAAATGGAGTACAATGAAGGAAACAAATCCCTAAGGTCGACCACCAAAGCAAATGTCTTTCCAAAAGTGAATTAGGTTCCTTGAGCAAACATCAAACTTGATAAAATTGAGGAACTGAGGAAGCAAGTTATGGATTGCTTTCCAATATGCTTCCAAAGTAGCCTGATGTGATACACCAACATCCCAACCACTCTCCAATCTCCCATGAATATCCACTACTTCAGCCCACAAATTTTCCCTCTCTAGAGGCCATCTCCATAACCATTTTCTTAAGAGAGTTGTGTTCTTCTTTCTCACATTTACAAGATCTAATCCACCCTCTTACACAATATCCCAGTTGATTAAATGGTCTTTTCTTGTCTCTCCTAGCTCCCAAAGGAAATCCCTCATAATTTTTTCTAACTTATTTTCTTCCCTTGGTAGGATCCTAAAAGAAGAGAGGAAATAAATAGGTAAGTTAGCCAAAGTAGATCTTATCAAGGCAATCCTCCCTCCAAGATGTAACTCCTCTTCCAAGCGGCGGCTAGTCTCTTTTCACATCTTTCTACAACTAGGTTCCAAAATCTGCTTTCCTTAGTGTTGGCTCCTAAGGGAAGTCCCAAATTGGTCAAAGGCCAAGGGATAATTTGACACTCTAAGCACTCTACTACCAAATTTAGGACACTTTTCTCCATATTAATCCCTACTACACAACTTTTGTCCAAATTGATTTTTAGATTGGACACCTTTTCAAACTTCTGAATTTTTTTTGATCAATAACACGATTCATTAATTGTCACCTTACAGAGATGAAGACAAACTTTCTTATCTTCCAACTACATCATGAGCCCCAAGAGAGGAACCAAGAGAGAAGGAGAGAATAGAAAAAGAAGAAAATTAAATTACATCTGTGCCCAGAACATGACATCCCTGTCCACCCCTTGTTTAGCTAACGCATCAACAAAAGAATTAGCTGATCTTTTTACCCAACTGATTTTAACTTCCATTTCTCGAACCAGCCATCTGAATTTCCTCTTCAAATTACTATAACTCCATAAACCACTTTCTTCTTTGTTCAGCCAACCAACCACCACCTTCGAGTCCTCTTCAATTATGAGTTTTCTAATATTCATCTCCCTAGCTTTCTGGACACCTTCCATAACTGCGTGGATCTCAGCTCTGAGAGAGTCACCCACTCCAATTGGGCCTGAGAACATGGAAGAAAAAATCCCACTCTCATCCCTAAAGACACCCCCAATCTCTGATTTTCCGGGGTTCCCTTTGCTACTTCCATCAAAGTTTAGTTTTATGAAACCCGCAGGTGGGGGAATCCAAGATACACTCATCCTTGCTTTAGTCTAGGTACAACTAGCAATCTCACCCCACTTCCTCAGCATGCCATTCATTGTATATTCTGTGAATAGCTCTAGGGACTTCATCCATTGAATAACCCTTATGTGGATCAGGGCCCTTAACTCTTCAGCACCTATCTCTACATTAGAGAAGATTCTGGAGTTTCTTTCTTCCCATAAAGACCAGCATACTGCTGCCCTCTCTACATAGTCCTTCCCCTTTTCATATGCCACCTGAAGAAAGGAGCAAAAAGGCCTTGCAAATTTGATGGAGACAATTTGTTCAAGAACAGAGTCCTGCCAGAGATTGAAAGGAAGGCCAATAAGCTTCAACTGGGTGCACCCATCTTGGACTGCAACTTCATTACAGCTTGGACTCCAGTTCTGGACCTGTATAAGGCCACCGTCCACAGCCAGTGCTTTGAAGCTTACCTCCTGGTCACCTACATCAAGAATGGCCTTACTTTCTATAAACGGGATTAACATTGCTTCATTGCCAATACCTAACTCCCCTGCAACTGCATTCAATACTTCGTTCCAGTCTTTGACTCCCTTATCAACCACTAAGACCATTCTTTTTTTCCATTCATCCGTCCCTGCTCTTACCCATATTCTCTAGTGATTTGAAGAGCATACAACGACCAAACCAGGAGACCTAGAGCCTTGTGTGTTAACACTCCCAGTAGTCTCAACCATACCTCCCTCTTCCTGCCTTGACCCTTGGACTTCTTACTAGATGCCTTCACTTCCTCTGTCTTCTTTCTAGCTGAGGCAACAAGGAAAGCTTGCAACTCATCCATGAAAGCCATCCACCCTCTCTACCTTTTCCCTTCCGGTACACAGACCATTTGTTTTCTATTTTTACCAAAAAACTCAGTCACAGTTATGAACCAACCTTTGCAGTTCCTTTTCAGTTCAATTGCAAAAGTCTTACTAGGAACTGAATAGAGTTTTTCTAGCCTTCCTCCTTACATGAGTGAATAGCACCATCAACAAAACCTTTCACCCATGCTATAACCTCCTTCGTCATCAATATTGTCGCCCTGTTACTCTCTCTGATCTTCAAGACACTTTTACCTTCTTCAAACTTGAAACTCTTCGCTTCGATCAGAACCTCCGACCTCCATCTTCCAACTTCTATAAAGTCCTTCTCACCCATCTTCCTTCAGAAAAAAATATTTTTTTAGATTGCAATATGCTACTCCATGACATTACAATAATAATAAAATGCTTGTTTATCTACCATGATGCAAGCATATGTCGGTGATCAATCCCGAATTAGTTATTTTAATTTCCTAACTCTCCTAAGATCTCCCCCTTTACAAAATACTATGATATCGTCTGCAAATTGGAGGTAAGAAATCGTGCTTTCTCCTAACCCCTTTCCCTCTTTTATTAGATCTATCATAATTAAAGTGGAGATTACATGAATGCCCCTAATAGGGTGGTTGTTAATAATAACAAGAGAAACAAAAGAAATAATAGCAGCAAAAGGGGCCTAAGGCCCATAATAACTAAAGCCCACAACATTAAAAATAAAGAAATAAGGAAAGGGACAAACTAGGGAGCTGTTTGGCCCAATATCTGAACACTCCCCCTCAATCTAAGCATGGATATTCATGCCCAACTTGCTTACATAGTGTTGCAACTTAGCCTTAGGAACTTCCTTAGCGAGAATATTTTCTAACTATTCTTTTGAAGTAGCAAATGGTAGACAAACTTCTCCAAATGCTACTCTCTCCCTTATAAAATGTCTATCTACCTCAATATGATTGGTTCTATCATGCTAAATGGGGTTGTGAGCTATACTAATAGTAGCTTGGTTATCATAAAACAACATAATTGGTTTGCCATAACTAATTCCCAGCTAGACCCGTTCATGGGCTGGGCCGGGCTTTCACTCTTCATTAATAGATTTTTTTAAGGCCCGAACCCGAGCCCGACCCGACCATTGGGCCTACAACTTGGGCCTGAGCCCGACCCTCATAAAAAGCCCGAAGCCTGGGCCTGGGCTCGAGCCCGAAGTCTAAAGCTCATGCTGTTGCTATTGTTGAAGCGGTTGAGCAGAGAGAGAGAAGTTATAAAGAAAAAAATAAAAAATGTATATATTAAATTATTAATATATATATATATATATATATATATATATAAATTAGTTGGGTTGGGCTTTTTTGACAAATCCCGAGACTGGCTCGAAACAACTACATGTCCAAGCCCGACCGGGGTGCAGGCCGAGCCGGGTCAGGCCGTCGGTCTACCCGCCCCATGAACAGGTCTATTCCCAACTCTCCTAGCAATGATCTAAGCAATAGCAATTTTGATACCTCATGAGTCATTGCTCTTTATTCTATTTTGTTGAAGATCTTGCCACAACACTTTCTTCTCCAAGAAACTAAATTACTAGCAACGAGGGTACTATATCTAGGTGTAGACCTCCTGTCATCAATGCTACCTGCCCAATTTGCATTTGTATATGCCTCTATCCTCTTATGTCCATGGTTAGCAAATAAAAGACCTCTCCCTAAAGATCCTCCAAATAACATAATATCCTTTTAGCAGCACCCAAATGAGTCTCTAGGAGCATGCACAAATTGGTTGATAACACTCACTACATAAGATATATTAGGCTGCACCATAAATAGGTATAACTACTTCCACACAAGCCTCTGAAACACACTCCTATTAGATAATAACTCCCCATCTATGGTAGATAACTTGTGATTTGCATCAATAGGTGTGGAGCAGGTTTGGCACCAAATTTACCTGTCTCAGTTGTTAAATCCAGCACATATTTTCTTTGTGAAATAAAAATCCCATCTTTCGACCTTGCCACTTCAATACCCAAGTAGTGTAGTGCACCAAGGTCTATAATTTCAAATTCAGTATTGACAAAATGTTTAAGTTTCCCAATCTCGTCGACATCATCTCTAATAACAACAATGTCATCAACAAAAACAACGAGGATAGTAACTAAGGAATCTCTCCTCTTCACAAAGAGGGTGTGCTTGGATTGGGTCTAAACATAGCCAACCCCAACAAGGGCATTACGAAACCTCTCAAACAAAGCTTGTGGAGATTGTTTGAGCCCATAGAGAGATTTTCTCGATTGACAAACCTTCCTTGCTAATTCCTTACCATACATGCTAAGAGAGAGAGAAATACACCCTTAATGAAGGTCACCATTCAAAAATACTTTTTTCACATCAAACTAATATAAAGGCCAAGACAAAGAAGCCATCATAAGAGAACTCGAATAGAATCCATTTGGGAAACGGAAGGCCAGGGGCGAAGCCCCAGGACCCTCGTGCCACGCCTCTCGAGGGAAGCCCAAACAAGTCCATGTTATGTGTTAAATTCTTAGTTCTCACACAAAAAAATTATGAATTTATAATTTTAATTGCTTTTTAAGTAAATATTTTATTAGGATGAGTGAATGAACATTAGCCCAAACAATTCCGAGAACCCCCTATTTGCTAATGTTGTTCATTCATTCATCCTAATAAAATATTTCTTAAAAAGCAATTAAAATTACAAATTCATTATTTTTTGTGTGAGAACTAAGAATTTAACACCTAACATGGACTTGTTTGGGCTTGCATGGAGGGGTGTGGCATAAAGGCGGCTCATAGAATCAGGAATGTAATATGCTTTACATTACATTAGCTACTTGAAGTAATGCAATTGAGTGAAAAAAGAGCTTAGAGGTTTTACATGCTTGAAAATGTTTTATATGGTTGATTTTATTTTTTAATTCTCATTTGAATATGCTTTACATTTTATTTTTATGTATTTTAATTTTAGATAATAGGTTTTCTAAAACTTTTATTTTAAAATTTAAGTTTATATTTTTTATTAATATTATGTTTAATATTTTTTTTTTAATTTTTGGCATTTGTTTTTGAACTTTCTAACATTTTTTTTTATATTTTTTATCATTTTTTGTATATTTGTGCCTTGCGCCGACTTCTATGCTTTTTTTGCGCCTTGTGCTTTTAAAACATTGATGGGAGCAAAGGTTTCCAAGTAATCAACCCATATTCTTGAGTATAACCCTTAGCAACTAGCCTTGCTTTATACCTCTCAGTTGAAGACAAAGGACAATGATTTGTGGAACTTTAACAATGAAAAAAAAACAGTTCTTATGGCTGGGTAGGGACATTGAGATTCAGTACAACTGGGTGAAGAGGAGTGCCAACTCATTTGCGGATGGGTTGGCCAAGCAAGGAGTGAATAGGGAGTCTGTTTTTTGGGCTAGTTTTTAATCTTTTCTCTTTGCACTCCCTTTGTTTTCTGTTTTTGGGGAGCTAAGATATTTTATATCCCCTTTTCTATCCATATTCCATCTTTTCTTTTAATTTAATGAAGCTGGTGTTATTGATAAAAAAAAAACAACCTCCCACATGTTATTCTTACAAAGTGCTTCCATTTTGACTCTCATTGAATCCCTCCATTATAGTTTAGATAATGCTTCTAACACATTTTGGGTATGGGTTAAGAAGAAACAGAGGCTAAAAAACAATAATAAGAGATCAGGGAGACCCCTCTTACTCACTCGCAGTTTGCTGATGACACGATTCTTTTCTATGAAGGCGGTAATGTGAGCTTTATTAGGAATTTGAAGTCGGTGATACAATTGTTTGAGCAAATATCCAACTTGAAAGTTAACCTTGGGAAAAGTTGTGTTGTGGGGGTGAATTTGGAGGAGGGAGAGATCAGGGAGAGTGCTGAAGTATTGGGGTGTGAAGCCTCGGGTTGGCCTTTGAACTACTTAGGGTAGCCTTTAGGGGATAATCCCATGAGAGAGAGCTTTTGGAACCCAGTGGTGGAAAGGTTCGAAAAAAGACTAGTGTCATGGAAAAAGAACTACCTTTCTCTTGGTGGGAGAATTACTCTTATTAAGGCCACGCTTGTTAATTTACCCATCTTTTTCCTGTCGGTGTTTAAAATCCCAGTGAAGGTTGCTAATAGATTGGAGAAGTTAATGAGAGATTTCTTGTGGGAACTGGGAGAGGAAAAGAGGGATCATAGAGTGAGCTGGGAGATAGTTTGTAGGAGTAAGACTTGTGGTGGCTTGGGGCTTGGGAATATTAGGAGAAGGAATATGACTTTGTTGGGAAAGTGGTTGTGGAGATTCCCCTTGGAGAAGGAGAAGCTTTGGGCTAGAATAGTGGCAAGTATTCATGGGCTGGAGCATAATGGATGGGACGCTGGAATCAGAGCTAGGACCAGAAGCAATTCTCCTTGAAAAGTCATTCATGACCTACTACCAGTTTTCTCCCCTAATATCAGGTATGATTTGAATTTCGGTAACTCCATAAAATTTTGGGAACAAACCTGGGTGGGGAGTGCCCCTCTAAAGGATCAGTTTCCTTCTTTGTTTGCTCTTTCTGATTTGAAAAATGAGCCAATTTCGTCTTTTACCACCCCGTCCTCTTCCATTTCTGGGATTGAGTGGAACTTGGGTCTAAGAAGGGATTTGAGGGACTCAGACTTTGACATTATTTTGAGCCTTATTGCAATTCTTGATAACATTGTCTTAGACCCCACTAGGGCGGACTCTAGAATTTGGACACCTTCTCCCAATGGCATTTTTACTTGTGCTTCTTTCTTCAAAGTCTTAAGTCAGTCCACTAGTCCTACCTCTCCTCCTTTTCCTGTTGACGAGGTTTGGTGCAGAGCAATACCTCCTAGGGTTGGTAGTTTTTGTTGGGAAGCCTATCTGGAAAGAATCAACACTGGTGCTTTACTCCAAAAGAAGAGACCCAATACTTGTTTGTCACCTTAGTGGTGTGTTCTTTGTAAAGCAGATGGGGAGACTGGTTTTCACCTACTGGTGTCTTGCCATTTTGCGAGGTCAATTTGGGAATGGGCTTTGTCCCTATTTGGTTGTTGTTGGAACCCCCCATCAGACTTGCAAGGCCTTTTTTCCCCTTCTTTTTTTAGGTGGCGGATAAAAAGGGGAAGGACAATGTGGAGAGGACTAAGGGTTGCAGTATGTTGGACACTATGGGAAGAAAGAAATTCTAGGATATTCTCAGAAGCTCAGAGAGGAGCAGCAGATCTGAGGGCTATCATTCATATTAGGGCGGTACAGTGGCTGAAATCTTTGGAGCTTTTCACAGATTACACTGTGGATGACATGTTGAGGAAGAGGGGTGAAATTGCAAGTTGCACACAAACTAAGTGAGTAATGAGTGTGGCTTGGACCCCTCCACCTAGTGGATTCGTGAAATTAAAT
Organism: Nelumbo lutea; assembly: GCF_056320005.1. NCBI lineage: Eukaryota > Viridiplantae > Streptophyta > Magnoliopsida > Proteales > Nelumbonaceae > Nelumbo > Nelumbo lutea. Next base: position 40,170,248 of record NC_142684.1, on the reverse strand, counting down.
TTTGATGGGTGTAGCAGGGGAAATCCGGGACAATCGGGGATTGGGGGTGTTTTTAGGGATGAAAATGGGGTCATTTCTGCCGTGCTCTCAGGCTCTTGTGATAGCAGGGGAACAACTTGCCCATGTGTATACTGAAGTATCAGATGGGTGGTAGACAAAGGAAGACTAGTAGGGGGAGAAGAAAGACATGAGAGGAGGAAGGAACTGGAACCAGAGAAGAAGGAACTAAAGAACTAGGAATAGCTAGTGACTCCTAGAGATGTCACTAGGAATAAAAGCAGGAAGTGGAATATCAAAAAGAGGAGACTTCTCCCTATGAGAAGGAACTGGATAGAAAGGAGATGACTCAACAAATGTGACATCCATGGAAATAAACCGGGTGCCACTAAGATGATCATAACAGTGGTAACCCTTCTATGTGGAGTCATAACACCCAAGAAAGATACATTTTCTGGCCTTATGTTCAAATTTGTGTCTTTGTGAACTAGGAATATGCACATAGCAAGCATAACCAACACTTTGAAAGGGATAGAGAATATATCCTCATTGAGGAAAAGAAGACTAAAAGGATATTTGAATCCAAGGACCTGTTGAGCACAAATGATTAATCAAATAAGTTGTTGTAAGAACAACATCTCCCCAATATTTTATAGGAACATGGGAGGCAAACAAAATGCTTCTAGCAAGAACAATCCCAAGGTCAACAAGATAGGTAGACAAGAGCTACCCCATTTGTTGAGGGGTGCGAGGACAAGAGCTTTGATGAATAAGTCCAAAGTCAACAAGATAGATAGAAAGATCATTCTCAAAGTATTCCTTAGCATTATCGGATCAAAGTACTTTGATACGAGTTTTAAATTGAGTGAGAACAAGTTCATGAAATTGTCTTATTAACTTTGGGACCTCATCACAAGAACACATCAAGTAAATTCATGTATATTTGGAAAAAATCATCAATAAACAAAATGAAGTATTTATAACCACCCATAGAAGGTATATGGTATGGCCCCCACACATCAATGTGCACAATATCAAAAAGAAATTTGGATATTTTATTATTTAAGGGATAAGAATTTCTAGAATGCTTTAACAACTGACATGACTCACACTATAGACTAGAAAGACTAACACTTTTAAACAACTTAGGGAATAAAACATGTAAAGAGGAAAAGGACAAATGGCCCAAACGAAAATGACATAACATAATTTTATGAAAAGACTCGAACACAATTGACACCAAAGCCATTTGTGATGATAACTTGTTCTTTTTAGGCACATCAAGCAGGTATATCCTATTCAATGACTTAGTCAAATTACTAACAGAAAAAAGGTTGTTGTTAAGTTTAGGTACATGGAGGACAGAGGGCAAGGTAAGTAGGGGTAATCATGGGTCAGGCTGGGTTAGGTTTACCACTAATGTAAGGGCTTTAACCTATTCCTGGGCCTGACCTAGTCTGCTCCTAGGCCTAGATTGTAAGCCCAAGCCTGGCCCTACATGGGCCAGGGCCTGGCTTACGGGCTTTCTGGGCCTAATGAGTATTGAGTTTGGGGCTATGACATCCAATAATAAAAATTTATTTAATTATTTAAATTTTAAATTAAATAAAATGTAGTAAATGTAAAAGGGATTATAGTTGATAAGGGCAACTTTTGGGCCCTAGTATCAATAAAAGTAATACTTCTAATAAAATTTCAAAAATAGGTTAACTTTTTAAAAATAATATCAAATAAGGGCAAAAACACTATTCATCTTCCTCTTGCAAACCATTCATCAGCGTCGTCGCCCGCCGCCACTTGCTGCCGCCTCCGAAAACCTTCAGCAACTCCTCCGCCTCCGCCCACCCCCGGCAATGCCTCCACCTCTACCCAATGCCGCCACCTCCGCCTCCGACAACATTTAACTTTTTTAATCCATTCATCATCAAACAAGAAACACGTGTCACTACTTGCTTAGGTCTCTGAAACCAGTGGGATTGGTGGTGAAATCATCGATGAAGAACCCAAAGTGTATGGTTGATGAAAATAAAGGAGAGAACCCATAAAGATGAATCTTAATGCTGAAATGTTGTCTGTCTTACAAGTTTGGTCACTGTCAACTATTTCTGCAACCTGCCCGAACATCAAGCAAGGGAAGAAAAATGTGATGATAGCTGCAACAGAGAAAGAGATTAATGGCAATCGTTCTTAAGTTTTCTTTCAAGAAAGCAAATTGACGTAAAAATTAAGAAGAAAGAAGATCCTTACTGTTGGTGGGATTGTCCTTGCAGTCGAATGGCTCGGTCTTCCAGCCTACTTTAGTGGGGACGTGTATGGTTGATGAAAATAAAGGAGAGAACCCATAAAGATGAATCTTAATGCTGAAATGTTGTCTGTCTTACAAGTTTGGCCACTGTCAACTATTTCTGCAACCTGCCCGAACATCAAGCAAGGGAAGAAAAATGTGATGATAGCTGCAACAGAGAAAGAGATTAATGGCAATCGTTCTTAAGTTTTCTTTCAAGAAAGCAAATTGACGTAAAAATTAAGAAGAAAGAAGATCCTTACTGTTGGTGGGATTGTCCTTGCAGTCGAATGGCTCGGTCTTCCAGCCTACTTTAGTGGGGACTGTTGGGTATTGCACTACCGGAATACCAGGTTGTGGTGGTGGTAGTGGTGGTCCTGGTGGAGTCTTGTAGGGGGACTGTGGCTGTGGTGGGTATTGAGGTTGTGGACTTGGCGGAGGGAACTGCACCGTCTGAGACTGAGGAGGGAATTTCTAGGGACTGGCCTGGGGAATGTAGTTTGCTGGAGATGCCTGAGGTGGGTAGGAGGCTGGCTGAGCAGGAGGATATGTCAGGTTCTGTGGTGGGTAGGAAGCTGGCTGAGAAGGAGGATACGTCGGCTTCTGTGATGGATAGGTTGCTGGCTGAGGCTGAGGCTAGTACGTGGGGTTTTGTGGTGGGTACTGTGCTGGTTGATACTGAGGGTTTTGTGGAGGGTATTGTGTTGGCTGAGGAGCAGGTGGTGGTTGATCGAACTGTTGTTGCATTGTTGAATCATTTTCCGACAGTGGGTAAGATGGTTCCTGCTGGTATGTATTGTTGAGAGGTATCTTCTCCGGTTGTGGATCTTCTCCTTGAGGACGACCCATTGGCTATTTGGCTTCTCCCTCTTGGTTCCTCAGAGATTCCAACTCACAGAGAGAGAGAGAGAGCAGCTTATGGGTTGTATAAGTGGAGAAGAGATGCATCTGATCAACCCATTCCAGTAACAGAATGATAATGGACTAATGCTTGGTTTATGTATAATTAATTCTAAAGTCTGCATACAATACAACACTAACTAAAGTCTACGGCAAATAAAGTTTAAAAAAGTTTGAGCTGAGGTGGGCAAAGGTGGCGGCGGAGATGGAGGCAAAGGTGGGCGAAGGCGGTGGAGGTAGGCGGAGGCGTTGCCAAAGGTTGCTGGAGGCGGTGGCGGGTGACGACGCTGATGAATGGTTTGCAAGAGGAAGAAGATGAACAGTGTTTTTGCCCTTATTTGATATTATTTTTAAAAAGTCGACCTATTTTTGAAATTTTATTAAAATTATTACTTTTATTGATATTAGGGCTCAAAAGTTGCCCTTATCAGCTATAATCCCAATGTAAAATGGCACAAGCCCAAGTTAAATTGGGCTTAGCTAAGCTTTGGGCCTACTTACAAAAAAGGCATGGGCCTCATTTGATTCTTAGAGTTGGTTTGGCTTGGCTTACCTATCCTTTTATAGATGAAGTCAAGACCTTTATTCCCATTCTTGAGCAACGTGGGACTTGGAACAACACTAAATAGTGAGTGCTACCATTGAGTGTTTTTCCAATCCCATATTGCTCAAGCAATGAGAATGAAGGCCTTGCATAGGAGGATAATTCACATACTTGAGTTAGCTCAAGTGTTCACGCATGTATTGACATGGGTCAACTTATTAATATTTATTTATATGTTAATACTTAAAATTATATCTTATATAAAATAATAAGCATTTATTATAAAATAAAATATACTTGTATTTATGTAACATATAATGTAATGCAATATATATGTATATATTATATAATGTATATTTAAAAATATGTATTATATTATATTGCAAGCCGGGTCGGGCTTGAAGTGATGGGCCCAAGCCCAACCCAAAATTTTTCAGGCTTGATGTGGGCCTGGGCCGGGCCGGGCTTGCACACAAAAACTTGGGTCCAGCCCAGAAATTTGTGGGCTGGGTCGGGTCGGGCTGGCCCAAGAATGATCACCCCTAAGGGTAAGGGTCTCGGTGGCTCTAATGTCTCTCTTTCGAAAAATAGGAGCAAGAGAGCCATTGACATGGGAAATCTTATCTCAGCCAGTAAAAGCCGATAGGAACAAAAAAAGATTAGGTATACTAGTCATGTGATTAGATGCACCAGAATCAATAATACGAGGGATACAATGAGTACCTAAGAAGGATGCATGATTAGCAGTGGCACAAGTACTTGACTGGGCAAAGGCTGTAGATGCTGAGTTGTCTGTAGAGTTGGAGCTAACTTCCCTTTCCAAGTGATTTAGAAGTTTCCCATACTTTTCAAATTCATCTCTCACAACTGCTAGTTTCTCAACAATATAGACTTCTCCTCACTAGGCCTCTTCTCACTATTTTCTATAATGGTTGCATTAGCATTTCCACCCTTTTTGTTATTTTTTAACCTCTCTGGCATCAAATGGGGATGAAGTTTCTTGCAAGTCTCTCTAGTATGCTTAGGCTTCTTGCATTAATCACATATGGCTGCCTTCTCCTTCTTATCCTCACTACCCTTTGGCTTTACACTAGCATTAGTAAAATGGTTAACGCTTGCTAATGCTAGTGTTAGCATCTTCACTTGGTAGGAGTGGCTGAGAGTCAAGGAGAAAGCCATGGATCTTCTTTTGTTTCTCCCAGCCCCTTTCTCTCTTTCATTAGACCTATCATAATTAAAGGGGGGATTACATGAATGCCCCTGATTGGGAGGCTATTAATAATGATAAGAGAAACAAAAGAAATAAAAACAACAAAAGGGGCCTGAAGCCCATAATAACTAAAGCCCACAAAAATAAAAATAAAGAAATAAAGAAAGGGGCAACTAGGAAGCCGTCCAGCCCAATATCTCAACAAGAAAGACCTTCCACAACATCATCTGACTGATTATTACTGAGTGTGAAGATCTTTGAAACTGATAAATTTCAGAGATGGAAATTTGTTTTGTTGAAAATCTTAGTTTAATACATTATAGGCACCACTTTTTGATGGATTCTCAGAGATTCTTTCATCATAAAGAAAAGATTTGATAGAATGACTTTTTTTTTTTTTTTGACAGAAACGATAGATACAAGTATCTATGTTGGAGCTAAGTGAGTGGTTACTTGCAGGAACAAGGGAGACTGCACATGAAAAGCATTTAATAGCACCCGAATCCTGGGAAAGGAGTAGAAGCAGCTTTTTTTGAAAGTAAAAGGAAAACAAAGATAGTTATAGGATAATCAAGGTTTGGCAGGATTTTATTCATTTGTGCTTTATCTCACTAAATGGAAGGAGAGTTTGATGCAGGAAGAAACATTTATTTATTTATTTAAAGCTTATTCCTTTTTTTTTTCTTTTTCTTTGACATGTGGTTGGGATCTGATACAAAGAAGACGTGTAAAATGGGATTATATGGACAACTAATGTGTTCACTCTTGATTGGGTTATGTAGCCCATTGTATTCGTCTTGTCTGTAGCAGATTCGGAGTCTTTGAGATGGCCTTATTTATCTACTGACATTTCATTTCCAATGTCCTCCCAGGCACATACTTGGCTTGTATACCACATCCCAAATTTTCTTAACAACGTGAAAATGGGTGGCACATTGGGGAAGGGTGACAAGCCTAGAAAGGGTTGGACTCCAGAAACAAAGCTTGAGGCAGAAATGGTAGAAGCAATGCAGAGGAGGGCATCCAAAGGATGTGTCATGAAATCATTTGACAGCATAGTCTTGAAATTCCCAAAAATTGATGAGAGTTTTAGAAACTGCAAGACCATTTTTGAACAATTTGGTAAGTATCATTTTCCAGTTTATAGATGCCTTCTTAGTTTGTATTTTTCAAATTTTGGAAATTGAACTGTAGCTAGCAAGGACACTGCCTGAGATTTCTGTAGCAGATAGACTTGTCAGGTCAGATGATAGGAAACAACAAAGCTTCATTTATCCTTTGTTTTTTTGTTTGGATTACACAACCACTGTTTTATTGTTTATTTTGGCCTGTTCACTTCGATGCATGTCCATTATCATAATTTGGCTATATTACATCTCTGTTTGTCAGGTTTTCTTTGGCATTTTATCACTAACTAAAGTGATGGAAACTCATTTGAATTATATAGTTTCTTCATACATATTTTGATGCAGATGAAAACCATTTACACTGAAGATGCCTAATCTAACAGTTTTTTGTGTTCATATCCCCCTTCCTCCTATGACAGATGAGGATTCAAATGGTGCAATAGATCCAGAGGAGCTGAAGCATTGCTTCCACAAATTGGAGATATCTTTTACAGAGGAAGAGATCAGTGACCTCTTTGAGGCGTGCGATATCCACGAGAATATGGGAATGAAGTTTAATGAGTTCATTGTTCTCCTCTGCCTTGTCTATCTTCTCAAAGAGGACCCGGCTGCTCTCCAATTTGTATCCACTATACAATAGTTTTTTCCAACTCCCTTTTTCATCTATATTTGTTGTCTTCCATGTTTAGAATATAAAAGAGAGGTATACAAGGCATATGGAAAGGGAACAGAGCCTTAAGCACAAACCCCAATACCAAAGGCTCTATTCCACAACCAAAAGTGCCTAGCCCTGACCCCAATACCATTGAAGTATTTTTAAGGAGTCTCCTTGCTCTTGAAACCAAAATGATGGTATTTACCTTTTGAAGGATCTAGGAGACTAGGACTAGTGGTCACAAAGAATTCTAGGAGTGACCATCTGAATGGTAATTTCTAGCTCTCTGGATGTGATCATGTGTATGAAACAGTGAAGGAGAACCCATCTTGCAATATGCATTACTATCAGTTCTGACACATGCAAGATCAGTTATTGCGTTTCCATAACCATGTTTCTAGAAATCAAAGATGGGGTTCCCTAATCTTGAGGCAACATTTGAAACATTGGTTGATGCATTCGTGTTCTTGGACAAGAACAGGGATGGCTATGTTAGCAAGAATGAGATGGTTCAGGCCATAAATGAAACTACTTCGGGGGAACGCTCTTCTGGACGAATAGCCATGAAAAGATTTGGTCAGTCTCTCTCTCTCTCTCTCTCCCTCCCTCCCTCCCTCTCCCCCTCCCCCCTATATGCGTGTGTGCATATATATATATATATATATATATATATATATATATATATATATGAACACACACACACAAACCACCACCTTGTATGGTGATTATTTGATTACTTCAGAGTTCTAATTTTATAATGTAAATGTTGCCAAAAAGAAGTGCTTATTGTGGAAACTTGGCAAGTGTTTTTGGGATGAAACTTACCTCATGAATAGAAGCCACCAAGACCTGCATGCTATCAACTAAAGTATCAAATGAAAGAATTCAGGTCGTTTAAGGAAACTCATCAAACTACCTGACTAGCCAGACTAATTCCCCAAATGAGCATGTGTGTGTGTGTGTGCGTGCACAGAGACAGTCAGTTATAATTTAAATAACATAAATAATTTAAATACATAAAAATAAGAAATTGAAAGAAAATATAAAAAATAATATATTCGTACCTTATTGGATTTTCTTCACTATACATTTCTAGGAGTGATAAGCTCCAATAGTTTTTTTTTTTTTTTTTTTTTTCGACTATTTGGAGCACTGACAGTGTTTCACAACTACAGTGCCAAAGTGTAAAGTGTCAGCATGGCCTGAGCCTTAGTTTTTTATGTGTCAGGTTTTTTGTGGCCATAGATTTGCTGAGATAGAGTCAATCAGTTGCCAGGCCCTTCCATGTTATATCTTTTCCATCTATATATTTTATTGACTGAAAAATGAGAACTTTGGCACTCTAGGTGACCCTTGAGGGATTTGTATTCCTGTCAACCAACCTAGAACTCTTCAATTTTGTTCATTCCCTTGAAGGTTGTTTGATTTATACCATGCGGCCCAAGATTTGAGCAAGAGTCCCAAATTCCTTATTTTGTAAGTAATATAATGGTGAGTCTCAGTAGTTTACATGAAGCTTGCAGGCTACCTAACCTAACCAAGTATCAATTATCTTGTTATTGCTAAACTCTTTCTTTTTTTTTTTTTTGGCTTCATGATTTGGTTATTGCTAACTCATCTGATCCTAGTAATTTGGTCTCCACAGAAGAGATGGACTGGGATAAGAATGGAATGGTCACCTTCAAGGAGTTCCTTTTTGCTTTCACCCGTTGGGTTGGGATGGATGACATTGAAGATGAAGAAGGAGAAGAGAAAGTGTAAATAACAGAATAGATGACATCCCTATAATACTGCCTTCCTGCACTTGAAAGCTGCAACTAAGCTTGTCTGAGCAGTCAAATTCTGATGTAAGGTCCTGGTTTGATTTCCCAATAATGGTTTTAAGTATTGATGAACATTTTGAATCAATCACATTGGTCATTCCTCTTGGGTTTGCAACAAAACTCATGTAAATAGACTGACGTGAACCATTGTATTTGATGCAATTATAATTAGATAATCAATCGGTGATGGTTCTGAAAAAGAATATATGATGTTTCTGGGCAGATATTACTTGTTAGAAATTGATGTGTCATCCACAAAGGCCAACTGTTCCTGTCAAGCTCCTAATTGCAAATTGTTAATCTGAGGAAAGTAAGGGTTGGATCTCCGACTCTACATTGCTCTCAGAGTCTGTCAATGATTTGAAATGGACATGGCCAATTATATCACTGATATGAGGTTGCTTATTTTCTATCAAATGGAACATTTGTTTTTGTAGGTATCACCCTAGGCGAACACTTGATGATTTTTACATAGTTTCTATTACCGTTCTTGCTAGAATCGTGGTGCTGTGTAGGGATTTTTGCGCCATTGGTAACCCTCGTCATATATGACTGGAGAATGAATCCATACTAGCAACTACACCATCGCATCATTTTGTTTTTTAGTAATAATATCATTTTGTTTGAGCTCGCCATGTACCTAGTAATTATATTTAATTTGAATTTTTTATTTAATTCAATTAATTAAAATAGGTTTAATTTGTAATTTAAAGGTCTTTATAATGACTTTTTATTTGAATTACAAAGATTAACATGGGCCCTACATCTATGAAGTGGATGCTTTTTTTTTTATAAGTAGCCTTGTGTCTAAAGTTGACATTTTTTTGGAAAATAGAATTAACTACTCATTTCTTGTATGAGTGGGTACTGACATTTTGGATACTTAAAAAAAGAAAAAAATAGAATGTCATGTGTATGTCTGAGGATTTTCTTGTACAAAACCAATGCATCTCATAAAATATGTTATCCATTCTTCTGCCCATCTTAGTTTTGAAAACTTTTTTTGGCGTCTTAATTTTTAATAGTTGGCACCTGGTTTGGGGGATATTTCATACATAATAGTCTGGACTTATCCCTTTGTCTGTTCCTGCCACATCAAACGCAGTATGAGAGTAATGCGTCCACCAGTTACCTTGCCAGGCAGGATAGAATTCAAACGTTTTCAACCCATGCAGCAAGAAGCCAAGAAGGCCTGTAGATTTTATTTACATTTGCATGATCTTCTTTATTGTTTCTTTTTTATTTTGTGTGTGTCATCTGATGGAAATCCAACATTTTCATTAGGGATGATCCACTTTGTATTTTGGGGTTGTTATTTTAAAACTTCACTTTTTTTCTATTTCTCTTTTTACTTTTCAAAATATGTAGAGGCCCCATGCAGCTTTTTTTTATATCTAAAATAGACTTATTCATAGGCCAAGTCGGGCTTGGCTTTTTCCAAAATTTGAATGGGCCCTGGGCCCAAAACAATGTAAAGTTCCGTGAACAGGTGACGGACTTACAGGTGTAATCTAAAACGTGGCTTCTGTTATATCACCGTTAATGACCATTAACAGAAGTTGTCCATCTGGGCCCTAAATTAGAGTAATGACTAGAGTGACCCTGAGAGGTCATATTACCGTCTCTTGTCGATTGTCATGTTTCAATTTTTCCTATTTAACAGTTAAAGGAAAATGAAAAGGTTGGACTCTCGATCTGCTGGTTAAGGGTGTTCACGGTTCAGTTAACCTAACTGTGGGCAATTTTTTAAAACCAAACCATTATCATTGGGTTTTGCAATTCTTTGAACCGAAACCAAAACCAATATCACCACCTAACCGGTTGATCAGTTCTTTGCTTTTTTATATTTGTAGTTATAAACATACTATATATGGGTCAATTGGGTTAACCGCATTTTTTTTTGTTCAATTTTCTTGATTCGGTTTCTTATGAGCACCCACCTAAAGACCGGTGTATCTCCAACAGTCATCAGTGTTAGCGATCAACATTGCTTTGTAACAGTTTGCATATTGCAAGATTGCTAATGGTGGGTCGCTACAATGGCACTGCAGAGAATCATCCTTCCAAAACCTCACAGTGGCAGTTGGGATTTGGGCAAATCGAGAGAATGAGAGTGTTAAAGGTGGAAGAAGAAAAATAAGCAAGAGGCATGGCGAATGAGAGTTGCCTTCATCGGGTCATCACCACAGGCGTGAGGCGTTATCGTGGGCGTTGCTGTTGCCTGTTGTTGTACCGGATGTCGGTGCCATCCGGTACAAGGTCCCAGTTAGATACATTGGCCAAACCACACTTAGCAGTACAGTTATCTTTGGTCTTTTCCTGGACGCCGGAAACTTGATACATTGTGGTCTTGTTGAGTTCCATTATGTATCAAATAAGTTCTTCTTTGGAGAAAGACCACCGGATGCAAATTAATGTTTCAGTTTTCAGAATATTAATTAGGAGGCCTGAGGCCTCTTTGCATGTGGAGATCAGCTTTTAATGGAAATTAGGCATTTACATGGTGCAATATTTCTGCCTGGGTTGTTTGTGCCGATGAGGCTTGCTGTTTCTGTTTTCCACTGATCTTCTGCTACCCACTGGTTGTTCCCACATCCTTACCCCACGGGACATTACAGCTGCGCATTGGGATTATCTCTCTTTTTGTTATTCATTGGGTGATTTCCCATTACATGATAATGATGTCGTGTGGGTAGAGACGTGGGAACAATTTCTGAGTAGAAGATCCCAAGTGCTTAGTACCACTGATCTGCAATCCACAGGATATTCCCACATTCCCCTATCCACGGGGTATTACAGCTGTACATTGGGAATATCCTTAATGACTATCCTTGGAGAATGTATCTGGGAGGAGGCTGCTTTGGAAGGATGCATGAGAAAGATAATAACGGAATTAATTAAGCAGTCATCGTTCCGTTGCTGTATTGCAAGATTGCCAATGGCGGATAGCTACAATGGCCTTCAGTTAAAGATAAGTGCAAAGCAAGATTGCTAGTGGCATAGTGGCATTGCAGAGACAAACATACACCAAATGTCATTGCAGATGGAACTCATCATTTGAAAATTGAAGGTGTAGCACTGCAGCCACTAATTTCAAAATGTAGACTCTTCCCACGAACTAGGATCATGACTGATCATATAAAACAATCGTTAGAGATAGATTATAGATAAAAAGTCAAATCCATGCTTTAATTGGAGATGGAGTGACATAAATGTGGTGGCGATCGAATTCTTTGGCGGGTCTCTGAAGTCTAAACTAGTTAGTCAGCCACCGTTTTGGCATTATATTGTTGTCGGAGACAAAGTGGAAAAAACATTACCTGCATTATTGAACACGCCAGTGTGTGGTGAAAAAGACAAACATCACGTAAAACCGGTGCCTGATTAACACACTGGCATGTTCAAAAATCACTGCAACGTAGTTGAGTTGCTCTACGTATGGGATTTGGTCGAATCCAGTCCAATCCAATATTGATTCATTTACAAATGAACTAGACCAAATTCAGTCCAAATCAAGTCCAACCCTGTCTAAATAAAAGGCAAAAAGGTCAGATTAGGTCTAATATATATAATCCAAATTAAATCAAACACCAAAATAACATAAAAAATTTAGAAAATATGTTAAAAAAACTACAACACCTACTACAGTCCAATCGCCCAATTAAAATGCAAAAGGATCAAGCTTGGTCCAATCCAATCCAAAGTGAACAAATAAAAGTACTTTTTTAAAAGTGTTTTTGTAAAGTACTTTGAAAAAAAGTGCTTTCATAAAAGTGTTTTTGTAAAACTATTATTATAAAAGTACTTTCATAAAAGTGATTTTATAAAAATACTTTGGTAAGTGTTTTTATAAAAGTGTTTTCATAAAAGTACTTTTATAGAACTGCTTTTACTAAAGTGCTTTCATGTAAAAGTATTTTTTGCAAAAATTTTTCCATAAAAGTACCTTACCTTTCATAAAATTACTTTTGTAAAAGTGTTTTTCATAAAATTACTTTTATAAAAGTGTTTTTCATAAAATTACTTTTTATAAAAGTGCTTACATAAAAGTACTTTCATAAAAGTGTTTTTATGTTGGCTTCAGTTTTGATTGGTTTCAAATTGGACAAGGGTTTGGCCTCATGATCAGATTATTGGGAATTTGGTTTAGGTCCAATTCAGACCAATAAGAACATGGACCAACTTATTTTGGATTGGCCTAATCTAATATATATAACGAATCATCCAAACCCGATTTGATAAGTTTGGATCGGTTTTGGATCGGTCCATTGACACCCCTAATCACAGATAATGTTTGCTCAAAAAGAAATGTATGAGCCATAAGAGAACAAGAACAGGGATGCGGACAACAAGAGAAGAGAGGGAAAGAGGAGAAAGGACCCCTTTTGAATGTTGTCACATACAAAGAGTAGAGCTATAAAACTGGTCTGGCAACTTGTGGGCTGACACAACCTCACACAACTAGGGTTGTGCTAGGCACGACATGTAACCCTAGTCCTTGTTGGGAGGATGGGTTTGAAGTCAATACGACATGATCCAGGTAAAAGCCAACATGTACCAAACTATCTATGAGAATATATCCATTGGGACCCCCAATGGTGCAGGGTCCGACTATCCATATGATGGATCTCTCATCCCTTCAGTGGTATCAGAGTCATGGTTCAAATCTTGAACCGAAATAGATCAGATTTGAACCTGCGCAAATGGGCAGAAGGCGTTCTATTTCAGTTTAAGATTTGAACCATGGTTCTAATACCACTAAAGGGATGAGAGATCCATCATATGGATAGCCGAACCTTGCATCATTGGGGGTCCCAATGGCTATATTCTCATAGATAGGCTAGTGCGTGTTGGTTCCACTAGGTAACTATCCTGGTCATAGCCAAAACGGAGTGGAGGCCTGGAAACCCGTGTAGATCTTCTAGGTTGGTCACTACGTAGAACTTGTGGGACACCTCCCACTATTCCTGAGCTCTCCTCATAAAGAACAACTTCCTAACAATGATTGTTTAGGATGTAATCGCCCTCAAAGAAATGGGCATTTTGGCTACAGAACACCTTCTGATCTCTTGGGTCATAGAATAGATAACCCATAGAGCCCTTGGGGTAGCCTACAAATAGGCAACAATTAGTCTTGGATTCCAATTTGTCCGCACTCATTCTTTTAATGTGTGTTGGACAACCCCAAATCTTCAAGTGTCTTACACTTGGTTTCTTTCCAGTCCAAACCTCATAGGGAGTCTTCAGAACTAATTTTGTTGGAACCCAGTTCAGAACATATATTGCAGTCTCCAATGCGAAACCCCAAAAGGATATGGGCAACTCTAAGTGTACGAGAAGTGACCGGACCATATCCAATAAGGTCTTATTCCTCCTCTCTAAAACATTGTTTAGTTGTGGTGTAGTAGTGGAGCTAACTGTGATACTATCCCGTTGACCCTTAAGTAGTCTCTGAATTCATCAAAGAGATACTCGCCACCTCAATCCGATCGAAGGGTCTTAATTTCTCTCCCTAACTGTTTCTCGACCTCTTGTCTGAACTCTTTGAACTTTTCAAATGATTTAGTAGGTACACGTAACCATATCGAGAATAATCACCGGTGAATGTAATAAAATACACGTGCTGGTTACGAGTTCTAACACTCAGGGGACCATATACATCAATATGTATAAGGTCAAGCGTGCCTGTACATCTTTCAGGATTACCGTTAAATGGCCATTTTGTCATCTTACCCCAAAGGCAAGGTTCACAAGTGGGAAGATCTTCTACAATTAGAAAATCCAAAGGACCATCCTTTACCAACCTTGTGATACGATCTATATTAATATGGCCAAGTTGATAATGCTACAGGCATGTGGGATTAACTGCACCACAGATTCTTTTCTTGGGGATATCAACGGACGTAGTTTCGACTATGTTAGTTTCCAGAGAAGGATGGAGAGCATAGAGACTATTCTCAAGTTCTCCGTATGCGATGAATTTATTATTTCTTTTAATAGTAATCGTATTACCAAAAAGAATAGAATATCCATTCGCACACAATTTTGAAACAGAAATCAAATTTCTTCTCAAATTCTATACATAAAGACAATCTTTCAATACAATAGATCATTCTTTGAAAAACAACTCTACGGTTCCTATAGTCGTAGCTACAACACTTGCAGATGTCCCCAAGTAAAGAGTTACTTCTCCGTCACCCAGTCTTCTGCTTATCCTAAACCCCTGCGGTGAGTTACACGCATGAGTCGAAGCCTTGGAGTCAATACACCAAGAAGCAGTTACCAACAAATTGGTTTCTATGACACAGGATTCGATATTACCTTTCTTGGATTCTAGGTATTGAGGACAGTTCCTCTTCTAGTGGCCGGTCTGTTTGCAGAAGTGACAAGCATTTGATGCTTCGTCCTTCTTCTGCTTTTTGGACTTGGTGGCTTTCTTTTGGGGCTTCTTCTTTGCCTTCCACTTTTTCTTGCCCAACTTGCCAGCTTCAACAAGCATAGCAAGAGGCTCATCCTTCTTAATCAGTTATTCAGCCCTCTGCAATATATTGTTGAGTTCCTGAATGCTGACATTCAGCTTGTTCATGTTGAAATTCATGATGAACGGATTGAAGGAAGGAGGCAAAGAATTTAGTATGGCATCTACCTTAGTGACATGGTTCAGCCCAGATCCAAGAGCCTCAAGTTCATTGATATAGCCCATCATTCGAAGACAATGGTCATGAACCCATTGGCCCTTGGACATTTACGCGGTCATGAACTGTTTCAAGACCTTTTGCAGAGTAGAACGGCTCTGCCTTTCATACATTGTCTTTAGACTATCCAATATGTCCTTGGCCAGCTCGATCTAATCGAACTGCCTCTGTATCGGATTGTCCAGGGAGGCAATGATATAGTATCAGGCTAAGGAATTTTTTTCTTCCCACTCTTGGTAGTCCCTCCCACGAGCCTCAAAAGCCTTATCTCTCGGATGCTCCGGGGTAGGGTTTTTAGCCACCTTGTCCAACTTCTCAGAAGTCAGGACCAGCATAAGGTTATGATACCAGTCAGCATAGTTTGGTCCTTTAAGTTTGTTGTCATTCAACAGCTTTGCAAATTGTTCGTTTGCCATTTCTAATAACAAGCAAACATTAGTCCACAACCTAATTTGATTCATGTTATTTACATAGATATGGCTTTTAATCTATGTTACATTTTCTATGTGGAAAATCACATAGGGTGCATGGGGCCAACTGTTTCAGCTGCATAACTCCACCACCTTTCTATGAAGGATCATATCCATTCAACACATGAGCTTTCCCTTTGGCCTATTCCAGACAAGGTTCATATCCATTTTGGGTTAAACATTTCTGTCTAGTGAGTGCACACCCATCATATCCGTGAACGCCAAGGTACCGTGAGAGAGTCTTCCATTTTAGGATAGGCCCCTCCCACATTGGTCTATGATACCCCTATCATCTTATGAAATATTCTAACAAGTCCAACAACAAATGGATAGCCCAATTTTATGGTGTGTTTCCTCATTACTGAATGACCCATCTTCATGCTAATGATGAAAGGCCTTTAGAGAGTTCATCATATGAATCTCCCTATCACATGCACTTATATTTTAGGAGGGAACAAAGTTATTACACACTAGTTTAATTTAGGTCAAACCAAAGTGGCTCCCACTGACTTTCATAAAGCCAGACTTCGGTGGGCCCTAAACGGATAGGGTTCCGCACAGATCCTTTTCAGGGAAGTGTGGGACGCACCACAAATGGAGGATCATTCAATGATCTTAAGGACACCATGGCAATGATGTGCATTCAGCCATGGTGTGTGCAAGAGCCACTATCGTATCTGCATGGGCCAAGTACTTATGGCCCATGTACGTTGCACATCACACATCCATGCATCACATGCAAGGATAGAATTGATCCAATCAATTAATATCTGTAAAGCCCATTATTAAAGCCCAATTTAATCCATAATATTACCGATTAGTATTATCTAGGTATATGGGCTGAATAGAATTAAGCAGTTCGGCCCATATAGCTTTTCTGTAGTTAGTGGCCTTAAGGAGTTTTAACATCTTAAAACTGGGCCTTACAGGTGTGGGCCGAATTAAGTCTTACAATTAAACATCAATCTCTTGACCCAAGAGTGGGAAATTAGGGCTGAGATCAGCCCCCATCGAACCATAGATTAGGTCCAACCAGTTTGGTCCAATCTGGTTCAACTGGGACTAGGGTTTGATTTTTAATTCAAGAATTGATCTGAAAAATTAAATCACTAATTAAAGACAATCAAAATCAGAACTAGGGCTGTTCTTACATCTGCAACCTGCAAAACAGATGTTAGATCACAGTTTGCAGTTTCACAAACTACAAATCGTAGATAGCGATTTCTCCATCTGCGAAATCTCCTTCTCCTACACATCCAACTTTGATCTTGAAATAAAATAAAATAGAAAAACCCTAATTTTCTATTAATATTACATCAAATCGAATTCCTATACATTAAGTCTAGAAATTAAAAAAAAAAAAAAATTACAGGCCAAAATTTAAAGAACTGCAAATCGCAGTTTTTCTGTGCCATTAAAGAATTCGATCGTACGAACAACCCATAAATCAAGAAAAATATAAAGAACTATTCTAAATATCATTCAAATTTATAAAGATATAATTTCAGATCAATAGCCCTTAATCTGGGAACCGATTTCCTAGAAAATCAATTATATGCGCAATTCAGGTAGAACACCTTCTACCCATTTACACAGGTTCAAATCTAATCTATTCCGGTTCAAGATTTGAACCATGGCTCTGATACCACTGAAGGGATGAGAGATCCATCTTATAGATAGCCGAACCCTGCAGGTAGGTAGGGCAAAATTTCAAAATTTCTCACTCTCCCATGTGGGAATCACATTCTTTGTTTTAGAAAATCTACATTTTTAATGATCAATCTTGAACCTAAACTGAACTAGATCTGAAACCAAAAGGTAGGAGAGGCATATAACTGATATGGAGTAGTAGTAACTCCCAATGAAGGTGTTCACGCTCAAGGAAAACTCCAAAGACTACTCCTACTGAAGATGACACAGTGTAGGGTGGAGTAGAATCAGCAATTTCTTCACAAGAATTGAATCCTTTAGCAAGAATTCGATGGAGGTATGTAAGAACAACTTCAGATCAGTTTTTCTCCAAAAAATGATATCAAGAACTCTTCTTGATCACTCCTACAGAGGAGAATGAATTGGCAATGGTAGTAGTAGGAGGAGGGCGCAAGAGCAGAAGATGGCGCAGTCTTACTGTAGTTGTCTTCTCTCTTTCTGTGATCTAAAATCTGTTGTGATGAGATGAATGGAGGTTCGCCCTCCTCCTCCTTTTATAGCCTTAAATAGAGCTCCTAATCTCATTAGGAATTTCCTAATCCAAATCTGTATTTGGATCAAGACTTCTCTTTAAGAGATAAAGATAAGCCCTTATCTTATCTATAGATTAGATCAGCCCCTCCTAATCTTATTAGGAGTTTCCAAATCCAAATCTGTATTTGGATCTGGACTCTCTGAGTGGATAGAGATAACTCCTTATCCTATCTGCTGATCCAAATCTCATATCCGCCCCCTTCTTTAACTAATTGAATTAGACCAATTTGAATTGGACTTTTGGCCCATTAAGTCTATGTTTTCACTAACCTTCCAAACTGCTGCCCAGTTGGGTTTCCTTGTATGGCGTGAGACCCAAACATTGATCTACACATCAGTCACATGGGTTCAGCTTATCCTCTATTACAAGGCCTGGCTGAATTTACTGTTATGGGCAGTGAACCCCTAAGCCCATCACCATGGGTTCTTAATGGTCCCAACATTTACACTAAGTGGTCCCTGGGCCAAGCCACCTTATAAAAACCCAGGGATTGTGGGCAGATGCAAGATTAACCCATCAGGTATTAACCTCAATGGTCTTACACTTAACCTATTAGCTCGTAATGATCAAACGCTGCCCGACAAGAGAGGACATCTCCCTCGGCTGTAGGGAACAGCGTTGCATTCTCTACTCACATGGATCATGGGAATTAAAACCTTTTGTAAACATTTTGAAACCATAGTATATATATGCATATCTCTATATAAATATATTTTGCAAAACAAATTTCAATGATTGAAATCAATTTCCGGAAGTTTAGGTTTCCATTAGAGAGAGTGCATCACCGATCATTACCTTTGTCCGACAAAATGGCTGATCCTGTCACTATGATTATCCACTCAAATGAATTCTCGGACTGTCCCAACATACCCAGGTTTTGACCCCCTTTAAGGATCTCACTGGTTGGCATATCAAAGACAGCCCAATCCGATACCTAGTGCAGTATCATAATCGAGTCTAGGGGTCAGGTGTAACATTCCAGCTTTGCCCACTAATCACCAAGGTCCAGGGCAATACAGGAATTCTGGTCTGGTTCAGGGTTTCAAGTAAACCTACACTACATGTACCTTAGGTCTCACTCTGGCAGCTGAGACAGAATACCCCGACCAACTTGGCGGCACATTAGTGTCAGCCTTAACAGGATAAATCTCCCCAGATCTATCCAACGGCTTTGAACATTCTAAACTAACATGAGTCTCATATGTGTCCAGTTTAAGGGTATTACACAGAAACACACCACAATAACATGAATCAAATATGTACTTTATTCATTTACAATAAATTCCATAATGTACATCATTCTGATTGGAGCTAAAGGCATACACTGTCTAACAAATGACTATGATAGTTTTTTAGGGGAGAAGTTTACTAAAATTCCCTCTTCCAACTATAAATGACTAGTTTGGGGGGGGGGGGCATTTATTTTGCCTTAGGAGGGCAAAAAATGACTAAATGCCTCAGTTATATAACAATTAGTTTGGGGTTATCTTGGTAAAGTGATAAATTCACTTTGTGAAAAAACAAAATACCCCTCTCAACAATCATAAATGACTAGTTTAGGAAGGTATTTGATCAATTGAATAATTCTCAACTCCTATAAATAGTCTTACCCTCTTTCATTCTCAACATAACAATTTTCATACTCATAATCTCATATACTCATGTACTCTCTCACTCTCAGACTTTCTTAGTCTTTTTGCTCTTTAACTCTCAACTTTATTTAAAGTTTCAACAAGGAAGAGGATTGTTCAAATGTCTCAAGTAAACATTTGGGAGTCTTAGAAGCTTCATTAGTTGAAATCGATTTGAGATACCAGACCGATGAATTGGGCAATCAATAGTTAATTTTTTTTTCTAAATGTTTTAATATTTTATATTCATTAAAATGGTAATTTCTTCTCAAACTCCATTTCCCTATGCTGAGGGAAAGGGAAAGAGAGCAAATTGCAAAAAAAAAAAGAAGAAGTGATTTTAGCTATTAGAGAAAAGGTGGCATTGGCCATTTAGCTAGACACATGGCACTGCATTTAAAGAAAAATGTTGATGCAAACAAAACACAAAAAACACAGTGTTTTTGGTAAATTTCAATATTCTCATGAAAAAATGAGACAACAATTTGAAAAATATATTATACACATTGAACAACCATTTTATTTTTTGAAGATCCTAGGCTCGAAAGAATTTTACAACAATTTGTAAATTCTCAATGTAAAAAGTTTTTAGAAATACTATAAAAATGGATTATTTAATTTTTTTTATTCATATAAACAAATTCAATTTCTACTTTTTCAAATCTTAATTTTAAAGTTTCACTTAATTCTGATAATTGGAGTTTAAAATATAACACTAGTTATATTTGTGTCACCAATATTTTATTGATATCATGCCTTTTGCGAAAACAAATTTTAAGTTTCACAAGATTTAAATGGCCACATACTAGCTCAACAATTGCAATAAGTTTTTTAAATATTTTATATATTTATGGTCGGCCATGTGTCTCTCAGGACTAGCTCAGCCATGACCTGAACACCACTCCCCCAGTTCTGAAGTCGAGGAATGAAGTGTTCCCGCTTTGTTCTTCGACTGAGGAACTTCCAAGTTGAAGTCTGGTTGAGCGTCTAGTCCATTTGGTGTTCCTCAGTGCTTGCCAGAATTTGGGATCCGGGCAATGTGGAGTGTGGTCGAGGAGTCCTTCAATCATCGGCTGCAAAACTCCAAGAATTCGAGCTTTAGAATTCAAACACCCCCCCACCAATTTTGGAGTTGAGGAGGGGGAATGCTCAGGCGAGGTGTTGTGCGGTCATTTAGCCAGGCGAGGCACCGAGGTGTTGAGTTGAGTTTCGAGGTCTGAATCTTCCCGATGCAAGGTGGAGCTATGCCAAGGAAGGGCACTTTGCTCCTCGGCTGAGTTGTTGCGTGGTAATTTAGCTCGATCAGGTGCCAAGGTGGAGTTAGGCTTCGAAGTCGAGGGATGCTCAGTGGCGCTGTGCCGAGGAAGGGCGCTTTGCTCCTCGGCCTAGTTTCTATGTGGCTGTTTAAATCAGTCAGGTGCCGAGGTGGAGTTAGGCTTCAGAGTCGAGGTTCCTCTGATGCTCGGTAGTGTTGTGCCGAGGAAGGGCTCTCTATTCTTCGGCTGGGGAATTTGTTCTTGAAACTTTGGAATTCGAACAGTATTGAAAAATAAACTTTTTTCTATTAATTTTGATAATGTTAGTAATAATAAATCTACTATAAATGTTTTAAAATGTTAATTAGAACCATTTATCAAAAGGAAAACTACTTCAAATTAGGTTGTCATGTTTTATATTTATGTGTCCAGGAAGCTTTAAATATCACTTCACCATATGATTCAAAAATTAGAAATTATATTGTGTATATTAGAACTTCCGGTGCAAAAAAAAAGAACAAGAATTCAAAATTTTATGTCATTAATATGAAAAAATATAAAGTATTTATATTAGATGTTCACCATAAGTAAAATTCCACATTTTGTATGTTAGATAGTTGCATCCCATATGGGGAAATTGTTACCAATTTTTATAATGACAAAATGCCCATTGATTTTATAACTAATGATGATTGGAAGTTGCAATTTGTATAAAAGATTTTTACAACATTTTTATGATGCAATTAATTTATTTTCAATATTTATTATCCAACACCATATACATTATTAAATAATCAATTGCATATAAATAATTAGTAATTGTTTTGCAAAATATATAAATAATCCAAAAGTTAAAAATATTATTGAAATAATGGAAATTAAATTGAAAAAAAAAAATTGGTTGAGAGTAGAAATGAGCAAAAGCATTGACCAAGGAAGACCGGTAGGTGATTAATTTCTATTTTCCTATTCCAATCCACAAATTTCTGCACCTGGACCTGAAGTCTCTGGAACTAAGTTGATAGCCAAGACCTAGCCCACATTAAGCCTGAAATTTTATTGACCATGTCTAGCCCTTATTTTTAGGGTCTAGAATGGGCTTAGTCTAAATTATGCCCCACAATAAAGGGCTGTAATTTTAATCTCTTCGTAGTAATATGATACCATGGCTGTTTTTTTATTTATCATCCATCTATTTTTTTTTTTTTTCGGATAAAACCAGAAATGCTCCCATTGAATGTGATGGTAGTTCAGTTTGTATCATTTTTTTTTTGTTAAATTACTAAATTTTGGCTTTTGAGAGTGACACTTTACCCCTCTACTATTTTAGCAATAACCCCTTCCCTCACCATTCCATTTGAGTTAATGGTATACAATTAAATCCATTTACACTGAATTATCAGACATTTCTGAAATCCTAAAATACTGTTATCCACTTTTTTTCTGTTCCAAAAATACTATTATCTATTTTAGAAGACCATTTTTTTTCTTTTCTCACTCATACCCATTTAATAAATAGTGAAGAGATTAGTCATGATTTTCTAACTAGAGATCCAGACTATTTAACTCATGCTTCAAGAGTAATAAATTAATCTCAAAACTACAAGTCTCAACTCAAAAAATATGAAAGTTTCATATAATTCAGGGCCTTCAGGCTATATACCAAATAAAACTATTGGCTTACTAATAGCACATTTCAATGCTAGTGGCACCTTGTTAATGGTGAGAGAAATTGATTTCAGGGTTTTCTAATCATCTGATGTTCTAGCTAGAGATCTAGACCATTTAATTTGTGCTTCGCAATTAATCTATTGATCTCACAAATCCAAGTCTTAAGGAATCACTTTCCAAAAAATGTTCCAAACAATTTAGGCAGGCAAGGCCATAGAAGTGGTATAGTAAATAATACACCAAGTAAAACCAGTGGCTTGCAAACAACTAGTGGCACCTTGTTAATGATCAGTAAAAATTCCTTAGAAAATGGGCATTGCCAAAAATTAACATTGCATCGCGCAAATAGATGACTCACTAGGGAGCTTGTAACAGGTTCTACTATAGTCCTTATGCGGAGCCCAATGTTTTGAATTGCTCAGGTTTGCAACCCCAGATGACCTGTTTTACAGTACTAGGAACTGATGTACATTATTTGCAAAGCAATTGCAAGCAAATGGACAATTTCTTATTTCAAGCTATGTTTTACAGTACATGCACAAACCATGCATGGCTACATAGTGTTCCGTCTGAATTGTGATAGACAGCTTAAGTATATAAGAAATTCCTGAAAGGTAAATGAGGTTAAAAATAAATTCTACTTGAACTAATCTCCTGACATCCAAAGTCGAAACCTAGTTATTTAACCTAATAAACGGGAAGTAAATAAATATTGGGTAAAGCGACAAAAAGAAAAAAGAGGAAAGAGAGCCCTGCACTTGAAACACCATGCATATTATTGTATCGCTTGGCATTTCACGAAACATTCTCAAGGCGATCCTCTTTGCTGTGGAGTGTCCCAGATGAAGGTTCAAACTCTCTGATTGGAAAAACCGAGCATGGCTGCTGGAATCTAGAGCCCATGCTTGACTCCAATATCTGATGAGTGAGGACTACTTCTATTTTTTTTGAACATATGGTGTCAATGCTCATCCGCTTTTTCTTTAATGGTCCATCACCTTTTGGGCTCTCTACTGGGGAACTTACATGACCAGAATCTGGTGTCAATGGTTCATGGCGTGAAGAGGACTCATTGCGGGAGAGACTCTTGTCTGGTGGGCATTCCTTGGCAGACTTGTCTTGGATGGGGCCCTCAGAGGTTGGAGCAGGAGTTGATGGGTCACTCTTAGAATCAGAGCAGTTATCACCTGAGCCAGGGACAGGGATTATTGAACTAGGGACTTCCCCAAGAAAACCACTGAGTTGTTGTTGCTCTTCAATTATCTTCTTCAGGTACTTTCCTTGGGCTTCTATCCGTAATTGTAGCTGCCTCTGTACCTGTTTTGTTTTGAATAAAACAGAAAATTCAGAGGTTAGTGACTACTCTCTTACACTACATTATATCAAACATTTTTCGTTGGGTACTCGCATTATATCAAACATTTGAACATCAGTAAAATTGAAAAACAAGAAGGTAACATGCATTTTATTCTCTTAAAACATGCATTGGTGATCCACTTGATTAAAGGTCCAAAGCACACGGACGGGCCTGAATTTTGCAACAGCTGGTCAATTTTAATATTCTTCTCACATTTCTTCCTCCTGAATGTGTTTCATATTCCATGTAGGTATGACCACAGCAGTAAACATCTCTTGAAGTAGATGAATGTGTCACATCACATGAGTAAAGGCAACCTAAATATTTAGCAAAGGGAGATCATTCTTGTTTTCAACCAAATAAAACTGCCTGGCAGGCTTCACACTGTATATGCATCCTCCATGTCATACTGACTTTGACCCTTTGAAAGTAAACCATAAATTCAAGACTTCTAGTAACTATATATGGTGTCACATGGACATGGACACATACATGGGAATTGGAATCCAATACATGTCGAAGAGGCTGACTCAGCAAGATGAAATAGACTCACAGACATGTCTATAGAAAAGTATATGCTTAATATAAAAAGACATTTTTATGAATTCTAATATTAGATAACTACAAAAAAAATGTTGCCTTTGTTACCAAGTGATATTTGATATAAAAAAGTGGGTTCATCTTGTAGATATTTTTTGGATCAGTAACAACTTTCTTCTTGTAGATTAGCTGTTCATTTATGTCAAATAAGCTAGCAGATCCAAAGGAAATTTTATGTAGAGGTGCCCTCAAGAATCTGTGGAGGATCAGACTTGGACGCATGTCTGACAACTTGTCATCCATTTAGACTCAGACTGTTCATCAAACCAGAAAGGCCAACAGGTCACAGGTCAAGCAGTTCAACCACTTGACCTAGTGACCTGTGACATCACATTGTAGAGAAACTGGGTGGATGGGTCCTAGTGCTTTAGTTTGTTTCTTTTTCTCTTATATGTTATGTTAGTGTTAATGGCCCTTGTCCACATGGGCCTGTTAACCATTCTTTAGATCCTTTTAAGTGATGTTTAATAGCTGGCCGCCCCATTAAGGGCAAGATTATAATTGATCCATGATTATTAGTGTAATAAAACAGATTAGGAGAATAGAGAGGGATCTGATCAAACTCTTCTCTTCTTCTCCCTTCTTCATTCTTTTCTTCTTTATTTCTTCCTCTTCCACTGTTTCTCTTCTCTTCCCTATTTCTGTTTATTTTTTCCAGATTTCTATTCTGATTTTACAGGACTGATCTTACAATCATTTTTGCCTAGTTGGAAGATGGTTTGGAGAGATAGAAGCTGGTTGTGGATTGCCAAGAAATTGAGGCTGCAGTTTTTTGCCCAAAACCCTAGCCAACTAGAGAGTTTTCTAGTTATGGGTCAAGGAGACTGTGTGAGGATGGCGCTCAAGGCTTGGAGGACCTCTTTTGATCCCTAGAAGAGGTCGATTGAAGTTGGAGGTGATTTGGGAAGCTCTGGTAGGAGCAGCTACAATTCTCCCATTTCTCCCACGATGTCGGTGCAATGAAACCTTAGTTGTTGGGTCTTCCAGCTTGGGATTGACTACAGTTAGGTATTTCTGGATTAGAAATATTGTTTTTTATTTTCGTTTGATTAATGGAGCAATTTGGAAGTAAGCAGAACCCAGAATTTGGGGTTGGTCCAACAGATACCATACTGAGTGTTGTGACCACAATTAAGTTGAATTGAACAAATTATTTGGCCTAGGCACAACCCATACAGATTTATGCCTGTAGTAGAGGGAAATTGGGATATCTTACAGGTGGTAAGGAGAAATCAGCAGAGATGGGTCCCATGTATGAGAGATGGATGTAGGAGAACTACATTGTGATCAAGTGGTTAGTCAACTCAATGCAGCCTCACATAAGCCAACATTATCTCTAGATGAATACTGCCAAGGAGATTTGGGGTAGTATCACAAAAACATATTCACAGAAGTTGAATGTTGCCAAAGCCTATAAGTTGAAGAATGATGTGAACAATTTGAGACAAGGGGAGAGATGTGTAGTTGTGTATTACTCTATGTTGAAGTCCCTTTGGCAGGAAATTGACGTGATGGAAACAGTTGTGTGGGAGAGCACCAAGGATAAAGAAACTTACAGAAAGTTGGTAGAGAGGAACAGGGTGTTTGAGTTTCTCACTAGACTCAACCCTGAGTTCGATATAACTAGACAAAATATTCCAGTAAGGATGAAGTCACACTTGCCCAGGCATATTCCATTGTTAGCAGTGAAGAGAGCAAGAGACAAGTACAACTACAGGGACCTCCACCCCTAGAACATTTTGCACATGTAGGGTTGAAGCCAAAGGTACCTACTGAAAAGGAGGTGATATGTGAATACTACAAGAAGCTGAAACACACCAAGGATACTTGTTGGAAGTTACATCTAGATCATCTCCCAGAAAGGTTTCGAAACAACAACAATAGTAAGAAGAATGGTCAGGTCGAGAAGCCTAAGAATGCAAATGTAGCTACAGTACTAGGGGGAAAAAAAGAAAGTGAAAAGTCCTCCATGGAGCAGCTGGTAGCAGTAAAGGAAGAATTTGAAAAGTATGGGAGACTCATACCTTTGCTCACTCAGGTATTCATGCTTCTGCAAATCATGCTACTATATCAAGTAATAATGAAATCTCTTGGATTATAGATTTTGGTGCTTCAAACCACATGACCAGTATATCTAACCTCTTTTGTTCATATCAACTTCTTTCTGGCCATGAAAAAATATCCCTTGTTGATGGGTCTCTTGCTCCCATCTCAAGGAAAGGGGACATCAAAGCCTCTGATTCCCTTGTTTTTGTCCTCGGTCCTTCATGTTCCTAAACTTAACACCAGTCTTTTATCTATTAGTAGTTTGACCAAATCCATGAATTGTAGCATAACATTCTTTCCTACCCATTGTGTTTTTCAGGACCTGAAGTCCTAGAGGATGATTGGGAGTGACCATGAGGCATATGGAATCTACTTGTTGGATACACCTAATAGAAGTCTTGCACCATCTCATGGAGTAACTTTGTATCCATTTCATTAGAGTCTATTAATTGAGTCATGTTATGTCATTTACATTTTGGTCATCTATCTTTTTCTACTTTGAGTCATTTGTTCTCAGAACTGTTTAAAGGAGTATCTTTGTCTAGCCTTCATTGTGAGTCTTGTGAACTTGCTAAACATTGTAGACATTCCTATTCATTAAGTAATAAAAGATCAAATTCTCCTTTTCATATTGTGCATTCTGATGTGTGGGGGCCATATCATTTATCTTCCATGGTGGATTATAGATATTTTATCCTTTTTGTTGATGACTTTTTACGCTTTACTTGGATTTATTCATGAGGTCCCAACCATTGTGCAACGTTTTCATGAACTTTACTTTATCCAGTTTAATACTCGAATCAAAATATTCCACTCTAACAATGGTAAAGAATATTTTGAGAAGAGTCTTTCTTCCTAACACAAGGGGTACAAACTTCACCATTTTCAAGTTTCTCCCTCATTAAATGTTTGTGGGAGGGAACCTGGTCACATGGCGCAGTAAGAAGCAGAATGTAATTGCTAGATCAAGTGTGGAAGCAGAATATCGAGCTATGGCTCACGGGGTTGCTGAACTCCTATGGCTCAGGACCCTCCTTCTTAAGGAGCTTGGCATTAAAGCTGAGGGTCCTCTCAGATTGTATTGTGACAACAAGGCCGCCATCAACATTGCAAATAACCCTGTGCAACATGACAGGACAAAACATATTGAGATTGATCGACATTTTGTTAGAGAGATAATAGTCTCGGGAGAACTCTACATACTCCATCTGAGATGCAAATTGCAGATGTATTGACTAAAGGGTTGGCTGCAACAAAGTTCATGGACCTTCTTGGCAAGCTAAACATGATTGACATCCATGCTTAGCTTGAGGGGGAGTGTTAGGTTGAAGGTTTTCATGTATTGATGGCTCGGCTGATAAGAGTTCTTCTTAGCCTGTATTTGAGTTTAAGTTGTTAGTGGGCCTTAGTTTGTTTAGTGTTTTAAATTGTTTGGGTGTCCCATCACTAATCAGGGGCATTCCAGTCATTTCCTGTAACATTGTATTGTACTCTAATATAAATAATAGTACTGTCGACTTGGGTCATTCAGTTCGACATTCTCAGCATCTCTTGGTCTTCTCCTCTCTTCTACTGCTTCGGCTACAGCATTTCAGCTTTCATGTTCTATCATGGAGGACTGTGTTGGCAGAAATATTGATGACTGCCTTGTTGTCATAGTAAGGTAACATCAGGCTGTCAACAATAAAGCCTAGTTCACCTATCAAGTTCTTCACCCAAAGAACTTCAGCAACTCCATGTTCCATGACTCTATATTTGGCTTCAACACTTGAAATAGCCACCACACTCTATTTCTTGCTTCTTCGAGTAACTAAGTTTCCATTAACAAAGGTATAATACCTCCATGGACTTCCTGTCGTCTACTGAGCCAGCCTAATCAGCATCAATATAAAACCCCAACCTTCAGATGACCACGCCTTTTGAACAGTATGCCAATCCCTAGATATTTCAAGTACTTGAGAATGCTTTCTGCAACTTCAAGGTGTTAAGTCTTAGGGGCATGCCCAACATAGGCAATATCTAGCCAAGTCATTGATGAGTAGCCTTCCAACCAATATTTGAAACTTCTTAACATCCTTCATAGGTTCTCCATTACAACCACCAAGCTTATGATTAGCATCAACAAGAGTATCTACTAGATTTTCCCCCAACTTTACCTACATCTTGTAGGAGATACAGGATGTATTTCCTTTGAAAACTAAAGATACTCATTTGTGAACAGGCAACTTCAACCCAAGAAAATAACATAGAGGTCCCAAGTCCTTAACCTTAAATTGTGTGGCAAGGAACCTTTTTACCTTCTAAGTCTTAGAGTTCTAGTTCACTATAATAACAATATCATCCACATACACACTATTAAGACTACAATCATCTATTGATCTCTCTTGACAAAAAGGGTTTGATTTGACAAACATTTTTGGAACCCAATCTGTTGAATAGTTAGATGAAACCTACTAACCAAGTTGTAGGTGACTACTTTAACCCATATAAAAATTTCTTTAATCTGCATACCTTTACTTCATTCCCTTTTCCTAGGAATCCAAGGGCTGGATCATATACACTTCCTCTTCCAAATCTCCATTTAGAAAAGCATTTTTATGCTAATTGGTGGAGCTCATTATTTAAATTGGCAGCTAATTGTTTCTACTGTTGCTACAGTAGTCCGAACCAGTAAGGAGAAGAAGAAAGAGAAGGAGAAGAAGAAGAAGAAGAAGAGAAGAAGAAGATGAAAGAACTGTCGAACCTGATAGCTAAACCCTATCAGTCGACCTCTTAATAGTGATTAGGCTTCTAATTAAATGTACAAGGGCTAAACTGCCCGTACTTAAGTATGGGACAGAGAACCTCTAATAAGACTGCCACATAAGCTCGTAACTTAACCAAGGTGAGTTGACTAATTTACCCTTATTCGGCTAACTCTAACACAAGTGATCAGAAATAAAGATTACAAAGCTGCCCAAAATAACTGATCCCAACCTCACCTTGTATCTTGCCATTGTGCCATCTACCTTACTGGGCCTCAAGAACACATGAAAAGAAGCAAGATCCCAAATAGAAGGATGTTGGACCTACTGGACCTGCCTCTCTCCTCCACACTATTCTCCCCATGGAGAGAGGCAAAAAAGGACTCAAATTCAAACGACACGTCTGTGGACACAAAGTATTCGAGGGAAACGAGACCAAAGCATTTATAGTCCTTCTAGGAGGAAGGATAACCAAGAATGGGACAAGGAATAACTTTGGGGACTAATCTACCACAAGTTATAGATAAGTCATGGACGAAACAACAACAATCAAAAATATGCAAGGGAATAGAAAACAAGGGAGACTGAAGAAACGAGATTTTACGTGGAGCTTTGTACTACAACATTCGAGATAGCATATGGTTAATGACATAAGAAGCAGCCAACACTGTATCAACCTAATAATTCTTAGGGACATTCAGATGCAACATCATACCATGAGAAACTTCAAGCAAGTGGCAGTTCTTCCATTCTTCAACACCATTTTGTTGTGGTGTTCTAGCATAGAGCTATGGTTGAAAGATCCGCAAAACGCAAAGAATTCAGTTAGATCATGATAGAAGTATTCTTTAATACTGCCTTATTGAAAAGTCTAAATCTCAACATGAAACTAAGTGAAAACCATGCACTAAAAGTCTTTCACAATTTTGGATACCACCTCTAAAGTGCATGGATATATCCATATATACCTTGAATAGTCATCAAAGAAGCTAATAAAGTATTTGCATCTCCCAAGGCACTTCCATCAAAGTTCAAGGTCACTTCCTCTTCTATTCTTGAGTGAAGGATGTTTGTTAATTTTAGAGAGGATGGAAAAGAAAACATGATCTCCACAAAATGGTATGCATTTGTTACCATTAGGACATAATGACGAAGATGGGTGAGGACGAAGAACTTTTCTCATCAACAGGGAAGTGGGAATTGAAGCCAAGAAGTTTCAGTTCGAAGAAGGAAGAAACAAAGGCAGGCGGACATTGAAAATCAGAGAAGAGAAAAGAGCCGCCATTTTCATATCTGAGGAAGTAATTGGATGGCTGAAGGGTTTCATGGATGGGGCGACATTCTCAACAAAAGAACCAAGGGTGGAAGAGTGCAGTGGGAGTAGATGGGGAGAGATTTGAGGTTGAGATAAGGAAAAATGAGAAGGGTTGGTTTGTGGTGATTATTGAAATATTCGGGGATAACAGAAAACAGATGCTTTGCATTCCAGAGGGTAGAAGGAGAACAGGGTGGAGATTGTTTGCAGATTTATTACAGGAGTTTCTGATTGAAGTAGTAGAGAGTAAAACTCCAAAACGTCTCAATGGGTCAGAGGTCTGCAACAAGCAGAATGGCAACACAAATTCGAAGGAAGAAAATTCAAAGAAAGGAAAGCCAGAGGCTTTAGTGTCCAGCGAATTTGTAAATCAAAAGGTGCTTTTTGATGGGGGAAAAGAAAGTAATCTTAACAACAGACGAAAAGTTTCAGATTGGGGAAGGATTCTGGAGGCAATCATGAAGAGATACAACTTAAAAGCTGCTGTGGAGATTAAGCCTTTTGAGGATTCGAAGGCCGTCCTATTTGGAGTTGATGATGAAGCCATGCTCCTCTTTCCGGAATTGCTGGAGCCTTCAGTTGGCAGGATTAGGGCAGAACGTTGGCATTTGTCTTGCAATCATATTCCAATCCCTGAAGGAATTCTTCAGCTTCAGCTTGTGGGACATCCTTTTAATCTCTGGAAATGTTGACCGGTTATGGGGGGGAGGCTGCTAGCTTATAATTTACAAGACCTTTATACTGTGAAAATTAAAATCATGGGGTTGTGTTAGTGGAAAAGCTTTTTTATTTTATAATTTCACATAACATAATTCACCCAATTAGACTAATAACTGGGTTCTTTTGTCATTTGGGCAAGCCTCATTCAGGAAACCACGTAGATATTCCCTTAATTACATATCTACTAGGGGCAGAGAAAACCTTTTGATTCTAATTCAGAAGTACAAATGAATAGACTAAACTAAGCATCAAGGCTGTAGATGGTTGTCTCCCTCATATATATAGATATTCCCTTAATTACATATCTACTAGGGGCAGATAAAACCTTTTGATTCTAATTCAGAAGTACAAATGAATAGACTAAACTAAGCATCAAGACTATAGATGGTTGTCTCCCTCATATATGATTAAAATGAGACGAGAAGAAGAAAAAAAAAAAGGAAATAATAACAATGGAGGAAAGTGTGTGAAAGGAGTATAAGGAAAGGCATAAGTCTAATAGAGGGAGTTGTAGGAGTATCATAATGAAAAGGTGGAGGAGGAATACTGCAATGCCTACCTTCTTCTTTCTCCTCTTCTCCCTTTTCTTCCACACCACAATCTTCTCTTCTTTCTCCTTTGGTTTGTCTTTTGTTACTGTAAATTCTATCAACTGAATGAAATTAGCCAACAAAATGGCATTAGCCCCTTCTCCTTGCAGGAGAGGGATTTATATAGAGGAGGGAGGTGGTTAAGTAACTCTCCACTCCTCTCTTCTTAAAGTGCCAAGTGTCACCCCACTTAAAATGGGTTGAGGGAAAAGAAACTTTTCCTTCCTAAGGTGACAAGTGTCCCCCCACTTAAAGTGGGTTAAGGAGGGAGAAGAAACTCTCTTCCCTAGGATGACATGTGTCCCCCCCACTTCAAGTGGTTAAAGGAGGAAAAGTAAATCCTTCTTCCCAGGGTGACATGTGTCCCCCCACTTAAAGTGGTTAGAGGGAAAGTAGCTCTCTCCCCTAGGGTGACATGTGTCCCCCCACTTCAAGTGGTTAAAGGAGGGAAAATAAATCCTCCTTCCTAGGGTGACATGTGGCCCCCCACTTCAAGTGGTTAAAGAAGGGAAAATAATCCTCCTTCCTAGGCTGACATGTGTCCCCCCCACTTAAAGTGGTTAGAGGAGGGAAAGTACCTCTCTCCCCTAGGGTGATATGTGTCCCCTCACTTCAAGTGGTTAAAGGAGGGAAAATAGCCCTCTTGTTAGAATAGGATAAGTGGCATCCCCTTATAAATAAGTGAGACACCTCAAAAGAAATTAATTAATATAGATTTATTCTTTTAGGGCCTGTTGTTCCATCGAATGGGCTCTACTGCAGGCCCATTAAATGCTTATTGCATTACAAACAAGCCCAATTAACTTGGGGCCTATTGTTCACTAAACTAGACTGCAGGCCCCTTTTTTTATTAAAATGTTTCAGCCCACCAATAGGATTGACTGGGCTTATAAGAAAATCCTTTTTCTTCTTTATTATTATTATTATTTTTTAAGCTGTGTTTAGGAGTATCTTAATAACCCGTCCCAATCCAGCAAACTTAAGGACTTAACAGGTTGAAACCTGAATAAATCCCTAGATGTCTGAATCTACTTGCTAGCAATCTTTAGCTCCAAGTTTGGGCCTTGCTAGAAGCTGAAGCATCACGGTGGATGAAACTCACCAAGAAAGAAAACAAAGGTAACCATGAGGATTGGGTGACACGTGGTAAGGAAATGTTGAACCAAACGTTGGAAATTAATGAAGAGGTTTCACGTGTGGTATTTGGGGAGTCAAATTTTCTTGAAAGTAGCGAAATAAGGCCAGGTGTAAATTGTTTTATGGAGTCTGATAAATGCGGGGAGCCGGGGACACGTCATCTAAGAAGTTTGGGCCCATTGGTAGTTTGAAATTGAGCCAGAGTTGGCCCGAACCAATTCGAGTTACAGAGGTAGAACCGGTATTAAGTTTGGGTCGGGTTATTGAAAGTAGGTTAGGTGACTTTCTAAATCATCACGTGACTCGTGAAGAGAGGTTATCTTCTACCTCTGTTCAAAGTGTTCGATTGAAGTGGTGGGCTCGTCCAAAAAAACCTTTGTTCGGAGTTCAAGTCCCAGCACCAATGGTCATAGTGGAAGACAGGAAAGAAAAACTAGAAAACATAGTAGTAGGTGCGCCTGGATGGAGATAAGGGATAGAAAGCAAAACAAATGGATATGAGTGATCGCAAAGTTTGATAAAAGTGGAAAAAATAGGATCATTGGTGGTTCAAAGGTGAGCTTCGATATTTGCTCTCCTGCCTTGGAGATTAGAGGCGTCGGAGATGAAGGGCGAGAAAGAAATAACACAAATGGGACTTCCACCTCCCCGAGTCCGGGGACTCGGCTACAAGCAGTTGTGGTAGTGAAAACACAGGGCTTCTGGCTTTGGGCAAGGTTGTTTCAATTGGTCCAATGAGGACAGAAGGGCAGGAGGAGGAAGCTAGGAGTGGCAGTGACGAGGCTTAGGTTGCAAGTAAAGCTAAGGCTATAGGCAAGGAAGCTTCAGGTGCCAGGAAAGGCACTAGTGGACAAGCTGACCACGTTTGAAATGTGTCGCACTTCGAAGAGGCGAGGATTGAAAGGTTGCGTGTAGATTTAGGTCATAGAAACAACCCGGAAGAGAAAGAAGGGGAACAAATCATCAAGACAAGTAGTAGGAAACCGTGTAGCTCTAGAAATCAAAATATTGTGCATGTCACAAAGATATTCTCTAAACTTAAACTCGACTTGGCAGGGGCAGGACCTACAAAAAATTACAAATGGGTCTATAGGAGGAAAAGATGGAGAGGAAACAGGACATCTATCTCTAATCATAGGAGGACTTCGATGCAAGTGTAGTCTTCAATCTCCCTTTCGGAGAAGGAACAACAGGAAAACAAGTTAAGTGGGGTGGGTCCTGAGTCTGATATGAACTGTTTGTAACAAAATAATGTTGAAATTAATGGGGATTTAGGTGAAGTGTATATCCAGAAAGTAGTGGAAAGAGAGGTTATTGATAAAAGCCTAGGTCTGTGCTTTTGGAGTGGTAAGGAGTTCGCCGGAAGGGCTTTTGAGGAATTTAAAAGAAAAAAAGGAAGAGAAGATGAAGAAATCCTATCGGAAAGGAGCTAAGTCGTGGGATGAGGATTTTTTTTTGACTAGGAAGATCCATTCACAGATGAAGATTGAAGCTTGGTTGGGCGGCAAGGAGGGGTTTAGATTAGGGTAAGATGTTGGGCTAATGGCCTTTTTATTTTTGGGTTTCTCATGTTGGGTGGGGGGGTGGGGGGGTTGTTTTGATCTTCGCTTGGAATGGGTGGGGCTTCCTCATGTTTGTAATGTGTGAGGTTTGCGGGTCTATTTGGGGGTCTTGAGGTTGTTCTTCTTCTGGTGATGCCTTATCACCTCTCTGATGTTATTTCTAGGAAATTTTGATCTTTTATTAATTGAAGGAAAATTTGTCCTACAATGCTTACTCACTAACATGCATAACACTACTAATTTGAAATAGAGATGGACTTAAATAACTCAAGAAACAAGACTTTCAAGGACTGAAACGATAAATGACCAAGGCGGTTATGCCATAAGAAGATTTGACTCACATTTGACTGACCCACAGACTAACACAAAAGACCTATAGACGCCAATGCTGCAAAACCAGCTTTATTCTCTAAAATATAAAGACCATTGCTTACTGTACACTCTTAGCATGAATGGAACAGTACATACTTGAAGGATAAAGGATCCCATGCTCCACAGTTCCAATACAGGAAGGTGCACACCTCCCAAAGAAATTCTTCACAGCATTCAGCTGTCACCACGAGTACCACAGTTACCTTTTCTTGGTATACTACAACCAAGAGTGAAAGGTAAAAAAAGAAAAAGGATGCTCAGACCAGGCTGATTGAAGATTCTTCCCTTTCCAGTCAAAACAGGTTAGTTCCAGGTAAGTAAAATACGATCGGAATGTTTCTAGAACCCAGAATAGTGCTCTGATACCATATTATCCAAGTAGAAACAAAGGAAAAAGAGGACAAGAGAAGGGAGAAGAAGAGAAGAAAAAAGATTTGAAACGCACCAAAAAGTCAGACTGGTGGCACCCAATCTTCTATTTATATTAGGGCAACAACATAAATTTAAATAAAAGGTGTAAAAGAAATTGGTCAGCGGTGGCAAGGTGTTCCTCCATTAAGAATAGGGTAATTTCAAGTTGGGCTCCCCCTCTTCAAGGTTCACTGAAGCTGAGTAAAGAAGTTTGGAGAAGTTGTACTTCTTTACTCAGGTCCTTTGGGATTTGGGGATTCTGTTAGGGCAAACTACTAGCTGCCTGAAGGAGTGCAGTTTGCAAATCAAATGGGTGTGGAGCAACTATTAATTGAGAGGAACTCCAAGGTGGTGGTAGAGTGGTTGAAGAACCCTGAGGCTGTTGTGTGGTACTATAAGAATGAAATCAAGAAATTTAAGTGGCTGACAAGAAATGTATGTAACAATACAGTGGGTGGGGAGATCAGCAAATGCTTTGGCTGATTGTTTAGCCAAGCAAGGGGCAAATAGGGAATTTTTGTATTAGGCTCAGCTGTAATTTGTTTTTAGTCACTATGTAACCTGTTGGGAAAGGCTGCAGCTCATGCTTCTTCATGGGTGTTTGTATCAGTTTCAATTTCTGAATTAATAAAATTTTCTTACTTATAAAAAAGAAAGGTGTAAAAGAACAAAAATGCCACTGCAGCAGATACTACCAGATTTACAACATTAACCATAGGTAGTCCACCTAGCCTAGCAAATGTTTGTCTTGGATTTGATTTCCAAAACAAAAATGAGATTCATCCTTTTAATTTAGAATATTAAAAATGGACAAAGTATGCAACTATAAAGATATCCTGAAAGACTGATACAACTACTGAAGGTTTTGTTTTTCAATAAATCTACTGAAGGTTTTGTTTCCTAGCAATCAAGGATCTTGGAATGGGTGGAGCGGATACAGACCTAACCTCAGGCTTTTTTTTTTTTTTTTTTTTTTTTTAATTTTTTGACAAAGTGATCACTCTCAGAAATCAGAACATAGTTTTCAAGGCATCAAGGTGAGGCTTAAGCAATAAAGGGGTGCCTTCTCACCTAGGCACCTGGGCAATGGGTTTTTTTTAAATTAAAAATAATCCCCTAGGTTCCATAGCAATCAGCAATAATCTTTCACTGGTAACTATCAATAATCTTCATCAAATAAGTTTAATCTTCATATCAAAATATAAAAACCAACATATTCATGACAGGAAAACAAAGAAAAAAGAAATTTCAGAAAACATAGGTGCTGAACCCCTATGTAGAACAAGAAGAATGAAGTTTACAAGGGTTAAAGAGAACACATGCCTATATCTATGTTGATTGAACCTTAACAAATAAGGAAATAAACAGAAACCTGTATATAAATCCACAAAATAAATAATTTAGTGTAATAATGGCCATTTATTATTATAATATCAAAAAATAAAAATATTATATAGTGCTTTGAGCAAGGTAACCCTCAATAGGTGCCGTGTCACCTAGGTGTCACCTTGACAACTGTCTTAGAATCAAACCCACTTTTCAATGTTTGTCGGCCTGAAATTTTACCATCATGCAGAGTAATGGCCCTTTATTTCTCATCATATCTAAAGAAAGGCGACTACCTAGCATTGGCCATTAGTGTAATAATGGCCATTCTTTTTCTTTTCTTTTTTTTTTTTTTTTGCACGAAGTGGCTGTTTTCAGACTCAAACTCATGTTTTCATGCTTGGCAGTCCAAGATTTTACCATTGCACCAAGCCATGGCCCCTTTCCAAATCATATATATATAATTTTTAATAATTCCAAACATGCATTTTCTTGTTAGCCAAGCTAAACAGTGAATACATTATTGTTATCTGGAGTTTTAGTGTATCCATCTATTGCTTTAAGAATATCTCAGAATGTCAGTAGTCCATGTCTGACATCTCAGCCAACTTGTACAGATCTTCTGCCTAAATTACCAATTATAACATTTTTGCCTTTTTCCATATCCAGAATTTGCTCCATTTCAAAGGCATTCTTCTGTGCTTCAGCTTCATGAACCTGATCTGGTTCTTATACATTAATACTGAAAAGGACAAATCACAAATTTATAACTTCCTATACAAAAATAGTATAGATAAAAATTCTAGGGAAAAAGCCTTGCCTCCAGTTGCTCCTGCAGCCGCTTTTGCACTTCCATCTGCAACTTCAGTGCATCTGTTATTTGCATACCACTACAAAAGGAAAGATCCCACATAGTCTCAGAAACAAACCAGATAAATATAAAAAATTAAAAACTAATGAGTATTCCAAAACATGCTTCCAACCAATGGACAACTTTTTTCTGCAACTGTTTGCCATATTTTTAAAGGACCACATAGAAATATAATAGTTTGGATGATTATTACCATCCAATCTAGTATTCTGGTTCTTGATGTGATCTTGTGATAAGCAATGTGATGATAAACTCACATCTGCAAGCACACACTCTTTGCTGGGGGTGAGTGGGTGACAATGGGCCAATTTGTTTAGCACTAGGTGTGCAAATGTATTGTCAGGTCACTGAGCAAATGTCCAACACAATTACTGATCGGGCAAGGATCACAACCTAGTTCTGAGCAAATGTCATATACTTATGGGTATTACTAAGGCTTGGCTTAATTTGCCACTCTTTAAACTTCCATAAATACAGAATTTTTTTTTGAAAAGTAAAGTAAAATTCACCCAAAACAACACCACCTGAACCCCCAAGAGAAAAAAGAAAACCCCCAAAATGGCACTGCCTGAATCACAGCCTTAAATCAAGATTCTGAAACAATAGACAACCTCAACTTACACACTCCTAACCCCCCTTGCAAGACTCAAAAATTCCCCACCCTTACAGTTCAGCTTAAACTCTTACTCCACGTATATCAGAATTATCTAGATGGAAAAATATGGAACTTACGAAGAACCATCCGAGCTGGAAAACAGTTCGCTTGGTTCCTTCTTGTCAGACTTTTTACCTACATTAACAAAGCAAATGTTACTAAAATTCTCCTCTGAATAGAAATTATTTAACTATATTTTCGGAATACCCTTGCCAATTAAGGAAAAGCTCCCATTATTCACTTAACAAAAAGAATTAATACTACCAATTGGCTAATCATCTAGAAAGTTTCTGTGGTGAGAGCCCAATATACATACCATCAGCTGTAGACTCTGGAAGGTATTTTGCAAGCCGATACTTCTGAAGAAGAGGGTTTAACAAATCAAAAGAAAAGCATGAATATGAAGAAAAGGACTTCCCATCAGAAAGATCCATTATAAGGCTTAGCTACCTGAAGATGGCTCTTGACATGATATATAGTTAAGCCTTGAACACCCATGACTCTGAGAACACCTTTTGGAGTAGCCCCTGAAAAACCAAAAATGGAACATTGACAACATGGCCATGATTATATAAAAACCTTCAAGGGTGGATCTAAGTTATCCAACTGAGTTCTTAAAATCACATGGTTAGGCTGCATAAAACTAAAAATGGATAGCAAATGCCCCCTAGCTCTCTGAGTTAGGAACCACTGGTGAAGCACCCAAGGCTTTTTACTTTTCTCCTTTCCATTTACTGGACACTTTTTCTTCCATTTGTTGGACAAGGTCAACCAATTCCTCTTTTCTTTTAGTACCTTCTATATACTTCTCATTGCTTATGAAAAAATATTTGTTAGCATTGGGGTGTCCAACAATCAAATTTTCATCGAAGTTCTGGGTTATTTGTAACCTGAACTAACACGTTCAATTCATGATTTGATTTTACACAAGACTGAGCATAGATAGACTGAGTTTTCCATTTTTCAAATAGAAAATAGATTCAAATCAGCAAAAGTAAAGTTGAGTAACATACTATCTGGGCCACCAAGTTGGGCTACAGCATCAACAAAGCGTTCATGGAGATCATGTGTCCAACGTAGACGTTGCCTAGAGGCCAAATTCGGGCTGTTGTTATTGTTATTGTTGACACTACTCCCTACATTGCTGGGGCCCATTGAGCTAGGAATAGCCTTTGATTGAAACATGTATCATTTATCTATGAACAAAAAACAGAAGATCATCAAGAATAGAGAGGAGAATGTATCTAGAAATCTGTTGGTTACATGCATTTGGGAAAAAGAAAGAATGGCAGAAACATTGAAAATGTAGAGAAATTTGGTCAAAAGATGAATGTGAAATATTACGAGCTGATAGAGAACACATGACCATTGCATCCTCTAGTATTAAGGAGTCAGAGTAACAGTTGCCTTTACCTACAGCTCCTACAATGAAGCAAATGAATCCATAAAAATGACTTTAACCTTTCATCCAGACCTAAGTTCATCTTCTATCCATCCAATGAACTATCAAATCTTTACCAACAATGTGAATTTAGATATGCAAATCATATATTTGGAAAACACTACAACCATGTCTCAGTACAGCTGTATATCCCAAGGCTAAGTTATTCAATTACTAGATAAATTGGAGACAAACAAATAGATACTACTAATGCAGTAACCCACTCAATTTTGAAGTGCAAACATGAGAAACAGTTCCCAATTTCTAGTTTATAAGCATGTGAAGTACTTGCTGAATCATCCCAATTATCCTCTAGAATAACTGAATAACAGCGAAGATGTAACTGAATCCTGGTATGTGGTAAAATCTTGGAATGACAAGCATGAGAATATAGGTTCAAGTCTGAGAATGGCCATTTTTGTGTTCAAATTCCAGAGGTTAGGTTCATATCCACTTATCCAGTCAACCCCTCACAAGATCCCCAATAATGGAGACCGGCATTGGGTGATGGCCTTTTAGGTGCTATAATATTTCACCCAAACCCTCTTAATGATAAAAGGCCATTGCAAAGAGTTTGGCACCAGATTTTTTTTATGGATCAGTAGTTTGATACCATATTTGCATTACATGGAAGAACAAAAACCAACACCTACAAACTTTAGTGCAGTATAACCTCATCCAAGAAAGCAAATGTCGTCACTACAAGATGCAGGAAGAAATTCTGATGAGATACTGCTCACCACCAGGAGTCTCATCGAGAGAGACCCGACCTCCTTAAAGAGAAATTGGGTAGGGAAGGAGAGAGAGAGAGAGGGATTCTCATGCATTCATTCATTCGGCCAGCCTATATATAGTGGCTTGTCTTATAATCAGAATATCTTAACAAACTCTGTCAGTCATAACAGATTCAGACAGAGGGACCAGCTGACGTATTGTCTGGTGATGCATGGGGCTGAGCTAGCTTCCTTCAGTTCTGCCTCGGGTAAATGCAAGTGATTGGGGGCCCGGGCTTCTGAGTCGGAACTGGGCTTTGATTCTCATCAGTTCCCCCACCGTGAAGATGGACCTTGTCCTCAAGGACAAGGTCCAGGTCTGGAAATTGATTCTTGAGCTGCCAGTAAGGTTCCCATGTGGAGTCATGGCGTGGGAGCCCTGCCCAAGCTACTAAAACCTCTTGAACCACATGCTTTCCATGAAGAACCCAGCGATAGTTGAGGATCTTCTCAGGTCTTAGGACAATGTCACTATAGTAGAAAAGCTGATAGTTGTTTTTAATATAAACTTGGTGAAGAAAAGAAGAAGGTGCTGAAAGGTTTCAGCTAGAAAGAAAGAGAAGAAGTAGAAGACAATGAGAGGTAGCCAAAAAGAATTAGATCTGGCCGTCCCCTTCCTTTGATTTATATACTTTATAAAAAAGAATGTACAAATACAAGAATACCCTTTGTAGGTCGGCTACTAGAAAGTAGCTGAAAAGACATAACTTAACATAAACTAACGGGCCTAAAGCCCAATAACTTCCTAACTAAATAAAGTAAATAAAAATAAAAAAAGCCGGGCCTAATAACTTAACATCATCCCAATAACTCAACACTCCCCCTCAAGTTGGGAATAAATGTCACACATTCCCAACTTGCATAAGTCATGCTCCAGCTTGTTTCTTGCAACACCTTTTGTAAGAACATCAGCAAGCTGCAAATCAGATGCAACATATGGTAAGCAAACTTTCCATGAAGTCACCATTTCTCTTATAAAATGTCTGTCCACTTCAATGTGCTTCGTCCTATCATGCTGAACCGAGTTGTGTGCAATGTTAATTGCTGCTTGATTATCACAGTATAGCACCATAGGTTCTTCTTCCTCAATCCCAATTTCTCCTAACAAGGAATGGATCCAGAGGAGCTTTGAAACTCCATGTGCCATGGCTCTGCATTCAGCTTTTGCACTTGACCTTGCCACAATTGTTTGTTTCTTACTTTTCCAAGAAACTAGATTACCTCCAACAAGAGTGCAAAATCCTGATGTAGATCTCCTGTCATCTAGGCATCCAGCCCAATCGGCATCAGTGTAAGCCTCTAGCTTCAACTATCCATGGTCAGCAAATAGTATGCCTCTACCTGGGTGTCCCTTCAGATAAGCAAGTATATTGTCAACGACCTCCCAATGTTGAACTCGTGAGGCATGCATGTATTGACTCACCACACTCACTACGTAAGAGATGTTTGGTATTGTCATACATAAATATAACAACCGCCCCACCAGTCTTTGATATCTCCTAACATCCTTCATCAGTTCACCTACTAAAGCATTTATCCTATGATTCAGATCAATAGGTGTATTAGTTAGTTGCCTTTGTCCCAAGTTTCCCTGTCTCTTGTAAAAGATCCATAACATACTTCCTCTGTGAGATGAAGATTCCATGCTTTGATCTTGCCACCTCAATGCCCAAGAAATACCTCAGCTCCCCAAGATCCTTACCTTCAAACTCTCTGTGCAGATTCTTCTTCAAGCTATCAATCTCACTCAGATCATTTCTTGTAACTACAATATCATCCACATATACTATCAGAACTGACACCAGGGACCCCCTCCGCTTCACAAACAGAGTATGATCTGATTGAGTCTGAGTATAGCCAAATGCAACCAAGGCTTTTCTAAACCTGTCAAACCACACTCTAGGTGATTGTTTCAAACCATATAGGGACTTCTTCAATTTGCATACCTTTTCCTTTTCTACATCACCGTAGAAACCAGCAAGAATATCCATATACACCTCTTCTTGCAAGTCCCCATTGAGAAAAGCATTTTTTACATAAAGTTGGAAGAGGGGCCAAGTGTATATAACAACAAGAGAGAGAAGGACCCGAACTGAGTTCATTTTTGCAACTGGTGCAAAGGTCTCTAAATAATCTATGCCATAGGTTTGAGTGTACCCTTTTGCAACCAGCCTTGCCTTATACCTTTCTATACTTCCATCCACCTTGTATTTCACTGCATAAACCCGTTGGCATCCAACTGTCTCATTGCCCTCTGATAGATCTATAATCTTCCACGCCTGATTCTTAATCAAAGCTTCCATTTCTTCCTACATAGTTGTCTTCCACTCAGGTTTGGAAAAAGCCTCAGTAACACCCTTGGGTATAGACACGAAGTCGAGGGAAGAAAGGAAGGCCCAGTAAGAAGGAGAAAGTCCACTGTAGGAGAGATAGTTGAGATACAATGAGCAATACACTTTATCTTCCCTTTTATGAGTGCAATAGGAAGGTCAAGGTTATCTGCAATGGGGTTAGTGGAATCAATAGAAATTAAAACATCAGGGGAAGCGTAACGCATACCTGGGTCAATGTCAGTCGAATCTGGAGTCTCCGAGGAGTCAATGGAAAGTCATGTGGGTTCTTCTGCTGTGGAATCAACCTCCATGTGAAGTCGTAGGCGTTGTCATGTAAAGCACTGAGAAACAGGAAACAAAGAAGGTGGTAAAGTAGGTGACATAGGAGGGTCGGACACTGGAGTGGACAAGGGGACTAGAACCGAAGGTGGAATAGATTGCTCACTTTCTCCCCCAAAACACTCCCCTTGAGAAGAAACAACACCCCCCCCCCCTGAAGAAAGGTGTGGACTCAAAAAAAGTGACATCCATAGTAACATACTGACTCCCAAAGGTTGGGCCATAGTAGCAACATCCCTTCTGGTTTTCTGCATACCCAAGAAAGACACTTCTTTGCCTTCGGGTCAAGCTTCGAGCGATGAGGACCAAGAACATAGACAAAACAAACACAACCAAATACCCTGAGAGGAATGTGGAACATCTCCCCCTCAAGAAAAAGAAGGTTGAACGGGTTGCTATGTCCAAGAATACAAGAAGGCACCCGATTAATCAGAAAAACTGTTGCGAGAACTACATCACCTCAAAACCAAACTGGGACAATAGAGGTTATCACTATGCTCCTTCCAATCTCTACAATGTGTCTGTTCTTTCTTTCTACTACATCATTTTGTTGTGGAGTGTAAGAACAACTAATCTAATGGATTACTCCATGCTCTGAAAGATATTATGTTAGATTCTTTTCAAAATATTCCTTGGCATTGTCCGACCCGAACACTTTCACTCGTACCCCAAACTGCGTTAGCACCATTTGATGAAACTGTCAAACCAAGGATGGCACCTCATCACGGGATCTCATCAAGTATATCAAAGAGT
This sequence comes from Nelumbo lutea, assembly GCF_056320005.1. Lineage (NCBI taxonomy): Eukaryota > Viridiplantae > Streptophyta > Magnoliopsida > Proteales > Nelumbonaceae > Nelumbo > Nelumbo lutea. Next base: position 40,126,395 of record NC_142684.1, on the reverse strand, counting down.
ACTGAGAAAATGTTAGACGGTGTATGCCCTTAGCTCCAATCAGAATGATGTACCTTATGACATTTAATGTAAACGAATAAAATACATATTTGGTTCATGTTATTATGGTGTGTTTCTGTATAATACCTTTAAACTGAACACGTATGAGACTCGTGTTAGTTTAGAATCTTCACAGCCGTTGGATAGATCTGGGGAGATTTATCTTGCCAAGGCTAACACTGATGTGCCGCCAAATTGGTTGGGGTACCTTGTCTCAACTGTCAGGGTGAGATCTGAGGTACATGTAGTGTGGGTTTTCTTGAAACCCTGAACTGGACCAGAATTCCAGTATTGCCCTGGACCTTGGAGATTGATGGGAAAAATTGGAATGTTACACCTAACCCCTAGACTTGATTATGATACTGCACTATGTGTCAGATTGGGCTATCTTTGATATGCCAATCGGTGAGATCCTTAGAGGGGGTCAAAACCTAGGTATGTTGGGACAGTTGGAGAATTCATCTGAGTGGGTGATCATAGTGACAGGATCAGCCCCTTTGTCGGGCAAAGTGAATGATGGGGATGCACTCTCTCTTATGGAAACCAAAGTTGTCGCAACCGATTTCAATCGTTGAAATTTGTTTTTACAAAATATATTTATATAGAGATATACATATATATATATATATATATATATATATATATATTTATTATGGTTTCAAAATATTTGCAAAAGGTTTTAATTCCCGGGATCCATATGAATAGAGAGTGCAGCACTGTTCCTTGCAGCCGAGGGAGAGGTCCTCTCTTGTCGAGCAGTGTTTGATCATTATGGGCTGAGAGATTAAGTGTAAGACCATTGAGGGTAATACCTGATGGGCTAATCTTGCATCTGCCCACAGTCCTTGGGTTTTTATAAGGTGGCTTGGCCCAAGGACCACTTAGTGTAAGTGTTGGGCCCATTAAGAGCCCATGGTGATGGGCTCAGGGGTTCACTATCCATAACAGTGAATTCGGCCAGGCCTTATAACAAAGGCTAGGCTGAACCCATGTGGCTGATGTGTAGATCAATGTTTGGGTCCAACGCCATACAAGGAAACCCAACTGGGCAGTAGTTTGGAAGGATAGTGAGCACATGGACTTAATGGGCCTAAAACCCAATTTGAACTGGTTTAATTAGATTAATTAAAGAGGGGCGGATCTGGGATTTGAATCAGCAGATAGGATAAGGGATTATCCTTATCCACTCAGAGAGTCCAGATCCAAATACGGATTTGGATTTGGAAACTCCTAATAAGATTAGGAGGGTTGATCTAATCTGTAGATAAGATAAGGGCTTATCCTTATCTCTTAAAGAGAGTCTAAATTCAAATAAGGATTTGAATTAGGAAACTCCTAATGGGATTAGGAGCTGATCTCTTTAAGGCTATAAAAGGAGGATGGGGCGGACCATTCAAGACACAACAAGATCTCGGATCCAAGAGAAAAGACAGCAACAGTAAGACTGTGCCATCTTCTGCTCTTGCACCCTCCTCCTGCTGCCACCATTGCCAGTTCGTTCTCCACTGTATGAGCGACCAAGAAGGGTTCTTGATATCAGTTTTTGGAGAAAAACTTATCTGAAGTCGTGCTCACATACCCTCCATCGAATTTTTGCTGAAGGATTCAGTTCTTGTGAAGAACCACCTGTTGATTCTGCTCCACCCTACGCTGTGTTATCTTCAGTGGGAGCAGTCGTTGGAGTTTTCCTTGGGTCTGAACACCTTAGTTGGGAGTTACTACTACTCCGTATCAGGTATATCCCTCTCCTACCTTTTAGTTTCAGATTTGGTTCGGATTATGTTCAAGATTGATCATTGAAAATGCAGATTTTCTAAAACAGGGAATGTGATTCTCACATGGGAAAGATAAATTTTTGAAATTTCGCCCTACCTCCCTGTAGCATTCCACTATCCATATGATGGATCTCTCATCCCTTCAGAAAAATCATCCGCAAATAAAAGAAAGTACCGATAGCCACCCATAGAATAAACATGGTATAGTCCCCACACATCAGTATGAATAACATCAAAAGCAGAAGAACATCTTTTATTACTATCTTTGAAGAAATGTCTACAATGTTTTCAAAGTTGACAACCTTCACACTCTAAACTGGACAAATTAACAGACTCAAATAGCTTTGAAAATTAGAAACGCAAAGAAGAAAAAGACAAATGCCCCAACCAATTATGCCAAAGCATAATCTGACCCACAGACTCTAACTCAAAGTCCCTACTGACATGATGACTCTAATGACTAAGAAACGCATCCAAAAGATAGATTCCATTCACCTCACGACCACTCCCAATCGTCTTCTTTGAACCTAGATCCTGCAAAACACAATGGCCATGAGAGAAAGACAGTAAGCAATTCAAATTCTTTGTCAAACTACTAACAGATAATAGGTTAGTACTTAGTCTAGGAACATGGAGGATAGAGGGTAGGGAAATGGTATCGGTTATCTTGACAGACCCCTTCCCAGTAATGGGAACATGAGATCCATCGGCTTGTGGAAACTCTATCTCTGCTAGAACAGAGGTGGTAAGAGGAGAAAATGGTGGAAATGTTGGCCATATGCTCTGAGGCTCCAAAATCTATAATCCAAGAAAGTCCCTCCTTACCTATAGTAGAAACATAGTTTGTAGTGGCATGTGAACTACCTGTATGTGCAAAAGTAGAATGTCCACCTGTACCTAGTTGTCCACCCGACAATGGATTAGGGCTGATTGTATCTCGTTGATTAAGTAACTACGCATACCTCTCCAGCTCGGCCCTCACTACAGCTACTGCAACAGACTCCAAAGAAGCTATAGTAGGAGGTCCAGACAAGTCACCAGCAAGGTTCAAAGTATTGGAAACATTAAGTGTATCAGAAAGGCAATTTTAAGAGACGTATTGGGATACGCCTTGGATACGCATGCATATCGGAGAAAAACTAAGATACACATAGATACGCTTGGAAACACTATAAATAATTTAATAAATCATAAAAATACACTAAATATAAGACCTCAATGAGGTGTACATACATTAAATTAATATATTTTAATGGTTTTACAAAGAAATATATTGTAGGTAATTATAATTTCGTTAAAAATCCTATCCTCGACTATATTTATAAATTATAATTCTTAAGTTTTAATGTTTTATGGGATGGGAAAAACTCAATTCTCCCATCTAACCATAAAACATGCATTGGTACAACTTCTAAGTGAAAATATAATCAATAATTATTTATTATTTATTTTCGAAAATTATAAAAAATAAATAAACATTATATAATATATTCAAAAAATAGTTATTAAAGAAGAATTTTCAATTGCTTTGTGGATATGATGGATCATCCATAAAATTATAATATGTTCAATCATTGTGATCAAACGATAAAATATAATTAATTAATTATTTATTTTTTAACTCTAAGAATATAAAAATAAAAAAAATAATTATTAAATAAGGAATTTCAATTGGTTTGTGGATATGAAAGATCATCCATAGAATTATAATATATTCAATTGTTGTGATCAAATGATAAAATATAATTAATTATTATTTCTTTTTTATTCTAAAAATATAAAAAATTAAAAAAAATACTAAAGAAGAAATTTCAATTTCTCTATGGATATGATGGATAAATCCATAGATTTAAAACACATTTAGTCTTTATAGGCAGAGAAAAATTACATTTTCAAATTTTTTATTAATTTATATTTTCCCCAAATATCTTCATGAAATTTCCATAAATTTATTAATAACACAAAAAAATTATGATTTTGAATGTAAAAAATGAAGATCAACATAAATTTAAACATTCAAGAAAAAAAGAAATCACAAGATAATATAAAAAATTGAAAAACTTTACCAATTTATGCTATATTTTTTCAAAATTTGCAAAATTTTCAAAAAAGTTAATGATTCACACTTGTTTCTTGTAATTTTTTGCAAATCTAGCACTCTAGGAATGAGGTTTGGAGTTTTAGAGTCATTTGGGGGTGAAAGAAGGCTTATTTCAGGGAAAAAAACTTGCTTTTCCCCTTTATCTTTTTCATATTTTGGTCGTATCTTTTTCGTCAATACGCTACCGATACGCCCCGATACACCCCCGATATGCCCCGGTACGCCTCCGATACGCCCCAATACAGTCCGATACGCATGAAAACAGACGAGACATCCAATTTCCATGCGTATCTCGTATATGCTTTTCAAAGATACAATACGATACACCCTGTATCGGGCGTATCGTATCGAAATTTTAAACCTTGGTCACCAATTACTGCCATGTTCACATTTCCCTTCTTGTTTCTAACTCTGTTTGGCACAAGGTGAGGGTGAAGCTTCTAGCAGGTATCTCTGGTATACTTGGGCTTCTTACAATAGTCACAGATCAGATCCTTCTTATCTTCCTTCCTGAGTTCATTTCCACCCCTATCCCTGCTCTGCTTAGGTTTCACTATGCTAACCATAGTAGACTACTCAAGACCTAGATTCCTCACCATCACATTCCTCCTACTCTCCTCTCCTGATACAAAGGCATATGCTTAAGAGAGAATAACACTATCTCTGGATAGAATATGTTGCCGTGCAATGTCATACTCGGGGTTAAGTCCAGCAAGAAACTTAAAAACCCTATTCTTCTCTAAAAGTTTCTAGTAGGTTGTTGCATCCTTGCTACTTTACCAAACCGCAGTCTCCAAATGGTCTATCTCCTGCCATAGGGTTTTAAGGGCCGAAAAATAAATAGCAATAGACTTATCTCCCTGTCTGGTAGCAATTACCTAGTTTCTCAACTGGTAGGCTCTAGCAACATTCCCACTCTGTGAATAGGTTTCTACAACCCCATCCCAAATGTCCTTAGTTGTGTTAGCCCATAAAAAGAATTTACTTATATGGGGCAGTATAGAATTGCACAGCCAGGTCATTACCATATAGTTCTCCTATACCCATTAGGAATAGTTAGTCTCGGGTTTCACTTCCTCACCAGTGGCATACCCCAACTTCCCACGAGCACCAATGGCCATCTTTGCAGATTGTGACCATTCTACCATCTAACTTAACTGTAGTGATGGTCCCAGCCCCGAAAAGGTCTCCAGCACCTCCTCCCCCTTGTCCCATCTCACTCCCTAGTTTGTTTTCAACTCCATGGCCCTCCATTATTCTCAAAAAAGGGTTAGAATATCACTTTGAGATGAAAAAAACAGGTAATTATCTCCTTCAGGCACCACAAACACCCTTCTAGAACCCTAGAAGCTCCTCCCTCCAAAGATTCCTTTTTCGTGGAAGTAGGATAAGAGAGAAAAGAAGCAATCACTCCCTCCAAAGGCCTCCAAAATAGGTGGAACTTGAACCGCCCCCTTCAAAAAACTTCGAGGAACCCTAAAAAACTAGGGCACCACTTCCTAGGTAAAAAATGAAAAGTCCTACAAAAACAAGACTATTTCCCTTTCTCTAGTTCTTCCTGATTTTGGTGAAAAACCCTAGACCATCTACAAGGAATTGCAAATCCACCAAAAAATCCAAAAATTGGGCTTACCTGAGGTCGTCAATCAGCCTCACCTCACCATGCAGTCGGCCGATCTAGGGCTGCATGATGGAGCAGCTCAAGTAGTCTTCGGTTTGCTCTGATACTAAGTAGAAAAGCTGATAGTTGTTTTTAATATAAACTTTGTGAAGAAAAGAAGAAGATGCTGAAAGGTTTCAGCTAGAAAGAAAGAGAAGTAGGAGAGAATGAGAGGTAGCCAAAAAGAATTAGATCTGGCTGTCCCCTTCCTTTGATTTATATACTTTATAAAAAAAAATGTACAAATCTGGGCCTAAAGCCCAATAACTTCCTAAATAAATAAAGTAAATAAAAATAAAACAAATCTGGGCCTAATAACTTAACATCGGCCCAATAACTCAACAGCTATCATTAGTAAATGTTGGGATATTCTTGCTGATTTTAGTCTGATCTCCAACAGACTTCTTCAGTAAAGAAATGTGAAAAACTGGATGGAGACGGGCTATTTTGGGCAGGTCCAAGTGATAGGCAGCATTGCCTACCCTTTCAACTATCTTGAATGGGCCAAAGTAATGGGGGAATGCTTATGCCATGTCCTCTAGGCTACTGAAGACTGCAAGTATGATTGTAGTTTGAGGTAAACATAATCACTTCTCTGGAAGTTAGACGGTCTGTGGTTCTTATCATATTGTCTCTTCATGAGTTGTTGAGCACGATGTAAGTTCTCCTTGAGAATGCGGCAGTGTTTTAAAAGCACAACGCGCAAAAAAGGCACAGGAACCAATTTGCACCCAAGGTGCAAGGCAGGGGTGCACCTTTTTGAAGCAAGGCGCAAAAATACAAAAAAAAAAAGCTAAAAAATCAAAAACAATTGTCAGAAAATTCAAAACATTCAAAAAAGAATGCCAAAAGATCAAAATAAAATCATAATATTAATAAAATATAAACTTAAATTTTAACATAAATGTTTTAAAAAACCTATTATGTAAAATTAAAATGCATAAACATAACATGTAAAGCATATTTGAATGAAAATTTAAAAATAAAATCAAACATATAAAACATTTTCAATCATATAAAATCCACAATCTCTTTCTTTACTCAATTGCATTACTTCAAGTAGCTAATATGATGTTAAACATATTACATTCCTGATTCTACGAGTCGCCTGTGCCACGACCCTTAAGGCATCCCAAACAAGCTAATATTGTTCATTCATTCATCCTAATAAAATATCTTCTTAAAAGCAATTAAAATTATAAAATGATTATTTTTTGTGTGAGAACTAAGAATTTAGGACCCTAACATGGGCTTGTTTGGGCTTGCCTCAAGGGAAGTGGTACGGGGGTCCATGGGCGGAGCCCCCAACCCAACCGCCAAGTTCAAAAAAAGCAAAAAAAACCATGAAATTTTCAAATGGCACATGCTTGGGCTGAGGCACAAGGCGCATGCCTAGGTGCACCAGGTGTGTGCCTTTTGAAAGGGATGCACCTAGGACCTAGGTGAGGCACATACCCTAAAATGTGCCTCACCTATGCGCCTAGGCACGTGCAAAGCACCTCATCACATGCCATCAACTGTGCCTCGACTTCGGCTATTGCTATCAACCCTGGTTCATAAGGGAAGAATAGACAGTGGTTCCCTTCCATACACTGCCTTTAAAGGTGTCATTCCTGCAGCTGCTTGGAATGAGGTATTTTACCAGTATTCAGCCCATGGGAGCCACTTCATCCATTGCTTGGGTCTAGATCTTGCAAAACAATGAAGGTAAGTTTCCAGGCATCTGTTTAGCACCTCGGTATGTCCGTCGGATTGAGGATGGTAACTAGTGGGTTGGTGAAGCACAGCTCCCTGTAGGTGGAAATATTCCCTCCAGAACTGGCTAAGGAAGGTTAGATCCCGATCCAAGACCCATGAAGTTTTGCCACCTTTCTAATGAAAGTTTCGGCCATTGAAGTTGTTGTGTATGGGTGTGACAGGGCAGCGAAGTGCCCGTACTTAGAAAGTTGGTCAACAACCACCATGATCACTGTCTTGCCCCCAGAGGGTAGGAGCCCTGTAATGTGAAGTCAAGAGAGATACCTTCCCAAATCTGTGATGGAATTGGGAGAGATTGCAGGAGCCCTGGAGGGGATTGGGCAAAATACTTCTGTTGTTGACAAGTTACATAATGTGCCACATGTTGTTCAACTGTTTTCCTCACGTTGGGCTAGTAGAAGTGAGAGGCAAGCCTCTTATAGGTCCATAAGATCCCTAAGTGTCCTCCCATCATGGTAGGGTTCCAGTAGTGTGCCAAATTAGGAGAGATGACAAATCTCCCTTTAAAGAACAAATCCGACCCCTTCATGTTGTACCCCAGTATAGAGGTTGGATCCTGTAAATAGTTCTGTCATATTTTTTCAAGGTTGGGGTTCCTTCTAGCCTCTTCCCGCAATGCTTCAAACAAGGGGTAATGGGGTTGGGAGCCCACTAACATAGACAACTCAGTCCATCTAGATAATGCATTTGCAGCCCAATTAGTTGGGTTGGGCTTGTGTTCTATTAGAAAGCCAAAACCCATCAGCTTTATAACCCATTTTTGTTGGTCCAAGGTGAGGGCCTTCTGATCCAATAGAAACCACAAGCTCTTCTAGTCTGACCCAATGATGAACTTTCGGCCCAACAAGTATGGCTGCCATTTTTGGACTGCCAATACAGTGGCCATCAACTCTTTAATGTAGGTGGACTAGTTTTGAGCCCGTGCAAAGAGGGCCTTGCTAAAGTAAGAAATGGGTTTTCCATCTGCATAAGCATAGCTCCAACCCCTATCCCTGATGCATCACATTCAACTACAAAGGTATCCTCAAAATTCGGGAGGGTGAGGACTAGTGGACTGACCATGGCTTTCTTTAGTGAGTCAAAGGCTTGTTAGACTTGCTCGGTCTAGGTAAATAAGTCCTTCAAGAGAGAGTGGTTAATGGGGCTGCGACAGTTCCATAGTTGCAGATGAATCTTCTATAGTAGCTGGTTAGGCCCAAGAACCCACGTAAGACCTTAACCGATTTCGGGGTGGGCCAGGCCTGAATGCAGGATATCTTGTTTGGGTCAGCCATGACCCGGCCATCTATAACCACATGGCCCAAATAAAGGACCCTGGTATGTCAAAAAACACACTTTGAGAGCATAGAAAATAAGTTGATGTTGTTTAAGCAAACCCAAGGTCTATCTCAAGTGTTGTAGGTGAGAACCTAATCCCAATTGTATACCAAAATGTCATAAAAGAAAACCAGAAAAAAACGCCTAGAAGGTAGAAGGGATGTTGGACAGCCCAAAAGGCATAACCAGAAATTCAAAGTGGCCATCATGGGTCCAAAAAGCAATATTGTATACATCCTTAGAGTGAACCCTGACTTGCTGATAGCCGGTAGTCTACATAGAAACACCATGACCCATCTTTCTTTTTAACAAGGAGCATCGATGAAGAGAATGGGCTTATGTTGAGTTGTATCCATCCCTTCTCTAAGAGTTCCCTAACCAGTACCTCAATCTCAACGTTTTGGAAGTGTGGGTATAGGCCCCACATTAGTAGGGATAGCCCCGGGGACCAGGGGAATTCGATGGTCCTGAAACCAAGATGGAGGGAGTTGGTCTGGTTCTTTGAAAACTTCAAGGAACTGGTTTATTACTTTCTATAGTTCAAATAAGTCCCTTTCAGGGGGGATGAGCCTCATTTTCAAGCCTCAATAGTGGCCCAATAGGTACTAGGCCCATTTGCATTAACAGTAGTTATTCACCCCCAAATCCCCCCTTAAGAATGGAGTGCAAACCCTCCATTGAAGGGACAGGTGTCCCCTGGCCTTGCAGATGACATAGATGCCCATCACAATAGAAATCCATGGTCATGTGTCCCCAGTCACAGAGGACCAGGCCTAGCTAGCCCAACCACCGTATACCCAATACAACATATGTCCCACTAGAATCTAGGGAATGCAGATCCACAATGAATGTATAGCCCTGGATCATCAGTTTTTCATTCTTATAGACACTTTCACATCCAACGTGATTACCATTAGCAACTCGAACAACAAATGGAGTAGTGTAGAGGACCGTCATACCTAATTGGCGAGCCAAAACTCTGGTGGTGAAATTCAATGTGCTCCCACTATCAATAAGAATAGACACCATGCGACCCATGAGCTTACTGGTCACCCTCATGGACTTGGGCGACATCAATCTAATAAGAGCATGAAGGGATATTTCCGGATTATCATACGAGGTGATATCATGCTCCTTTTCTTCCTCAACTAGTTCCAGACCATTTTCTTCGCCACCCTCTCATTGTAGCAAAAACATCTTTTGGGTTTCGCACCTGTCCTAGCCCAAATCGCTCGTAAGCCTCCGATGAAGCAGCCGACCAATGCCTTCTCCGGCCAGCCGTATACTCTGGTAGCTAGCCGTTCCAATTCAACCTAGTAGTCTCACACTGATCTGATCTGTTTCACTCTGAATCAGTCATAACGGATTCAGGCAGAGGGACCAGCTGACATGTTGTCTGATGATGCATGGGGCTGAACTAGCTTCCTTCAGTTCTGCCTCCGGCAAGTTTGAGTGATTGGAGATCTGGGCTTCTAAGTTGGAACTAGGCATTGATTCTCATTAAATTCCAATACAATAATGCCACCCTCCAAAGTTTTATACCATGTAAGATCAAGTAACTCCCTAGGGGTTCTTGTTTGATCAGTCTATCTTCAAGATCTTTTCCTTTTCTTTTTTTCCCCAATTCCATTTTCATGAATTTCTAGTATCCAAATTAGAGATCACTCTCAAACTAATACAAAAATAAACATCAAACAAGAAACCAACAATATACTTAAAATGATCAAAGATTCTATATCCACATTAGCATCCAGATCCAGGTGCTAATAATACCCCCTCCTGAAAAAGTTAAATAAGACATGACAAAGAAAAAATTACCATTAAACCCATCCAATCCAAAGGTAAACGCAATTGGCAGCTAACTTCCATGACAATGAAGCACTAAGATTCTATTTGGTTACATGAAGGAGGGGGGGGGGGACCATTTTCTGAAAATCACTATCTTAAAGTGTTTAGTTGCATGTAAAATGGAAAATGCATTTTTTTCCAAAAAAAAAAGTGAGTACAAATTGCAGGATATGATACAAAAATGACATTCCTTTAACTTTCTGCAAGTCATTCCCCAAAACAAGGTCAGTGTTTTGCTATGTATCTATCTTGCAGCCCTCATACATTTTTCAACTATTTAAATGTGTTTAATTTAAGCAAAGTGCCAGGAAAAACTAGGAAAAAAACTTTGTTTTCCCAGTGAACATCATTTTCAAAGGAAATCATTCATTTTAGGTGCGACCAAAAGCAGGCTGAAATGACGAAGCATGAATCCACAACTCAATACAAACCAAGCTCTTCAAGGAATGGAAGAGCTTAAAGTAACATAAGTCTCCCACAGTGTTATCAAGCAGTGAGGTGATGATTAGTCGTTTTGACATCTAGCTGATGTAATTATTAGTTAGTGTTTAGACCCTGACTAGTCAATGAGAAAAGAATATATTCTTAATTTAAGATATTGATGTAATTCAATAAATAAGAAAATATAGATTACAACTATATAATAAAAGAGTGATATTGAACATTTAGTATAGTCTTTTCTTTGTAAACATAAAAAGTTAGACTGGATAGGCTAGGTTAGAAAATTATAGCCCTTGTCTTCCCAAAAAAGAGTGCAACTTTGACTATTTGATGTGTGGTTTGTTCAATGCAGCCTTGTTGGCATATCACTGATTGGAAGAAAACCTTCACTACCATCTCTTATTTTATGCCTTTTTCTACTTTACATACCATCAACAAAACATGTTCTGCCACAAATAATTGAAGCTTCAAAGCAACTTTGTAGTCAACTTAGATTATGCTTAGTCACCCCAGGCAACCACATCATGAGCATAGTAGACTAGTTAGTGATGCAGTTGGTCTGACCCTCAACTAACCAGACAATGAATACTGACTAGTAGATGCTTTGATAACACTGGTCTCTCAGTACATAGAAATGGTAGTAATCAGAAAAGAGACTGTAATGGTTTTGTCTTTCAGCTAAGAGCTCAGCTGTTAACATAGTGTACATTTACTTCAAAAGAATAAAGGACGAGTTTAGTTGGGGGTGACTTCCAGTTCTTGAAAGTTGTTTCGAGTTTCAATCATTTCTAACAGAAGAGAAAAATAGAAGAAAACGGCCCATTAAACAAGGTGTTTCTACATATCCAGTTCAGTTTGGTTTCCTTACTTAATTGATTCTATTAGGTTTGGTTTCCTTACTTAAAGTCAGCAGGTTTTCCACTCTACTATATAAGAAAAAATACACGATAAGATGCAGCCATGCAGGGAGTTGGTTTCCCTCTTCCTGATGCAAGGAATTTTCTTCTTTTCTTTTTTTTAAATCATTTGGGAACTAAATCACTTCCATCACACAAAGACGAGGGAAAAAAGGAAGTTTCCGTTTCCCGCAGAAATCTAAACTTCTAGAGAATTGGAGAGAAGAAGACCAGAGCCACTAAGAAAATTTAGCTCTCCGTATCTTTCCATAAAGAGAGGAGAGCAACAAGATAGACCCATACTACAATTACAAATAGTAGAAGCCTACCAAGTTTATATCACAATTCACAAATCGATTATTTAGCGAAGGGAAAAGTCCCAATTTCATACACTTGCCGTAGCTAGCCACGACACAGAAACTCAAACAAATGATTTCTTCTATTATTTCCTTTTCTTTTAAGTTAGTTATATATCCAAAATTTAAACAATTTATATGCCCAGCTGTCGAAGGATCAGAAAAGTTAGCACCAACCAGTTAAATCAAACAAATGAAAAGAAAGAGAAAGAGAAGAAAACAACAAAAATAGAAAAACACGAAAATAGATTATATAGCGGAAAACGTACCCAGATCGAAAATTGCACACAGTTCAACGAATTTAGAGCTGCTCGAAGAAGAAGAAAACGCGAATTTCAGAAGGTACAGCTTTGCGGGAGGAAAAAAATCGATGAGGCACAGTGAAAAAAGAACTGGCGCAGAGTCGCGTAGAGGACTGAATAGAGGGAGAACCCCACCCGTCCCAAGAACAAGAAGAAAGAATAAACTTATTATTAGCCTGTTTCAAAACGTAAATTTTCTCACTTGGGTGTATTTGGTTTGAAATTTGTCTGAAACCCGCATCAAATTCAACAGCTAACCAATCATAACATCTGGTCGAAGACCACGAAAATATAATGGAAGAAAGTTGCCCGCTTTCAGGACTTTGGGCTGCCCTAACTGCCCGTTTAGTGCAATCGGAACCAACTATGCCGACCGGCAAGATGGAATCTACCACGAATATGCCGTTGATCACTGGGTTCGTCCGTTAGCCAAGATAACAATATTTGTTTATCTTATCTTAATCGAGTCTTTTTCTATTGTCATATCTTGTGTAAAGTGTAAACAATTAGGATTTTAATTAATGTGAGAATTGAAGGCGGGACTCGGGAGTCTCGTTGACCAAATTACCCCTAGCAATCCAATCTTCCAATTGGGCAATCTTTTTTCAAGCAAAGGGTAAGGTAGGACAGGCCCAATTAAGAATTCAGAATGCAGAATTCAAAAAGACATGTAAATACAATTTTTGAAAACTTAGGATAGATTTCCACGCCAACTAAGCATTTTTGCTATACATATGAGGTGGCAATTTAACGTGGATTTCATGTCACATTCTTCCTTTATTTTTCTTTTAATTTCGAAATTATCCTTGTTATGTAATGAATAAAATGACCTTAAGAAAAGAATGGTCCATTGATATCTCACCCTCTATCTAGCTCTTCCTCTCCTGAAACTCTAGCATTTTCCCTATTATTAAAAACCCTTTCCAGAAACTCTCTCTCTCTCTCTCTCCTGCTCACCCTCTCCTATTATAACTCTGACATCGTGCTCTAAGCATTTTTGTTTTTAAAGTCATCCCCAAGGCATTACAACTTGTTGGTTGAACGTCAATTGACTTACACGTAGCATTCTTGTTTCACAATAAAGTTGTTCTCCTCAATCCAATCTCTGATAAACCATCAAAGTTTCATGTAAGTTATCGTTATTGTTTTTATTTTCCAAAATACCTTATTATGCTTTGCAAAGTCAGGTAGTTATTGAAACTTAGTCATTTTTTTGCAGATAAGATCATCTAGATTAGTTCTTGGTAACATATCGGTACTCTATCAGTATATAGCTTTACTAAGATGGTTATCCTGTTTTTTATGTTTAGAAACCTATTTCTAAGGCTTATGTATTTGACTTGGAGTTTCAACTAATGGGCTTATTTTAGCTTGTATGGAAGTTGGGGTTTTAGTTTATGGTTATTTCACCTAATATAGAACTACTGGTTCATTTGACTTTGATATTTGGAATTTAGTAGAAATTGTAGATGAAAATTTGATATGTGGAAAAGCTTTATGTTTTCAAATAATCATCATTACCCAATGATCTCTTGCGGCTTCAAAATCGAGATTTTAATTTCTTAATCAACCCCATATAATGTTGTTTTCAAGGCTTTGATGATGATGAGCTAACTAACCAAGGTTGTTACCTTTATTGATTAAAGGCATCACCAGCCTAATTGTATAACCAACTGCTAAGGATGTCGCCTTCATTGATCAGAGACATCACTGGATTAATTTTATAACCAAGTGGTAAGATTGTTACCTTACTTCATTGATCAAAGGCATCACTAGCCTAATTGTATAATGAGTGCTTCCTGATATAAGTTGTTGAACCTTGGATGAACCCCTTACTGGGTAGATAGGACGACTATGAGTGGATATAGTTGGATTGCTCTGCACCTGTTTGCCTCCTTGCCTTGTTTTGTTATTAAGTTGTGTTGTCTGTCCTAGCTCAACTAGGGGTGTCAATTGGACTGGATTTGGGCCAATCAGATCCAGTCCAATGTGAGTCCATTATAAATGGACAAGGTTCAATTCAATCCAATGAATATTTTGGACCAATTTGGATTGGTTCAATTCAATGTCTGGACTATCCAATTTGTTCAAAATCATTTTGATTTAGATTGGTTTCAACCTAAACCTAGTCCATTGACACATATTCTTATCTTATATCAATGGACCAGATACTGGCTTAATCCAACCCAATCCAATATAAATTTGTTATAGACGGACCAGGTCCAATCCAATCTAATAAATATTTTGGACCGGATTTGTCCAATCCAATATGTCTTGTTGGTCCATCCAATCTGTCCAAATTGATTTTGGACTGGATAGGGTCCAACCCAAAACCGGCCCATTGACACCCTTAAGCTCAATTAACAAAAATGATTGTTGGAGAAAATGGATTTTTTTTTCTTTTTATTATTTTGTTTTTATCTTTTCCTTTGGGGGTGGGAATAGGGGGAAGGGAGATCATATTTTGTTACTGTAACACCATAAAGATGGACATGGCGTAATAGTTGCAGCTATTGTGTTCTTACACTCCTTATATTAGGCTTATATGCTTTAACTGCCGTCTTAATAGACATTTACTGAGATGGATTTAAGTTGTTAGGTAAATTGATTAGCAAGGACATTACACCCTCAATTTCCTTGATGTTGCAAAGTGATGATCTCCTTAACAGCGAGATAAGATGGTCCCAATTCAGAATTCAGAATTCCAACTTACCTGTATTGTGTCTTAAGAAGACTTGTAAGCATAACTTTTGGGAAGTTTGGACAGATCCCCATGCCATGTTATAGATTATTGTCTTGACTGATTAGGTGGCAAGACAACATAGATTCTGCATCACTTTTCATAAAACTTACAAAGACTAAAATGCCCTTATTACCTGTAGTGTGTCCAATCATTGCATTCTTTCCCTTCCTTTGTGTTCCTGCAACTTTAGCTCATGAACTATCTTTATGAACATTTACCTAGCTACTAAATTGATAAAATTTACTAAGATGGGATGAAGGGTCAGTTGCATTTTGATCGCCATCATAGATGCTTAACACTATTCCATAATGAATTAGATAATATCAGAAAAAACTATTAGTTACACTTTGATCTCCTTCCCATATTGGCCTAGAATGCTTTAACTGCCAAATTGGTAAAATTTTACTAAGACGGGATTAAGGGATTGATTTATATAACATATGGAAGTCTTCCCATGCATATACATTCATCTACTGATGAATCAAGTTGTCAATTACATAAGTCAAATAATGTAATTGGAAAAAAATTGCACAACACCTTTTTTTTAGAATATATATCAATTATATTCAATAACAGGATAAAGTACAACCATAGGTTGTACAATGAGGTTACAAAACATAATCAAACCACAATCCCATTGGGAGATACAAATATGTTTTCAAAAAAAAAATAGTCATAGAGGGAACTATCAACTTTAGTCTAAGTCAAATACCAAGATTACACATAATAGTATCAGTTACATATTAATCACATCCTAACATTGGTCTTGAAGGTTTGAATGTTCAAATTGCCAATCAGGTAAATATTTACAATAATGGGTATGAGATATTGGCCAAGTCCGTTGGTATTAGTAACTTTCACTCTCATTTTAATTTCTTTTTTTGTAAGATAAAGATTTGTTTTTTTATCATATATAGTAATGGTTATTGTATACTCACAAGACAAAATTCCTCTAACAAACCTAAGCAAAGATATACCCATTCTTCAATAGATGTATGACATGTATGACTTACCCCTGGCAATTATATATTTCTATGTTGTAACCTTTTCGCTCCTATTTAATTAATGTCATTTATATTGTGCTTTTCAAAATTTCTTATTTGGAGACTTATAGTCTTCCTCTTAAAAAAATCAGCTATGGTTTACTTCTACTATTTCTTTGATTATTTGTGACAATTTATAACATGAATGATAGTTGCCATATGTCTTTATTCTTAAAATCCTTCCCTTAGACCATATTGGTGAATGTTTACTAGGTTAGCAGTTAGGGCATTGAAGTTAAATTTTAGAGGGTGAGTAAAGTATAATTGACACTTAATGTATGATATTTTCTTATACTTTATGCATAACATAAAAATGAATAATGGGTATACATGTATTCACTTTTTAAATCAACCACATACACTCATCTTAATAAATTTTGACTATATTAGCATTTAAGACATTGGTTTTCAATTTAGGAGGGTTATTAAATTGCAATCACCACTTTAATTTACTTATCTTGGTAAATATTTACCAAGATGGATGTGAATTATTGATAAAATTGATTAGTAAGGACATGACACCCTCTATTTCCCTTCATATTGCATGGTGATGATCCCATAAACAATTATATGTTAATTCTAGTTATTATAGTCTCAACCTTTATATTTTAGCATTATTTGCCATGACTGCTAACCTTGTGCAAAATTATCAAAATAGGTTTAGATTATTAGTTGCATTGATTGCTATAGAAATTACACTTTCATTTTGCCTATATGGTTCATGGTGATGGTCTCCTTAACAACAACATAATGGTGTCGATGTTCATCCTTCCTATGTTGGCCTTAAATGCCCTAATTACCAACTTAATAATAACTTATCAACATAGCTTTGAGAGATTGATTTCAAGAGTATGAAGACATGGTAACTGATGTAGGCGCATTTGGCTGGCTTGTACAGGGTTGATGCGTGTCAAATAGAGGGCGCCAGCATAGGCTCGCCATGAGGACGCTCTAAGTTACCCGATGTGCCACATGGCTCTGACAGAGGATCTTTCTAGGCCCTCGTACGACTTGCATCTGGACCATCCGAGCCCAACTACCCCCTGGCAACTTTAACTATAAATACAAGGCACCCCCCACAAGGCAAGGGATTCAAAACCTTTGTGATCTCTAGTGCTCTCTCCTCTAAGGACTTAGAGCTATCTGAGACCTCGTCTGGACCCCTCGGCTCCAAATTCACTGCTTACCTTGCGCACGTACTAACTTGATCGTTGGAGTCTTCGCCTCGAGTTCCCGTGAAGGAATGGGAGATCCATCATATGGATGGTCAAACCCTGCAGGAAGGTTAGGCAAAATTTCAAAAATTTCTTTACTCCCATCTGGGAATCCTATTACCAATTTAGAAAATTGCATTTTCAAGGTTCGTTTCTTGTAACCAAACTAGACCAAATCTGAAACCAAATTAAGGAAGGAATATACCTAATACAGAATCATGTAAGAATGCTCCTCACAACGTAGGTGTTCACGCCTAAAGAGTGTACCAACTCCTCCCTCCACAGAAGATGACACAACTTAGGATGAGGTAGGATCAACAAGTAGTTCTTCACCAAGAACTTGTGATTCTTCAACAAGAATCGAATGGAACAGTGGGCACAACTTCTAAATTTTTTCTTCTAGCTTGAAACAATATCAAGATCTAATCCTAATCAAATTCAAGAACTGGAGATCGAACAGGGCAAGGCGGCAAGAGCAGGAATAAGAAGAGTAGAAGGCAAGAATAGTGTAATTGAGTTGTCTTCTCTCTGTATTGAGTGAGTGTGTATTCAAGGTTCACCCTACTCTCTTATTCATAGCATTAAAGAAACAATTTCCTAATCTCATTAGGAGTTTCCTGATCCAACTCTTTTATTTGGATATGGACTCTTTAAGTGATAAGGATAATTACTTATCTTATCTACAGATAAAAATCAACCTTCCTAATCAAATTAGGAGTTCCTCTATCCAAATCTTTATTTGGATCTAGACTCTTTAAGTAGATAAGGATAATCCCTTATCTTATCTACTGATCCAAATCCCAGATCCACCCCTATTTAATTAATCTAATTAACCCAGTTCAAAATGGGCTTTTAGGCCCATTAAGCTTTCAAGCTCATTGACACTTTAATGCTGGCTAGCTTGGCTCTCTTTGTATGACGTAGGACCCTATCATTGATCTATACATCAGCCACATGGGTTCAGCCTAGCCTCTGTTACAAGGCCTGGTCGAATTCATTACTAAATATAGTGAACCCCTGAGTCCATCACTATGGGCTCTTAATGGGCCCAACATTTACACTAAATGGTCCTTGGGTCCAGCCATCTTATGAAGGCCCAAGGACTGTGGGCAGATGCAAGATTAGCCCATCAGGTATAACCCTCAATGGTTTTACACTTAACCTCTCAGCCCATAATGATCAAACACTACTCGACAAGAGAGGACCTCTCCCTCGACTGCAAGGTGTAGTGCTGCACTCTCTACTCACATGGATCCTGGGAATTAAAACCTTTTTGTAAACATTTTGAAACCAATATATATATGTATATCTCTATATAAATATATTTTGCAAAAAGAAATTTCAATGGTTGAAATCAACTCCGACAGTTTAGGTTTCCATCAAAGAGAGTGCATCCCCGATCATTCACTTTGTCCAACAAAGGGGCACTATGATCACCCACTCAGATGAATTCTTAGACTGTCCCAACATACCCAAGTTTTAACCCTCTCTAAGGATCTCAATGATTGGCATATCAAAGGCAACCCAATCTAACACCTAGTGCATTATCATAATCGAGTCTAGGGGTCAAGTGTAACATTCCATTTTTGCCCATCTATCTCCAAGGTCTAGGGCAATACTAGAATTTTGGTCTGGTTCAGGGTTTCAAGAAAACCCACCATACATGTACCTCAGGTCTCACCTTGGCAGCTGAGACAAGCCACTCCAACCAACTTGGTGGTACATCAGTGTCAGCCTTGGTAGGATTAATATCCCCAAATTGGTTCCGAATACTCCATATGAACTTTGGACCGAAAAGAAACCAAGTGTCAAACACTTGAAGATTTGGGGTTGTCTAGCACACGTTAAAAGAACGAGTGCAGACAAGTTGGAATCCAAGACCAGCCGTTGTCTATTTATAGGCTACCCAAAAGGCTTTGTAGGTTACCTATTTTATGACCCAAGTGAGCAAAAAGTGTTTTGCAGTTGAAATGCACAATTTTTGGAAATCGATTACATCCTGGACACTCATCGTCAGGAAGTTGTTCTTGATGAGGAGAGCTCAGAAGCAGTGGGAGATGTCCCACAAGTTCCAGGTAGTGACCAACCTAGAAGATCCACTCGGGTATCCAAGCCACCAGTCCATTATGGTTGTGACTAGGATAGTTACCTGGTGGAAACCTTGACTAGTGAGGAGGATCCCATGACTTACGCGGAAGGTATGTTGGACATAGATTCCCAGAAGTGGGTGGAGGCCATGAGAGCAGAGATAGACTCAATGGAGACCAATGGAGTCTGGACTCTAGTAGATCCACCCTCCAGGGTAAAAGCAATCGGTTGCAAATGAATTTACAAGAGGAAGAAGGGCCCCGATGGTAGGGTTGAGACCTTCAAAGCTCATCTAGTGGCGAAAGGGTACACTCAGAAAGAGGGCTTCAATCATGAGGAAACATTTTCTTCTGCGGCCATGCTTAAATCCATTAGGATCCTGCTACCTGTAGCAGCATACCATGATTATGAGACTTGGTAAATGGATGTCAAAACTGCATTCCTGAATGAAGATCTTACTAAAAATATCTATATGTAGCAGCCGCAAGGCTTCATTGCTGCAGGTTAGGAAAACATGGTATGTAAACTTAATAGATCCATTTATGGACTTAAGCATGCTTCTAGAAGTTGGAACATTCGTTTTAACTTTGCTGTCAAATCGTTTGACTTCGAGCAGAATCCGGATGAACCCTATGTCTATAGAAAGTACAGTGGAGATAATGTTACCTTTTTGGTTCTGTATGTAGATGACATTTACTCATTGGGAATGATGTAGGAACGTTAAGTACGGTGAAAGTATGGCTTTCACAGCAATTCTCCATGAAAGATCTTGGAAAAGCCTCCTATATACTAGGTCTTCGACTCTATAGAGATAGATCAAAGTGGATAATAGGATTATCCCAATCTGCTTACATTGACAAAATAGTCAAAAGATACAGCATGGAGAACTCCAAGAAATGAAATATTTCTTTCAGGCACGGAGTCACTCTCTCCAAGAAGATGTCTCCCAAGACTTTTGAGGAGATTGATGGCATGAAAGACGTTCCCTATGCCTCTACAATAGGAAGCATCATGTATGCCATGCTGTGCACTCGTCCTGACATTACCTAGGCAGTGAGTGTAGTAAGCAAATTTCAGGCCAACCTGGGGCAGGAGCACTGGACTGCTGTGAAAAACATATGTAAGTACTTTCGGAGGACAAAAGAGTTTTGTCTAGTATTCGATGGTAGCTCACTACATATCCAAGTGATAGAAAGTCTATATTTGGATATGTTTTCACGATAGGATTGTGTGTTGTTTGCTAGAAAAGCAGCAAACAGGGGTCCACTATAAACTCCACAACCGAGGCCGAGTACATTGCCGCAAGTGAGGCTACCAAAGAAGCCATGTGGATGAAGAAGTTCTTTCACGAGTTGGGAGTAGTTCCATCCAGCACATCACCCATCCCATTGTTGTGTGACAACAATGGAGCTATTGCTCAGGCTAAGGAACCATGAGCCCACTCGAAGTTGAAGTACATCGAGAGGAAGTACCACGTACTGCGAGAGATTATTGGTAGAGGGGACGTCTTGATTCAGATGGTAGCGTCAGCGGAAAATGTAGCAGACCCATTGACGAAGCCACTATCATAGAAAGTGTTTGAAAAACATGTGGAAAGCATGGGACTCTAACTTATACCTGATTGGACCTAAGTGCAAGTGGGAGCTGTTAGACAGTTTTGTATGCCCTTAGCTTCAATCAAAATGATGTACTTTATGAGTTTATTGTAAATGAATACAAGTGCATATTTGATTCATGTTCCCTTGGTATGTTTCTGTGTAATACCCTTAAATTGGACACGTAATGAGACTCGTGTTAGTTTAGAATGTTCACAGCCAGTGGGTCGGTCTTGGGAGACCTATCCTGACAAGGCTGACACTGTGGTGCCACCAAGTCGGTTGGGGTGGCCTGTCTCAACTACCAGGGTGAGACCTTAGGCACATACAGTGTAAGATTAATTGAATCTATGAACTGGACCAGATTTCCAGTATTGCCCTGGACCTTGGAGATTGATGGGCAAAACTGGAAAGTTACACTCGACCCCTAGACTCGATTATGATACTACACTAGGTGTCAGATTGGTCTGTTTTTGATATACCAATTAGTGAGATCCTTAGCGGGGGTCAAAACCTAGGTATGTTGGGGCAGTCTGAGAATTCATCTGAGTGGGTGATCATAGTGACAGGATCAGCCCCTTTGTCGGACAAAGGTAATGATCAGGGATGCACTCTCACTGATGGAAACCAAGATTGCCGGCAGTCGATTTCAATCGTTGAGATTTGTTTTGCAAAATATATTTTATATGAGATGTAAAATTATATATATTATGGTTTCAAAATGATTTGCAAAAGGTTTTAATTCCCGGGATCCATATAAGCAGAGAGTGCAACATTGTTCCTTGTAGCCGAGGGAGAGGTCCTCTCTTGTCGGGCAGTGTCTGATCATTATGGGCTGAGAGGTTAAGTGTAAGACCATTGAGGATAATACCTGATGGGCTAATCTTGCATCTGCCCACAGTCCCTGGGTGTTACAAGGTGCTTGGCCCAGGGACCACTTAGGGTAAGTGTTGGGCCCATAGAGCCCATGAGATGGGTTTCAGGGGGTGCACTGTCCATAACAATGTATTCGGCCAGGCCTTGTAACAAAGGCTGGGCTTAACCCATGTGGCTAATGTGTAGATCAATGTTTGGGTTCAACGCCATACAAGAAAGCCCAACTGGGTAGCAATTTGGAGGGCTAAGTGAGTACATAACATTAAATGTGCCTCAAGCCCATTTCGAACTGGGCTGGTTTGACCAGTCAATTAAAAGGGGTGAATTCTGAAATGGATCAGCTAATAGGATTGGGCCCAGACTCTCTCCACTTACAGAGTCCAAGATCTAAATAAGATATAGATCTGAAAGCCTCCTAATTAGATTAGGAGATGGCTAATCTAAACTACAGATAAGATAGGGGTTATCCCTTATCATTTAAAGGGACTTCTAATCCAAATTAGATTTGGATCAGCAACTCCTAATGGGATTAGGAGTTAATCCCTTTAAGTCTATAAAAGGAGGAGGGGGCGGCAACCTTTAGACATGAAATACACAACTCCTGTCTTTAGAGCTAAAATCACAAGAAGAGAGAATTCTGCTCTCTGCGAATACTCTCTTGCCACCTCCTTCCTGCAGCCGCCGCCTCCAGTAGTTTGATCTTCTACTCTCTATAGGAGTAATCAAGATTTGATCTTGATACCAATCTTTTGGAAAAAAGATTGATTGGAGTTGTACTCATAAGTCATCCAGTATATTCTTGCGAAGGGTCAAGTTCTTTTGAAGAACATTATTAATTCCGCTCCATCCTGCACTGCGCCAATTTCAGTGGGAGCAGATTTTGGATCATTCCTTGGGCGTGAACACCTCCATTGGGAGATATTGTATCTCTGTATCAGGTATAATCCCTTCCTACTCCTTTTGGTTCAGATCTGGTTCAGTTTATGGTTCAAGAATGATCATTGAAAATATGATTTTCTAAATAGGGAATCCGATTCCCAATTGAAGGGAGAGAAAAATTTTTGAAATTCACCCCCTTATTCCACAATCTTTGGGCGTCCATGTGATGGATATCCTATCCCTTCAGCTACAGCTAGTAGGATCCTAATGGATTCAAGCATGGCCACGGGCAAAAAGTTTTCCTTATCGATTCCTTCTTTCTAAGTGTACCCTTTTGCCATAAGACGAGCCTTGTAGGTCTCAACCTTACAATCGGGGCCCTTCTTCCTCTCATAGATCCATTTGCAACCAATTGCTTTTACCCCAGGGGCGGATCTACCAGAGTCCAGACTCCACTGGTCTCTATTGAGTCCATCTCAACTCTCATGAAATCTACCCACTTCAACAAATCTATGTCCAACATAGCTTCCGTATAAGTCACGAGATCCTCCTCACTAGTCGTGGTTTCCACCAAATAACTTTCTTAGTCATAGCCGTAATGAACTGGAGGCCTAGATGCCTGGGTAGATCTCCTAGGTTGGTTATTAACTAGAGCTTGTGGGACATCTCCCACTACTCTTGAGCTCTCCTCATCAAGAACAACTTCTTGATGGTGATTGTTCAGGATGTAATTTTCCTCCAAGAAATGGGCATTTCGACTATAGAACACCTTCTATTCTCCTGGGTCATAGAATAAATACCCTAAAGAGCCTTTTGAGTAACCTATAAATAGGCAACGACTGGTTTTAGATTCCAATTTGCCAGCACTTGTTCTTTTAACATGTGCCGGACAACCCCAAATCTTCAAGTGTCTCACACTTGGTTTTTTATTGGTCCAATGCTCATAGGGAGTCTTCGGAATGGATTTGGTTGGAACCCAGTTCAGCACGTATATCACAGTCTCTAATGCATAACCCCAAAAGGATGTGGGTAATTCCGAGTGTACGAGAAGTGATCGAACCATGGTCTCTATGCATGTTGCCATAAATGGGCTCTGCCCCAGTTCAGCCTTGAAGTGCTTGATCGCCAAGACCTCGCCGAAGACGAAGCTAAAGTTCCTCAAGAAGGCCTAAAAGTACATTGTGGCTGAAGAGGCTTCGACTGGGGATAATCAAGAGAAGAAGGTCGAGCACCACAATGGGCCCCTATAGAAGAAAAGGGCGGAGACCAACACCACAACAACAATAACAGCAAGGACAACAAGAAGCCACCGACCTCAACTCTGGCTTACAATCAATACACGCCACTCAACTCCACTAGGACCCAGATCTTGATGCAGGTCACAGAGGAGAAGTTCATGAAGTGGCCTGAGAAGATGAAGAGGAACCCCAAGAGGGGGAACCCAAAGAAGTATTGCAAGTACCACAGTGACACTAGCCACGATACGGAGGACTGCTATGATTTAAGGAATGAGATAGAGTCCCTCATACACCATGGGCACCTCAACCAGTACGTTAGTGGCGACCCCGGTGCCTCGTCCTCCCAACAGCAGCAGTTCTTCCAGCAGATAGCCGGAGTCATCAACATCATCGTTGGGGGCACAGCTCGGGTGGGGCCTCGTCCAGCAAGGCCTACGCCAGGCAACTAAATATCCAAGGGCCTACCCGCAAGAAGACGAAGTAGCAGAAGACCCTCTCCTTCACAGACGAGGACCTAAAGGGGGTCACAATCCTCCATGATGACGCTCTGGTGATCTTGGTCATCATCACAAACTTCGTAGTTAAGAGAATTCTTGTCGATTGTGGCTCCTCGGCCGACATCCTCTTCTACGAAGCCTACGAGAAGATGAAGACAGTGCCTGAGCGCCTCCAGCCAGCCGATATCCCACTAGTCGGCTTCTTCAGTAACATGGTCAAACTGGAGGGAAAAATTACCCTACCTATCACAGTAGGGACCGAGCCTCGGTAGGTGACAAGGATGAACGAGTTCTTGGTCGTAAAGATGAACTTGCCTTACAATGCAATCATGGGGAGGTTGATCATTAACACACTCAGGGCATCCATCTCCTCGTACCACCTCGCCCTCAAGTTCCCCACTGAACATGGATCATAGTCATTCGGGGGGACCAACAAGTGGCCCGCCAGTGCTATGTGTTAGCACTAAAGGGCAAGAACAAGGAAGCATTGCCACTAGAGGGTTTTAACCTCAAGGAGGAACCAGCTAGCTGAGGCCAACCAGCCGAGGACCTTATCTCAGTTCCCCTAGATGAGTTCAAGCCCGAGAAGCCAGTCTGCATCGGGTCTAACCTTCCCCTAGAGAGCTTATTCGAACTGGTAAGTTTCCTTAAAACTAATGCTGACGTCTTTGTTTGGTCTACCGCTGACATGCCCGGAATTGACCCTTCGATCATCACTCACAGGTTGAGCGTGGACCCATGCTCTAGGCTAGTTCGGCAAAAGAAGAGGAACTTTGCACCAGAGCGTTGGAAGGCCATAAGAGAGGAAGTTGGCAAGCTACTCGATGCCGATTTCATCCGAGAGGTATACTACACTAATTGGTTGTCAAATGTGGTTTTGGTAAAGAAAGCTAATGGGAAATGGCGGATTTGTATTGATTTCACAGACCTTAACCGAGCCTGCTAGTGTGTCCGAAAGTATGTCATTAACCACTTCGGAACACCAGTTTCAATATTTATAAATTTTCCAATTCTCAAAATAACTACAAAATGCAGTTAGTGGTGAGAAAGTGGTCGTATCCATAGGGAAGCGAGGGAAAATTGTTACATAATTCAATCCGGACAAAATAACAAGATTTGAGAATGCAGAAACACAAAATTTAATTAACTGAACCGAAATCCGTTAAAATAAAATTCTAACAATGCTGAAACTAAAAATTGCATAAAAATAAATAAATAATAGAAATAAAAAAAATCTAAATAAAAAATCTACAACTCAATCAGAGATAGCAGTCTCCGGATCTATCCTTTGACCCTCGAACTCCTCGAGCTGGGCCTTCTGTCTTACCTGGCTGAATTTCATATTTGCAGAAAGGAAAACAAAAATTAAATTTGATAACAATAAATTGCTGAAATAAAATAAAAACTGGAAATTAAAGAACATAAAATAAAAACACGCATAAAACGTAAATATAAAACTATGGGAAAATGGTTGGGATCCGGATCCAGAGGTGGTAGTAGTGGCAGAATCCAACCCCTTCTCAGGACCCCTTGGGTCATTTTTATAGAGAAGGAAGGATAGGTTTGAGATTAGAGAGAAAGAGAGGGGCGACAACTGGGTTTTTACAGAAATATGGACACCCTAGGGTTGAGAATGGAGGGTTAGGATTGTTCTAAGGTAATCCTAAAGCTAAGAAGAGAAGGAGAGGGTGCCCAATATTATGTAGGGCTAAGATTTGGGCGCCCAGAATGGAAGGAGTAGATTTGGGTGCCTAGAGCTGGAGAAATGTAATTGGTTGGTGTGATGTGGCACCCTAAGGTAATTAGTTGAGGTTTAAGGAGTGAAGTGTAAGGATAGGATGGAGAGATCTAAGGGCATGAGGGGCTGATAAGGTTTGGATGGTTGGGATTAGAGAGAGGTTGTAGTGAAAGGTGGGGATTTGCAAAGCTAGGGGCGGTTAGGAGGTAAAGAGATGAGGGGGAGGCGCCTAGGGCTTCAAAAAGAGAGTTATTTTGACAGGAAAGGTGCCTATCTGGGTTTAGCATATGGGAAGCACCCTCTTGTGCTTAATTTTTTACAGAAACACCCCCTCTCTCAGTTGGAATTCGCACAAGCTTCCCAAAATCTGTAGGAAATTCTGTAATTTTCCCAGTTTTTACCTAGAATTTGTGCAGGGACCCTCAGAGGTCACAATATTGAATTTAACTGAAAAAATGGTACTGATTAGTCAGTCTAAGGTCTAAAATACCCCTAAGATGATGCCCTTGAGGCATCAAAATATAGAGTTATCACACCCCCAACTTAACCATTGCTAGTACCTTAGCAATGCAACCTTAAAATTACATTGAGTAAAGAGATCATTCCCAGTGCAAGATCATCCCTAACAAAATTAGCCAAGTATCCTAATTCTAGAATTCTCAAACTTTGTATAGATCACTATTGGGTTTAAGGGGTAAAACTATCCTGCTTTGAACATTACAAAAACTTGGCTAAAAAATCTTATATACCCTTCCATTTGTAGATTGTCTCGATAAGCTGAGATTGATTTTTAAAATCAGGCAGGTATTCTTCTTTCTACCCCTGAACTTGATATGCACACACATTTTTATTGCTACCTTCCACCATTTGACGCGAATCTCAACACTTGACTTAGGTGAAGAGACCCAGTTACTAAGTGTTAGGTAAGTGTCGTTGGCATTCCCTTTCCCATTTGACGCGAATCTCGACACTTAACTTTGGTGAAGAGACCTGGTTACTAAGTCTAGGGTGTCCATTGACCTTTTATTCTCTTTTTTTTTGTTGTGTGTAAAATTCAGCACTGTTCGGGGTAGTCCACTATCTCTATTAATTTGCAGAATTTTTCGTCAGATTTCTCAATCTTTCTCTTCTTTTCTTTACAGGGGCAAACTTGAGAGTATTTTCAAATTCTAAACGGTTTCGACAACATTCAAACAAGATCAATTTAACTCCTGTTACTTGCTACTAATCTCTACAAAATTCAATATTCTTTTATTAGTTTCCTTAACCTTTTCTGTTTTGGAATCTCTTTTAATGGATAAAAATTTTAAAATTTTCAATAAAATTTTAATTCTACATATTTAAAGGCTTAGCTTCTCATTTTTTTTTTATTTTTTCTCTCAAATTTTCAAAATTTTCTCTCTTTCCTCACCCCCAACTTAAATGCCATTGTCCCCAATGGCATGACTAGAATGATGCAAAAGGGACTTGGGCCAAAGGGAATAATTAATAGGTAAGGATTCAACAGGGGTTTAGGATTTGCCAACTGAATTCTAAAACTTATTCAAAAGAAAAGACAAATTCTAACAAGACAACTAAAATAAACTTCATTGGGTTGCCTCCCAACCAGTGCTAAGTTTTAACGTCTTCAGCCAGACACATTCACTCACTTCTCACATCAACACTTCCAGACTTGCTTTCTTCTTTACACAGACATGGCTCAGATTGGGATAACCCAAGGGTAGACAGGTCATCCACTACATTTACCTTGAACTCATCTTTCCCTAGGTTTGGATACTTAGTGGAACTAAATACATTTCATCGGACTTTCTGCTCCCCAAATGAAATTTCCATTTCTCCCGATTTACAGTTGATGTTTGGATTGGCAGTTGTTAGAAACAAATGTCCTAAGATTATCGGGTTATGGTTCAGTTCCTCGGTTCGGGTCATGTCTAGGATGATAAAATCCATTGGGAAGTAACAATCCTCTACTCTGACAATGACATCCTCAATAACACCTTGAGGAGTCTTGACTGACCGATCTGTGAGTTTTAGAATTACTGGGATAGGTTTTAACTTGTCGATCTTGAACCTTTTAGAAATAATAGAGGGGAGCAGATTTGCACTAGCCCCAAGATCCAATAGGGCCTGATCAAAAGTGATTATAGAGATGACACACCTTATTAGAGGAGCACCAGGGTCTTTCATTTTCTAGGGAGTTGGCTTAGGAGAACCGCACTAACATCTGCCAAGAACGTCACTTTTTGTGGGGCCGATCGTGGCTCCCCCTTTTGAGTATGCAACTCTTTCTAGAACTTGGCGTAGGCCTGATCTCCTCGTTATGATTCTCTTTCGTCTTTCGCAACGGCCTGGCTGTGAGTGCAGTTGGAAAGAGAACTACAGGTTGGTTCACAATAGGTTCTTCTTCTAAATTTTCTTTTCCTTTTTCTTCCTCCCAACTTATGGTCTTCTTGCTCATTTTCTTCTTCATTGATGTTTTCAAATTTCTTTTTCTCATACGGGTCCTCTAAAATCCTTCCACTCCTTAAGGTCGTAATAGCCTTGGCATTTTCAAACTGAGGGTTCTTAGGAGGTGGTTGAATATACCATTGAGGAAAACTCGGTGGCTGATTTCTAGGATTTGCAACCGGTTGACTTGGTAGTTGCCCTACTTCTCTCCTTGCATTGGCTTTGACTTGCTATCCTATTTGGCTCTCTAATCTAGCGATGGACTACTAATGAATTAGAATCAATTGCTGAAGTTGCATGAATTTGTCATCAACTGTACTGGCCTGAGGAGGTTGTGGGCAAACCTAATAAGGTTGGACCTACTGGTTCCTAGGATAAGTTTGCTGGAATTAGTTCTACAATTGTGGCCTCTGAAATTGCTGGGCCATAGAGTTAAATGGATGGTACTACTGGGACTATGTGTTAGGTTGATGTGTCCTCCAAGAAAAGTTGGGGTGATTTCTCCACTTGGGGTTATAAGTATTTGAAAATGGGTCATTATTAGGCCTCGAGAAACTCTGGGCCGCCTAAACATGTTCTTGGATAAACGGCGGAAACTGGGCCGCCGTTGGACAATCATCAACTTGGTGAGCCGGGCTGGCACAAATGGAACAAACTTCAGGATAAGGTGTAGATGGGCCCGATTGCTAGTTATAGGTGAAGAATTGATCAAGCTTTTGGGCTAGAAGATTTACCTTGTCCAATTTTCTAGAGATTGCATTCAGGTTCATTGTTGCCTCAGGCTCTATACTGTTCTTGACTTTGTAGAGCTCTGCCCTTTTTGAGGTTCCCACCGACCTCTCATAGGAATTTAATGATGCATCATTGATGGAATTTTCACTCAATGTTTCGAAAAGAGCATATGCTTCATCCTCACTTTTACTCATAAATACCCCCCACAGGATGCAGTACCTTTTGCTTGTATTGATCAGTCAAACCTTCACAGAAGGCTTGGACAATTTGCCACTTGGACAGGCCATGGTGTGGGTACTTTTCTCAACAACTCTTTCATTCTTTGCCAAGACGTGAATTTGTTCACCCGGTGTTTAGGTGAATCCAGTGATGGCTCTTCTCATGGTGTTGGTTCGTCCTATAGGGTAAAACTTTCTAAGGAATTCTTGTTGCATTTCTGCTCAAGTTCTAATAGGTCTCCCTATAGTTCCCAACTAGTGCTTGGCCTTCTCTTTCAAGGAGAAGGGGAAAAGAGTTAATCTAAGGGCATCGTCATTAAAGTTTTGGATCCTTACAGTGGAATAGATTTCCAGAAACTCATCTATTGTTTGTATGGGTCCTCAATCGGGTTCCCGTAGAAAGAGGGGAGCATCTGGATTATGCTTGATTTAATCTCATAGTACAAGACTTGGGTATCTGGCAACTATATGCAGGATGAAGGGTTATACTAGGTTGGAGTGAAATATTCCTTCAACTTTCTAGGCTGTTCATCATTGATCCCGGCCATTTGGTTGCATTGCTGGTGATGGAGGTATCTCTCTATCTCAATATAGGTTCTACTATTTCTCTCCTCAGAGATTTCCTTCCCAACATACAACTCAGAAGTTCATTTTTCTTCTTTTTTTGAAATTTGAAAATTGAAATTGAAATTTTGAATTTTAATTTCAAATTTAGATTTTGAAATTTAAAATCAAATTTTAATTTTTGAATTTTGAAAATTTTCTTTTTTTATTTGAAATTTGAAATTTAAATTCAAATTTTGATTTTGAAATTTAAATTCCTAAAATTTAAATTCAAATTTGAAATTTTTAAATTTTAAAAAATGCAAGCATTTCACACACGGCCTAGGGGCTAACCAAAGGTTTCCTAACTAGTGGTTCAACCAATGTGAATCCTCTTAGGTTCACTTGGAATTATGCCATTTCCTTTGGTTAGCCAGGTAAGAGGTGGGGTGGAGGGTTTGTCGAAGCCCTCAAGGAGCAAATTAGTAACCTCTTAGCCGAATGGATACTATAATTGAGTGGGGAAATTTAATAACTAGAATTAAAAGAATAAGAAAGCACTTAAACGAACAAGAGAAAAATCAATCTTACCGAATTCTGGTTCAAGGGTTTGGGTTGAATCTATTGGCCATCGATCCTAGGTACAATTCAGCATTCTTGCAATTCAAGCATTTAACCTTAGATTTACTAGGATAGCCATAATAAACCTTGTGTTTTCCTAATTCAGTTGACCAAACCCAGCATTCGATCAACACTTATCACCACTCAACTAGGTACGATAGCATTCCATGTTAAACAATGATAGCATTAAGATTTGTGAAAACAGTTAAACCAAAATAACAATAATTGAGATAGCTGCAATTATTGAATTTTGTTCCATCGATTCCTTTAGGTTGAACCATGATAAAACGTTGGTCAAAGGCTGTCATGAACAATTGACCCAAAAAGATATCAATCTAATTGCTACTTGTACCATTATTCGTGACAATTACGGATCACCAAAATCATGGATAACAATAGGAAAATCAACATTAATTCAGTTTGTCAAACTAATTAACATCAACATCCAATAAAAATATGCACAAGAATCAATGAATACTTGAATTAGAAAGCAAGAAAATAATGTAACTACAGAACCTCACATTGACACAATCGAACCTCTCCCCTTGAACCAGAAAAAGAAGCTTAGCTACTCATGATCTGTGCAATCTCCAAGCCTTTCTTCTCCATAGCCGAACTGCTTCCTTGAGCTGCTTGGCCTCTTGATGATCTCTTGGATCTTGGAATGAGTGATGCTAGAACTGGTTCACCCCCCTCTTTATATAGCCAAAGGAGAGGGCTGGTTTCCAACTCCTTCTAGGAGATCATCTTATCTTTAGGGAGTCTTGATCTTCTTTGAACTAATCCTATCCTATCTCTTATCTAATCCCCAACCTTCTTATCCTTATAGGATTACATTCAAAGTTTAGATCTAATAAGACTCTCTCCCTCTTGAGAGATTACATTCGAATTAGGACTCTAGACTCTTGTATCCGAGTTGGGCTTCTCTACTACTTGGGCTGCTTCCAGGTTCTTCTGCGAGTTGGGCTTCAGCTGTTAAATGGGCCTGGCTACGAATTTGCTCCGACTTTGGGCCCGGTTTTGTACTCGATGTGGACTGAACTAGTCAATGCCCAAAACATAAAAGTTGTGGGCCTTTATTTCTTCTTTCTAATACTTCTTGAATTTCCCAATTCGGAGTCCGGAATTGTGAGTTAGGCCCAGATCACTGACTATCGCCGAAACTGTGCAAAATCACCCGAATTGGCATGTTTCCTTCCAATTGCCTTCTTTATTGCCCTGAATCGAAATACAAGAGTAATGAGTGCATTTAAGTGTTAAAATAATGAAAAAAGATGAAAATTAGGGGACAAAATAGGGTTCTTTTCCGTCTCATCATGGGGATGTGGGAGGCTCCCCTTGCACTCACAATGACGTAATTAAGTAACCACAAAACCTGTTTAGGCTTAGCCAGTTAACCTCTTTCCTTAGACACCAACCGCCGGTTATGGAAAGCAATCACAAGCTTCCCTAAATTTCAGCACACTTTTGAACCATATGTGTGGGGCACCCTAAAGGATCTTTCTATCCAAATTTTAAATTAAGGTTTAGGGTGAACCACACGTGAAACGGTGGTGGTTTTTGGGCCAAGGAAGGGTGATGAAATGCCCACCTTATCGTATTTAAATTGGATTGCCCTTAAATGGATTAACGATAAAACATAGTAAACAAAATAAATGTAACTAATTACAATGCATTAACAACATCTCTAATATGCAATTCAGCAATTTAACATAAAATAATAAAATAAACTAATTCAGTAAAGGGATGAAAAACCCTAATACATTAACAAATAACAAGATGATTTCAGCAATTAAATAATCCTATGTGATGCATGCTCTAGAACATATCAAACCCTAAATGTTGGAATGCAAATGCATAATTTTAAAATATTTTTATTTTTTTATCTTTTTTTTTTAATTTGAAATTTAAATTCAAATTCAAATTTAGATTTAAATTAAAATTGAAAATTTGAAATTTAAACTCAAATTCAAAATTTTGAATAATTTCCTAATTAACAATCAATTATTCAATTAAACCACTAATTAAGGGAGCAATTAATTATAGCAACAATTAATCATAGAAAACAAATAAAGGAACTACTTTTGCAAAAAATTAATACTACAGAAATGAAGATGAAGAAGGGATTTTGCTACTTTAAAGATTAAACTGAAAAAAAAAGAGTATGTAGCAATAAAAATCCTTGAAATGAAATGAGTTTCTAATATGAAAATAAAGAAAAAAACAAAACCTAACAATCCTAAACTGAAATCTAGTTCGCTCAAGAAATTTAAACAAAGATAAAAACTAGACCTAAGAAAAAAATAACTCACATCTACTAATTCAGAACTTAAAAGAACACAGAAATCAATAAAAACAAAAGAAATTAAGAAAATGACAACTATGGAAATAACACACCTATTACCAAAAGAAAAATATCAAAGAGAGGAAAAGTTACAAGAGTGATTGATTTTAGAAACAAAAAATGAAAAACCCAATTCGAACCCAGAAATAAATAGAAAAAAGAAATAGATCTAAGAATGAAACAGAAAATAATCATAAAAAAATAAATCGGATCTATTAAGAAATAAAAATAATTAATTAAGAATTCAAAAACACTACTTTACCAAAAAGAATTCGAAAAAAAAAACAGAATTAAATTGGGACGACTAGACCCGAATCACAATCCTAATTTCTCCTCTTCTCTTTTCTTTAGTAGTTCGGTAATGCTCTGGTACCCCACCTTTTGCTATTACGTCCTGCAAAATCAAAGAGAAACAAGAATTAAAAAGAGATTACAGATCAAGTAATCAAACGAAAATAAAAAAAAAATAGTGAAACAGATCCGAACAAAGCAAATAAAATTTTTTTCTCCATTGCTTCCCTGGCAACGATGCCAAAAACTTGGTGTGTCCGAAAGTGTGTCATTAACCACTTCGGTACACCAAGTTCAATATTTATAAATTTTTTGATTATCAAAATGACTACAAAACACGGTTAGTGGTGAGAAAGGGGTAGTATGCATAGGGAAGCGAGGGAAAAATTGTCACGTACTTCAATCTAGACAAAATACCAAGATTTGGGATTGCAGAAACACAAAATTTAATTAATTGAACTGGAATCCCTTAAAATAAAATTCTAACAATGCTAAAAGTAAAAATTGCATAAAAATAAATAAATAACAGAAATAAAAAAAACTAAATAAAAAATCTGCAACTCAATCAGAGATAGCAGTCTCCGAATCTATCCTTTGACCCTCGAACTCCTCGAGTTGGGCCTTTCGTCTTACTTTTCTGAATTTTAGATTTGTAGAAAGGAAGACAAAAATTAAATTTGATAACAATAAATTGTAGAAATAAAATAAAAGCTGGAAATTAAAGCATAGAAAATAAAAACATGTGTAAAACATAAATCTAAAACTATGGGAAACTAGTTGAGATCTGGATCGAAAGGTGGCAGTAGTGGCTAGGCGAAGTGCAAGCAGTAACCCCACCTCTTGCCTGGGCGTTCTCCTTTTCCTCTACCCTTGAACTTCTCAAGAACAACCTTTCGTCTTACTTGGGGGCAGAATCCAACCCCTTTTGAAGACCCCTTGGGTCCTTTTTATAGAGAAGGAAGGAAAGGTTTGGGATTACAGAGAAAGAGAGGGGCGACAACTGGGCTTTTGCAGAAATATGGGCACCCTAGGGTTGATAATGGAGGGTTAGGATTGTTCTAAGATGATCCTAAGGCTGAGAAGAGAAGGAGATGGCGCGCCCAATATTATGTAGGGATAAGATTTGGGTGCCCATAATGGAGGGAGTAGATTTGGGCGCCTAGAGCTGGAGAAATGTGATTGGTTGGTGTGATGTGGCACTCTAAAGTAATTGGTTGAGGTTTAAGGAGTGAGGTGTAAGGCTAGGATGCTCTCTAGGGAGAGATATAAGGGTATGAGGGGCTGCTAAGGCTTAGATGGTTAAGATTAGAGAGAGGTTGTAGTGAAAGGTGGGGATTTGAAAATTTGGGGGTAGTTAGGAGATAAAGAGATGAGGGGGAGGCGCCTAGGGATTCAAAGAGAGAGTTATTTCATAGGAAAGGTGCCTATCTGGGTTTAGCAGATAGGAGGCGTCCTCCTGTACTCAGTTTTTTACAAAAACACCCCTCTCTCAGCTGGAATTCGCACAAACCTCCCAAAATCTATAGGAAACTCTGTAATTTTCTCAGTTGTTACTAGAATTTGCACAGGGACCCTCAGAGGTTACAATATTGAATTGAACTAAAAAAAGGGTACATATTAGTCAGTCTAAGGTCCAAAATACCCCTAAAATGATGCCCTTAAGGCATCAAAATACAAAGTTATCACCTGCCCTAAGGACAATTTTCCTTTGCCAAGG
The DNA here is from genome assembly GCF_056320005.1 of Nelumbo lutea. Lineage (NCBI taxonomy): Eukaryota > Viridiplantae > Streptophyta > Magnoliopsida > Proteales > Nelumbonaceae > Nelumbo > Nelumbo lutea. The sequence goes on along the minus strand of NC_142684.1, from coordinate 40,091,077 downwards.
ATAGACCACCTCATTGATGCCACTACAGGGTACAGACTACTTAGTTTTATGGATGCTTTCTCTGGATACAATCAAATAAAGATGCACCCAGAGGACAAGGAGAAGACCTCGTTCATCACCGAGCATGACACTTACTGCTACAAAGTGATGCCCTTTGGCTCGAACAAGATACATGCCATACTGGACATGACACCCCCTTGATCGGTGAAGGAGACTCAGAGACTCACCTACCGAATAGCTGCTCTCAACCACTTCATGTCCAAGTCGGCTGACCGCTGCCTTCCCTTCTTCCATGCCATCAAAAAGTTGAAGGATTTTCAGTCGACAGAGCTGGCGCGCCTTTGACGAGCCAAAGGTCTACCTTGCCTCACCTCCCCTCCTCGCTCGATCAACTCCAGGAGAAACCCTTATCTGTACCTATCGGCTGGGGATGAGGCAGTCAGCTTAGTTCTAATAAAAGAAGACAGAATGTAGAAACCAATATATTACATTAGCAAGGTCCTCTGCGATGCCAAAACTAGGTATCCCGAGGTGGAGAAACTGGCCTTCACCCTCGTGGTCTCGGCTAGAAAGCTCAGGCCGTATTTTTAAGCTCACACCTAAAGGTCCTGACCAACCAGCCCCTTAGGGCTGTCCTCACCAAAGTGGGCCATCAAGCTCTCTGAATTTGACATACAGTACCAATTGAGGCTCGCCATCAAAGCAGAAGCCCTAACAGACTTTGTAGTAGAATGCACCTTCAGCCAGGCCTTCCACCAAGCCCCTGGAGATGTTGAAGGGGACCACTTGGCTAAGGAGGCTCACCCCAAATGGAAACTTGTTGTTGATGGCTCATCCATCACCAAAGGAAGTGGAGTGGGCCTCATCTTCCTCACCCCAGATACTGCTATCATAGAGTATACGCTAAGGTTCGACTTTTTGGCATCCAATAATGAAGCCGAGTACGAGGCCCTCTTTGTTGGCTTGCAGCTGGCCAAGGACCTCAGCTCCCTACACATCGAAGCCTTCAGCGACTCACAACTGGTGGTGAACCAAGTCAATGATGAGTACGAGGCTACAAAACAAAGCATGCCCAATTACCTTGCCAAAGTTCAGGACCTAGCCTGTCACTTCCAATGCTTCTCTCTACAACAAGTCCCATGAGCTGAGAATACAAGAGCCGATGCCCTTTCTAAGTTGGCAAGCACCTCGGATGTAGCCCTCGGCTGCACGGTCCATGTGGAGAAGCTACCTTGACCCTCTATAAAAGAAGTCCAAGTACTTCCAATAGAGGCCAAACCGTCATGGATGGACCCCATCATCAACTTCTTACTGACAGAGAGACTGCCCAACGACAAGAACGAAGCAAGGCGACTCCAACCTCAGGCAACTCACTACACCTTTTTGGAAGGAAAGTTGTACAAAAGGTCCTTCACCTTGCCTTGCCTCCGATGCCACCGTCAGGAGGAGGGCGACTACATGCTCCGGGAAATTTGTGAAGGCATCTGCGGTAATCACGTTGGTGGCCGAATCCTATGCCAAAAGGCACTGAGACAGGGGTACTTTTAGCCAACTCTTCAGAAGGATGCAACCGAGCTAGCACGCAGATGCGACAAATGCCAGAGACATGCCAACCTTTGCCATTTGCCAACCACAACCCTCTCAGCTCTCACCGGCCCTCGGCCCTTCATCAAATGGGGAATGGACCACCTCGGCCCCTTTCCTCAGGTAATGGGAGGTAGGAAATATCTCATTGTCACCATGGACTATTTCACCAAGTGGGTAGAAGCCGAACCCCTGGCTACCATTACAGCTTGAGAAATCCAAAGCTTCTTTTGGAAGAACATCATTTGCTGCTTCGGTCTCCCCTATATATTGGTTACTAATAACAGAAAGCAATTTGACAATGCCAAGTTCTGGGAGTGGTGTGCCTCCCTCGGCATCAAGTAGCAGTACACCTCGGTAGGCTATCCCCAAACAAATGGCCTAGCCGAGGTCACCAATAGAACCATCTTAGATGGACTAAAGACTAGATTAGATTGAGCCAAAGGTTATGTGCTGATGAGCTTAGTAGTGTCCTTTGGGCATACCGAACCCTACCCTGTTAGGCCTGATCTACCGTACATAAGCATTTATCCCACCGAAATCGGCCAACCAATGCTCCAAATTGAAGCATACGATGAGGCCGAGAACAGCGAAACAATTACAAAAAACCTCGATTTGCTGGAAGAAGCTTGGGATCAGGCAAAAGTTAGGGTGGCCGCCTACTAGCAACGAGTGTCCCACTACTACAATTCGAAGGTGAAAGAAAGACACTACCGAGAGGGAGACCTCATCCTCAAGAAATTCATGGTCCCTGAGCCCAGAGTAGGAAAGCTAGGCCCTAACTGGGAAGGCCCCTACAACATCAAGCAAGTCCTCGGCCTTGGCACCTTCTGCTTGGAACACTTAAACGGAAGACACATCCCTCGAACATGGAACTCGGAGAATCTCCAGATGTACTACTAGTGATTGTATATTTTGATGGCCAAATGATGAATGAATAATGCAAAGTTCCCCTTCGGCTCAATGTTTAGCGTGTGTTCTCACCAAGTCCCTAAGACACCTCGGCTTCATGACTAGCCGTGACTAACTTAATGTCTCACAAAATGAAAATACATTAGGATGGCCGAGGCATCACACGCCTCGTTACCTGTCTCAGCGGCAGATGGCCTTTCTTGGTATATACTTAGCATGATTAAATGGACGACAACCCTGACAAACTCAGCGGTTCACCTCTGCCCGAGACCCCGACCTCCCTAGAGCGCCAACTCAGCCTCGTCGAAGTAACCACTTGGGAAAGAGACTAGCCAAGTGAGCTACATTTCAACCTCGGATTCTCTCCCATACTTTGGCAGACCACCTGAACTTAGCCTAAGTAAACACTTGAGAAAAATGAGCCAGGCAAGTTGCATCTTGGTTGCATACCTTTGCCTCGGTCTCAGCCCCTCAACAATCTAAGGCGAGTGTGTAACTAAAGCGAGCCATTATGAGCCATTTTTTGAACTGTGATCTCTTCATTGGGAGGGGCAGGGACCTTTTGGTAAAAAAAAAGAGAGAGAAAAGAGAAGAGAAAGAAGAAAAGAGAACATTGTACAAAAAATGAGTCTGAATTAATTCATTTATCTTGTAAAGCATTTACAAAAAAAAAAATTCTATGGCCTTAGTGGCAGAGAACATTTACATCAGAGAAGAAAAACAGACTAACAAAAAGCAAAAAAGTAACAAAAAATAGGAAGAACCCCACTAAGCTTTGCCACCAGTCGGGGAGAGGGCAGAGTCCTCGGCGCCTTCAGCAACATCAACAACCACGATAGACCCTTCGGGGGAGTCTAGAATCACCATCAACCCCTCAACTTCGAAGTCGGGCATCACTTGTAGGATGACTTTCTTTGTGTCCTCAATGCCATCCAGATACGACGAAGACACATACTCCGCCAGGGCGTTCTAGTAATCGAACGACTGGTTGAAGGGGCCCCTCGTCTCTACCGCCCGCTTCTCTGCTTCAGTCGCCCGCCTTTCGGCCTTGACTACCTGCTCGGTCTGCGCTGCCCACCACTGAGCCTCCGTGGCAATGCTGTCAAGGCTAGCCCGGTCCACCTCAGACTTCCTCAATGCCACCTACACCTAGTCGAGGGGGGCCTTCACGGTCTTCAGGTCATCCTCTAGAGTCTTCTAGAGTTGCTGCTCGTCTTTATGGGCAGCCCTAAACCTGTCCCGCTTAATCTTAGTAGTGGAAATTGCCTCCTGAAGCTTGTTGATCTTCTTAATTCAGTCCAAGCGCTCTAGGGTGAGGCCCATCTGGTCTCCTCAGCCGACGAAGTGGCAACAGACCTGCATCAAGCACCACCGGTAAGAACCAAAACAAAGAAGAAAGGGAAGTATAGAAGAAAAGATGAAGACTAAAAGATTACCTCAGCCAAGTGATAAAGATCCTTGTTGCGGATGCTATGGGGGTCACTTTGCATCATTTCAAAGTGATCCCTCGGCAGGATCACCCCACTCACTAGGGCCTTGCCGACTCCCTCCTTGGTGATGGAATCCCCTTCATGGATCTTCCATCAGGGGTGAAAGACCTTGGCAAGCTGCCCGACCCCCTTGACCGGCTCCTGTATAGAAGCGTGGTCAGATGAAGTCCCCTCCGGATGCCCCTTGGTAGGAGGCTTCTTTATTATGGTGCCCTCAGCAGGACGCTAATCGTAGGCCACCTTCTTGGCAGTTGCTCTCTTAGGGCCTCCTCGGTAGGCCTCTTCTTACCCGCCTCGGCCACCTTGGTGTGCTTCTTGGTCGCCTCGACCAGCTTCTGGGCTCCCTCATCCAACCTCTTTCCCTTGTCCCCTTGGCCGATGGGGACTTGTTGTTGATTATCCCCCTTGGTGGGGACCAACGCATGCTCATCCCTCGCGGGCACCCTTTCGGTAGGCCCCTTTGGCATCTGCCCTCCTTGCTTTTTGTTGGCTTAGGCCTTCTGCTTGGCACATACACTCTCCAGCAGCAACTTCTGAGCGTCCATCGGAACCTCTGTAAACAAAAGAAGACAAGTCAGTATCAAAAGATGAGGGCGAAGGGAACGTGTTAAAAAACTATGAAACCTCTCCTATTGAGGGGGGCAGGGCTGAGCCACGCGAAAACTAGGGGAAGCTCCTCCTCCACCAAAGGCTTGGCCTTGACTATCCCAGCACGAGTAGTTGAGCCACTGTAGTGGCCTCCTCGTCCCGAAGTGGAGGGAGACACTTCTCGATTGTCATGCAAGCCTCTTCCTACCTCAACCTAAACGTCCAACCTTCTGGGCAAGAGATGAAAAAGAATTTTCCCTTCTAGTTGTGGATAGACGTGGGGTTACCGATGAGTTTCCCCCTTCGTGGCTGAAGGTAGTACATGCTGACTTCAGAAGAATGCTTTCTCACCTCTGTAAACAAAAGAAGACAAGTCAGTATCAGAAGATGAGGGCGAAGGGAACGTGTTAAAAAACTATGAAACCTCTCCTATTGAGGGGGGCAGGGCTGAGCCCCGCGAAAACTAGGGGAAGCTCCTCCTCCACCAAAGGCTTGGCCTTGACTATCCCAGCACGAGTAGTTGAGCCACTGTAGTGGCCTCCTCGTCCCGAAGTGGAGGGAGACACTTCTCGATTGTCATGCAAGCCTCTTCCTACCTCAACCTAAACGTCCAACCTTCTGGGCAAGAGATGAAAAAGAATTTTCCCTTCTAGTTGTGGATAGACGTGGGGTTACCGATGAGTTTCCCCCTTCGTGGCTGAAGGTAGTACATGCTGACTTCAGAAGAATGCTTTCTCACCTCTGTAAACAAAAGAAGACAAGTCAGTATCAGAAGATGAGGGCGAAGGGAACGTGTTAAAAAACTATGAAACCTCTCCTATTGAGGGGGGCAGGGCTGAGCCCCGCGAAAACTAGGGGAAGCTCCTCCTCCACCAAAGGCTTGGCCTTGACTATCCCAGCACGAGTAGTTGAGCCACTGTAGTGGCCTCCTCGTCCCGAAGTGGAGGGAGACACTTCTCGATTGTCATGCAAGCCTCTTCCTACCTCAACCTAAACGTCCAACCTTCTGGGCAAGAGATGAAAAAGAATTTTCCCTTCTAGTTGTGGATAGACGTGGGGTTACCGATGAGTTTCCCCCTTCGTGGCTGAAGGTAGTACATGCTGACTTCAGAAGAATGCTTTCTCACCACAAACATGGCATGGAATAACTTTGGGGTCAACTCCACTTCCCGAAGCCAAGTCCACACCAATAAGGCAACTATGGTCCTAATGGCATTGGGGATAAGCTGACTGATCGTAATGCTGTAGCACTCCAGCAACTCTGAGATTAAGGGATGGAGAACTCTAAAAAGTGTTGATATATTCAAATTTCCCCCTCATTAGGGGTCCACATCCGATCACCGACATTAGGAACCCTAAGCTGGTAGGACCGAGCTATATGAAACCTGGCTAGGGCTTTTACTTGGTCCAAGTCCAGAGTACCATCGAACTTCGAACATGGATGGTCAGCGCATTCGGCCACCATTCCTAGGAGGGGCTCCAGGGTCGAACTTTGATGTGGTGCTTTCACAGGGAGGGTCATCACCTCGGTGGTTGCCCTCGGCACCCTTAGATTTTACCCTCTCCCTCAACACCATCACCTCTCGTTGAAGGGGGATGCCAGCTAATGGACCTAAAGGAGAGAGGGGGAAGGAGTCCGAGGAGAGCTCCCTTTCGAACCAACCAAAAGTTCATAGCACTCAAGGCCAGAATCAGAGTAACACATGGTTTAAGAAGTTACCCAAAGATGAAGAAGGAAAAGAGGAAGACGAGGTGTGTTGAAGAGTTGAAGGTCTAGGAGTAGTGTTCACTCGACATCAAGGGCGCCTAGAGACAAATGACAAAGAAAAATCGGCACCAAGGCCCCTATTTATAGAAGAATGAATGGCTCAGGTCCACCAGATCCAATGGTCCTGAGGCCTCCTCCTTCTCTGACCATCCATGGTGTGTCACTTGGCACCTAGCCTCGGGGAAATCAAATGATGCCTAGTGAACTGGCACCCAGCTTCGGGGAACGAAATGATGCCTAGTGAACCAGCGCTTAGCCTCGGGAAGATGAAATGACGCCGAGCGAACCAACGGGCCCGTTCACTGCAACCCACCAGTTCGGGTGCATAGGCTTGGTGGACGTGTAGGCCGGTTCGCCCAGAGCGCCCGTCCCCCCTATGAAAGGCTCTCCTCGTGTCAAACCCGTATCCGGCACAACCCGGTGTGCCAGCTCGCAAATCCTGTATCGTGCACAGCCCTAGACCGTCATCGTGTAAATACAAGGCACAGGATCAGCTCTGTCAGGCCCCCTCCACCTCGGGCTCCCTAGCGGAAGCCGAGGCATCCACCATTTCATCCCTCTTCCATGAACTGAAATCAGGTTGAAGCAGAAGTGAGACGAATGCGACGCCACTACAAGGTATACTCCGCTAGATAAGCCCAATGGCACCTACCAATATCGACACTCCCTTTGGCCAAAGTCGAGGCCCCTTCCGAACCCCCACCTCGGCCTCGGAAGTGGGGGGCAAGTGATGTAGGCGCATTCGACTGGCTTGTACGGGGCTGACGCATGTCGAATAGAGGGCGCCAGCATAAGCTCGCCATGAGGACGCTTGGAGTTACCCAATGCGGACCAGGTAGACCCAACTGCAGAGCGTCACGTGGCTCTGGTAGAGGATCTTGCCAGGGCCTCGTATGGCTCTTATCTGGACCATCCAAGCCCAACTACCCCCCTAGAAGCTTCGACTATAAATACAAGGCATCCCCCCAAAAGGTAAGGGATTCAAAACCTTTGTGATCTCTAGTGCTCTCTCCTCTAAGGACTTAGCGCTATTTGAGACCTCGTTTGGACCCCTTGGCTCCAAACTCAATGCTTACTTTGCGCACGTACTAACTTGACCATCGGAGTCTTCACCTCGGGTTCCTGCCCGAGGCCTCTGACACTTTTTTCCTTGCAGATTCACTACCACAAGAACCGTATCTCATCCCTATTTGGACATCCTTCTCAGTACCAGCCCTCGACTTCTACAGTATTTGAAGGAGCAATCCACCTCGGCCTTGGCTTGTCTTCTCCAAACCCTCATAGCCTTCGACCTTCCTTCGAAGCTTAGGAGCGAATTACTTTGTTGCCCTCTGCTAATCCGAGCATCAACAGTAACCATCATTGATGTTTACTTTTTTTCACAAATAACGAATTAAATACAAACTATACATAATGATGTCAGTTATATCATGGGCTTGCTCTCACCTTATCCTTAAATGCTCTAAATACCAATTTGATAAATATTTATTACGATGGATATAAGGCATTGGCTAAATTTATTGGTAATGACATAGCTTGATAACCATCTAATGTTGTTGCATCAAGATCGGATATCTTAATATCCATCCTTACTAATATAATGAACTTATCCAATACTTTGAAATTCATTTTAATATATTTTTATTAAGCTCATAATGGTGTGTTCACCCTTCCCATATAAGCTTTATGTGTCTTGACTACCATCCTGATAATAATTTACTAAGATAGGATTGATGGGTTAATTTCAAAAGGCACCTAATTGATCTTCCAAAACTTCTTCCAAACAATTTCCTACTACTAAAAATATGTGATAGAGATAAGCTTGAATAAATATATTAGACAGTGTATGCCCTTAACTCCAATAAGATAGATGTATAGATACGTTTATTATAAATGAACAAAAGTACATTATTGTTTTATGTTGATATTGATATGTTTCTGTGAAATTACCCCTTAAATTGGACACTTATGAGACTCGTGTTAGTTTAGAATGTTCTCAGACGTTTGATAGGCTTGGGGAATTTATCTTACTAAGGCTGACATTGATATGCTACCAAAGAAGTTGGGGCAGTTTGTCTTAGCTGCTAGGGTTAAACTCAAAGCACATGCAGTGTGTGTTTAGTTGAAACTGAAGGGATGAGAGATCCATCGTATGGACGCCCAAATCTTGCAGAATAAGGTGGGCGAATTTCAAAAATTTCTCTCTCTTTCAACCGGGAATCGAATTCCCTATTTAGAAAATCATATTTTCAATGATCAATCTTGAACCATAAACTGAACAGATCTGAACAAAAGTAGTGGGAGAGAATTATACCCGATACGGAGAAGTAATATCTCCCAATGGAGGTGTTCATGCCCAAAGGAGGATCCAAAGACTACTTCCACTAAAGATGGCGCAGTGCATGATGGGGCAGAATCAACAGTGTTCTTCTCCAAGAACCTATTCCTTCACAAGAAATAGTAGAATGTCACGTGAGCACAGCTTCCTATCAGCTCATTCAGAAAGAGCTGATATCAAGATCAAATCTTAACTTCTCCCACAATTGGAGATTGAACTGGCAAGGTAGGCGGCAAGAAGAAGGAGGTGGCAAGAAAGAATTCTGCAGGGTTGCTTAATTTTTTCTTCTGTGATTTCAGCTCTGAAGAGGATGTGAATGTGTGTCTTCTGAAGGCAGCTGCCCCTTCCTTCTTTTGTAACCCTAAAGGATCAGCTCCTAATCCAATTAGGAGTTTCTGATCCAAATCATATTTGGATCAGACATCCCTTTAGGTGATAAGGATAAACCCTTATCCTATCTCTAAATTGAATCAACCTTCTCCTAATCTCATTAGGAGGTTTCTAGATCTGAATCACATTCAGATCTGGACTCTTTGAGTGGATAGGGTTAAGACCCTATCCTATCTGCCAATCCATCTCAGAATTCGCCCCATATTTAACTCATTAAATTAACCCAGTTCGAAATGGGCTTAAGGCCCATTAAGGTTATGTGCTCACTTAGTCTTCCTATCTGCTGCCCAGTTGGGCTTCCTTGTATGGCGTGGGACCCAAGCATTGATCTACACATCAGCCACATGGGTTCGACCCAGCCTTTGTTACAAGGCCTAGCTGAATACACTGTTATGGACAGTGCACCCCCCTGAAACCCATCAAATAGGCTCTATGGGCCCAACACTTACCCTAAGTGGTTCCGGGGCCAAGCCACCTTGTAACACTCAGGGACTGTGGGCAGATGCAAGATTAGCCCATCAGGTATTATCCTCAATGGTCTTACACTCAACCTCTTAGCCAATAATGATCAAACACCGACAAGAGAGGACCTCTCCCTCGGCTGCAAGAAACAGTGTTGCACTCTCTACTTATATGGATCCCGGGAATTAAAACATTTTGCAAACATTTTAGAAACCATAATATATATACTTTTATATCTCATATAAAATATATTTCGCAAAACAAATCTCAACGATTGAAATTGGCTACCGACAATCTTGGTTTCCATCAGTGAGAGTGCATCCCCGATCATTACCTTTGTCCGACAAAGGGGCTGATCCTGTCACTATGATCACCCACTCAGATGAGTTCTCAGACTATCCCAACATACCCAGGTTTTGACCCCCGACAGCTAGTGCAATATCATAATCGAGTCTAGGGGTCGGGTGTAACTTTCCAGTTTTGCCCATTAATCTCCAAGGTCCAGGGCAATACTGGAAATCTGGTCCTGTTCAAAGATTCAATTAATCCTACACTGCATGTGCCCAGGTTCTCACTCTGGCAGCTGAGACAGGCCACCCCAACTGACTTGGTAGCACATCAGTGTCAGCCTTATCGGGATAGGTCTCCCCAGATCGACCCACTGGCTATGAACATTCTAAACTAACACGAGTCTCATTAAGTGTCCAGTTTAATGGTATTACATAGAAACATACCAAGGGAACATGAATCAAATATGTACTTTTATTCATTTACAACAAACTCATAATGTACATCATTCTAATTGAAGCTAAGGGCATACAAACTGTCTAACAGAAACACTGAACCCAGACCTTAGAAATTGATGGGCAAAACTGGAAAGTTACACATTACCCCTAGACTTGATTATGGTACTACACTAGGTGTCGGATTATGCTGTCTTTGATATGCCAATCAGTGAGGTCCATTGAGGATCAAAACCTGGGTATGTTAGGGCAGTCTTAGAATTCATCTGAGTGGGTGATCATAGGGATAGGATCGGCCCTAGGGGTGAGAAAAAAATAGAAAAACCAAATCGACCGAAAAAACCAACCAAAACCGAACCGAGAAATTGGTTAGCCGAACCGATCGATTTAGTTTTGGTTCAGTGTTTCTAATAAACTGAAGGTACTGGTTCAGTTTTGGTTAAACAATATAGAAAATTAGTGGTTAACCAAACCGACTGGTATACATATATATATATATATATATATATATATATATATTTATATTAGTATATGTATATATATTATATTTTATGAAAAATGTTTGCTAAAGGTTCTAATTCCCGAGATCCATTCGAGTAGAGAGTGTGACACTACACCTTGCAGCCAGGGGAGAGGTCCTTCCTTGTCGTGTAGTGTTTGATCATTATAGACCAAGATGTTGAGTGTAAAAGACCATTACAGAGTTGATTACCTAATGGGCTTTATCTTACTTAAGTCTATTATCCTTGGGTCTTCATAGGATGGTTGAATTCAAGGATCATTTAAGTGTAAATGTTGGGCCCATTTTTAGCCCATAGTGATGTGCTAAGTGGTTCACTGCATTTAGTAGTGAATTCGGCCAGGCCTTTTCACAGAGGCTGATCCGAACCCATGTGGATTTATGTGAGGTCATTGTGGGGTCCCATGCCATACAAATCAGGCCTAAGTTGGCTATGCAACACCCTTTGGTCGCGAGCCTTATAACTAATAGGCCTAAAGTCCATTATTAATATGATTAATTAAGTTGTCACATGACAGCTTAAGTTGTCATGTGACATAGGGTGAATCTAGGTATGGAACACCTAATCTTATAAGAAGATAAGGTATATATCTAATTAAAGTCCAGATATGATTTTGATCTGGATTATCTCCTAATTAGATTAAGAGATAGCTCCATAAGAGATTATAAAGGAGGAGGGGGCGGACCAGTCCAAGACAGCTTCATATTTTTGCAATTTATGGTCCTCTCTACACCCTTTTGTCTCCCGGTTTTTTCTTGGTTCGATCTCAGCTATTTGGGACTGATATAGATCAGTTTTTCCTTTGATTTTTGCAAGAAAAATCCAGAGGAGTTTCATGCTCACCTCCCCAATTTGATCTAAGTAGTTGGATTGCAGTTTTGCTAAAAACTACGTTGCTGAACTGGCTTCAGAAGTACATTGCGCCATCTTTAGTGGAGGCTGGTTTTAGGACTGGTTTGGGCATGAACTTTCACCTTGGGATTTGCATGTGACAACCATATTAGGTATACATCTCCCTCTTTGTTTGGCTTCAAATCTGGTCCAATTTAGTGCAAGATCGATCCTGAAAAATGCAGTTTTTTGAAACATAGCAAATTCGATTCCTGGAAGGATTAAGAAATTTTTGAAATTTCACCTAGCCATCTAGCATGGTTCGGCCATCCGTATGATGGATCCTAACCCTTCCTTCAAAATACACCATATTGCATGATTTAGGCCAGATCATAGAAGAATATGAAGAGAGAAAATTCTGTCCCAGTCACTGTTGGGCACTAGGTCTCCCACCTCCGAAACAAAGTTCTCTCTCAACCATTCACCTGGATAACATATGTAAGATCATTTTTTATCTCAATATTCAACAACACAATGCTTGAGAATCCATGAGCCACTTATGCTTATAAGATAATCCAACATAAGCTTTATACCTTGAAGAATCAAAAGTAGTTCTGAATTAATAAAGTGGAAAAAATTCCCTAAGAAAATATTACTTAGGTGGTTCAAATTTCTAAAGAAATTGTAGAAACCCAAAAATGATTTTTAAATTTGTGCTTCTTTATCCTAATCCTAATGTAGTACATAGGGTTAACATCATACTTTAGTGTTGTTTAGATGCAATTTCCCTTGACTTGCTTATATCAGTTGTCCATTAGATCAGTAACCCCATAAATTAATGAATCTACAAATGATTCATATATAGTTAGTTATTACTTATTTGTTATTTGTGCTCAGCATTGCAATATTGGCATTACTTGGCATGACTGCCATCCTTATAAAAATTAGACCGTTGTTTGGCTTTCATATTTTATGGTGATAGTGTCATGAACAACAATACAATGGTGTTAGATATTGTGTGTTCACTCTTCTTATGTTTGCTTTAAAATGGGGGAAAGTATGGACATACCTAATCATGGATCCTGAATTCCAACCCAGCCATAACATAATCGAGAAACATATATAAATCCTCTATTTGAAAAGATAGGAGAAATTCTCGCACCTTGTAGGAATTATTGTCTTGGATGATTTGGTGTCAGGCCAACATTACTTTGACTTCAGTCTATCATTTCCCCTTGAAAAGATAAAGACTAAAATGTCCTTATTACAAAATATGACTAATTCAAAGAAAATGCAATCTCATCCTGATAAATGTTTACTAGTTTGGCACATATGGTCCATATGTGTGAAATGGCTATTAAGAACATGGTGTATACACAATATCCAATACTATTATATCACTGCCCTTAAGTTAATAGTGATAAAACAATATTACACATTTGTGATAGTTTTTGCATGTTCTCAAATTTGAAATTAACCTCTTTATCCCATCTTGGTAAAATTTTACTAAGTTGACACATATAGTCATATTTGCCAAATGATCATTGAAGAGTTGAGACATATAGTCAATTCAGGTGTGGGAAACCCTTAAAGGATCAAAGGAGTTGGCAACTACATGCCACCCTCCTTCTTTATCCGATGTTCCCCTCATTCCTACCAAGCAAATGGGAAAGGGAAAGCCACAAGTGATTTGCTCCCCTATGAAAGTTCCTTTCAATTGTGATTCCCAACATTAAAAAAAATTCAAAAAAAAAAACCTAGACTAAATCAAGTTGTAATGCTATGAAAGTAAATATATTTCAGCATTGAAATAAATTCAAATTAAACTAAAATAAACACTATGAGACATAGAATTTTCATTCAAAATGATCAACAAACTACTCTAATGCTTCCCTATATCAAATCATCATGTAAGTAAAAAGAAAACATAACAGATATACATCAAAAGATAAACAATGCTGAAAAATAGAGACTACCTAGAATACCAATAAAGTTCTAGAAAATAAAAATATTAAAAATAAAAATGAAAAAGGGTGAGGTGAATCGACCTCCGCCTTTTGGCCTTTTGACATACAATTAGTGATGGATGTTTCGAGCTAAAATGTTGATGGTGCTGAAATGCTTGATGGTCTTTCTTGCTTGGGCCAAAATCTAGTTTTCTTCTTCCTTTTAGTCTCTTGCTTCTCTCTTGGTTGAATGAGATGGTGTCCCTAAGATTTCGGTTGTGAGATGGTGATGGATAGGAGACTTTGGTGGTAGAGTGAGAATGGAGATAAAGGGATTTTGGTTTTTCTTTGGGTGTGAGAGAGGTTAAGAGAGAAAGGAAATAGGGATTTTGGTTCTGGTTAGAGTGTGTGAGAGAGAGAGGAGGGAGGTAGAGAGTTCAACTGTGGTGTTGTTGGTTGAAGGAGAAGAGATGAGAGTTTGAGGATCTTGGTTCAGATGGTCTTTGGAGAATGATTTCAGTGAGGTTTTTCGGTTTGTGAAGAAGGAGATGGGAGCTTGGGGGTCTTGGTTCAGACATAAGGGGAGGAGAGATACGGTTTTGGGGTTTATTGTACAAGGGTGGGGAAGAAGATGATGAAGGTGAGACTCAGTGGTAAGGGTTTCATGGAGGAGGGAGAGATTCGAAAGAGATTGAGAAAGTGGAGGGCCAACCCGCTGCCTTCTTTCTTGCATCTTCTCTCTTCTTTCTTCCTTCTCCTTCTCTTCTAGCCGAAATGATAACAGCTCACATTTTCTTTTTTTTGTTTTTGTTTTTGTTTTTTTTTTTTGAGAAAAGAAAGATTGGGAGGGAAGATGGAGGAAGATTCAGTGGCTAGGGTTCATGAGGGTTGGTTGTTGATGGGAGGAGGAAGAAGATGGAGGTTAGGAGGCTAGGGTTCGGTGGGAAGAGTGGAGCGAATAGAGTGTGACAGTTCGGTGGTTAGGGGAAAGGGGGAATGAGGGAGAGGAAAGCTGGTTCTTTTGTTTCGTGGAGGTTCGGTGGTGAGAGCTTGAGGGAGTGAGGGGGGAAGGAGGAAGAATGAAGAGCCTCCTATAGTCTCCAGATTAAGATGTTTTTTTCTAGGTTTCTTTTTAGGTTTCTTTTATTGCTTTTCTTGTTTGAACCGAATGGAAATGGGTTGGGTTGGTTTGGATGGAACTAAACTAGTTGGGTTGGGACCGAATTTGAGACAACCTAGTTAGGGTTTAGTTTGGGGCTTGCTAGGGTTTTTAGGGTTTAGAAAAGTTAATCTCAAAAGGATGGAAGGTTGGGAGGCTTCGGTTCTAATCTAAGGGATGGACCACATTTTCCCTTTTTCTTTGTTTGTATCTCATTGATCTTTTCCTTTTTGACCGAATTTAATGCCATGAGAACAGCTCACCTTGATTTTCTCCCCCTTGTCCCCTTTCCTTTAATGCCTAGAATGGGGGGAGTTTTAAATTTAAAATTTGAATTTGAGGGGAGAATGGATAGATGGCGTCTAGGGTTTTAAAATTTAGGGTTTTGGGTGTGGAAGTGATGGTTGGGCCGATCCTAGGGTGGAGAAACAAGGGGGCTAAAATTTAGGGCTAGGATTGATTCTAGGTTTAGTTGGGGCTTTGGGTGATTTTCGAAAGTGTATAGGGTCCTAATTGAAAATATGCAAGGGGTTTTTGCAATGAAAAGGCAAGTCTAAGGGGTATTGTGTGCAGGATTCAAGGGTTGAGATTAAAACTCAAGATATTAGGGTTTTTCTCGAACAACAAGATCACACGAATTGGAATCTTTGTAGATGAAGGGGCAAAATAGAGAATTTTGTAAAGATTTTTTATAAGGGGGTTCTATGGTGTTTGAAAATGGAAATGATGGGGTTTGAGGACCTCGAGGGGTGTGTCAGAGTGAGAAATCATGATTTGGAGTGTGTCGAGCAATATGGGTCGTCGAATTAGGATTTTTCTTGATAGAAGGGTAAAATGGTAATTTCAGGTCTAAAAATGGAGGAGGGTTTATCCGGGTGTCTAGGAAGGTGATGACGTAGCCTAGGTGTATTAAATGGTGTACCGTAATATAGATCTTGAAATAGGAGAGTGTCGGCCAATGAGAGCCCTCGATTTGGAATATATAGATAAGCGGTAAAATGGTAATTCTAAGGTTTATAGTTTAATGAATTGATGAACGAGAGGTTTTGATGGGGTTTGGAGGTGTCCAATGATGTGTGATGATGGATCTTGAATTTGGGGCATATCGGGTGATAAGGATGATCCATTTTGAATCTTTTTAGGTGAAGGGTAAAATGGTAATTTTGGGGTATGAAATGTGATGGGTCATCGATCAGGTGGTTTTGACGGGATTTGGAGATGACGGATGATGCATGGTGACAAGTAACTTGATAGATGTCTATCAGAAGGTTGATGAGGGTTTTGATATAGTTTGAAGGTCCCGGATAGCGTGTCGTGGTGGAAGTCTTGGACTCGAGGAGTAATAACCAATAAGGATCGTCGATTTGGAATCTTTTAGAGTGATGGGTAAATAGGTAATTTTAAGGTCTGAAATTGTATGGATGGTTGATCGGGAAGTCAATGGAGGTTTTGGTATGCTTTGGGGGTCTTAGATGATGTGTTTCGATGAAGATCTTTGATTTGGAAAGTAGCGGCCAATGATGATCATTGGTTTGGAATCGTTTTGGATGAAGGGCAAAATGGATATTTTGAGGTCTGATGTTGGACATTTGGTTGATCATGAAGTTGATGAAGGTTTTGGTATGTTTTGGGGGTCTTGGATGATGTGCCTCGATGAAGATCTTGGATTTGGATAGTGGTGACCAATGAGGATCATCTATTTGGAATCTTTTTAGATGAAGGGTGATGGTCAGTCAAGTGGTTGATGAAGGTTTTGGTGAGATTTGTTTGTCTTGGGAGGGATGTCGTGACCGAGATCTAAAATTTTGAGAGTAGTCGATTTGGAATCTTTGTATATGAAGGGCAAAATGGGGATTTTTGCATTTGAAATTTGGGCGGTGGATATCTTGGGATATTTGGAGTCTAATGGGAGTATCTGATGGTTTTAAGGGTGTTGGAACTTTGGGAATTTACGTTTTAGGTCTTTTGGCTAATGAAGGGATTCAAAATGGAATCTTGGCTTGATGGATGGGTAAATTAGAGAATTTTAGGTCTAAGCTTGGTAGAGTGGCATGGATTTTGAATTACAAGGTTGTGAAGAGGGTTTGATCATGTCAAGGATGTGTGAATCGTAGGTTTTTTGTTCGAGAAGTAGCATAGTGTGAGATATGTCAAAATGGAATATCTGATGGATGAGTGGTGAGATAAAAAAATTTATAACTGAAATTTGGTGTGCTTGCTTGTTTGAAGGTTTGGTTTCATGTGATGGGGTCTGGATGGGTAACAGGTATGGTGATGTGGTGTAATCAAGACCATCGAAAGGGAATCTTATGGATTTAATAGTGGATTTGAGGGTATTTCAGTTAGAATTTTGTTTCCTAAGGTTTTGGCATATCCTAAGGATGTTGGCAAGGTTTGATTAGACATTTGGAGTATAAGAAGTGGGTTAGAAAGGGGGCCGAGCAAAAATTGGGTGCTTACATAGGGTCTTCCATGAATTCGCCTTCTATTGCACATACATCTTCACCCAAGGATTTCCAAATGGCATGATCCTCGAGATTGTCAATTACCTCTAGTGCAATAGGGATTTCCACCTTGCCCAATTGATGGGGCAACAAGGCATGTAGATCACCTTAGTCTCCTCTTCCTCTTAGGCCCTTGATGATGAGACAATATCCTTCAAATCTTCTTGGTCTTCAAGAAAAAGCAATGAAATGTCTGGGATGTCAAGGGGGGTTTCAGTGCTAGTTTGAGGGGTTGGTGATGGTTGAGACATGGTTTCTGGTTTGACAAAATCCCATAGTGTTAAAAGAGGTGCACCTTTCTTCCTCCTGCCTCGTGGACCAAATAGGTCATGTTCATTAGGTTTATAGCCCACTCCAAAACGAGGGAGAGATCACTTAGCTTTAATAGGGTTCAATCTCTCTTGTTGCTCTATACCTAACTCTTTGCTAGGGTCGAACTTCATATGAGACATCATTTGGAGGGGTGGTGCTAATCTCCCTTGGACTTTTTTTGCCTTTTGAACCTTCTTGATGGAATTCACTTCTTCAAACTGGTAAGAGAAGAAACCTAGACCTTCCTCCAAGTGTTGAACTGATGATTCTGTAGCTAGTGTAATCTAGTTGTCCCCAAGGATTGTAATGAGTTCATTATCATAGACCAACTTTAGTCTCTGGTGGAGGGTAGATGGCACAGCTCTAGCAAAATGAAGCCAAGGTCTCCCTAGTAGTTGGGTAAAAGATGCTTGAATGTCCATGACTTGAAGCTGAATTTGATAAGTAACATTTTCAATAGTCACATTAAGTGTTACATCTCCCAAATTTGGCCTAACTGAATTGTTAAAGGCCCTTATCGCAATGGGTCTCTTTTTCACATCATGTACACCCATTCCTAGTGCTTGTAATGTTTTGAGGGTGCAAACATTCAAACCAGACCCATTATCCACCAAGACAGTAGGTATTTTCATTCATGTACAAGTTACTATGATGTACAACGGAGAATTGTGAGTAACACCATCTATTGGGATCTCATCATCTGAAAAGGTTATGACTAGAGGAGCCAAAATCATGCCGACCATTTGTGCTAGCCTTTCTGGAGAAAGAATGGTAGGATCCATCTAATGGATGCCAAGAAGGGTGCGGAATGAGGGAAGAATTTCAAAAAAAATTTCCTACCTTCTTCCAATTGGGAATCATATTCCCTAAATTTAGAATACTTTATTCAAGGATCCTACTTGAACCATAAACAAACCAGATCTGAACCAAAAGGAAACAGGAAAAATTATACCTGACCCAGAGAAATAATATCTCCCAAAGTTGGTGTTCACGCCCAAAGAAGTAACCAAGATCTGCTCCTGCTGAAGATGACACAGCTGTGGATGGAACGGAACCAGCAGGGTGCGTCCTACACACTAGATTCTTCACAAGAACCCTCTGGAAACCTTGAACACCGAATCCTTTTGTCTATCTTGCAAGACTATTGTCAAGAACTGCTTTCTTGACTTCCTGTTGCAGCAAAGATCCAATCTTCCATAAGGTAGTGGCGGCGGCTAAAGGAGGAGAAGTCCAGGGACGAAGAGGGCAGAACTGTCTCTTCTCTTTAGAGTCTGTGAGAGATCAAATTTCAGATTGCAAGATGTGTTTCTTGCTTCCTCAAACCCCCTAATTCAAAATCTGATATTTTTGCTAGGGTTTTCTCCTCTTTCTTCTTGATTAAGAAACCTTCCAATATTTTGGGAGTTATCCCAATCCAAATCAGTATTTGGATAGAGGTTAATCTTAATCCTATCTGCAGATTAAGTTAGTTAACTCTTGATCTTATCAGGAGGTTACCAGATTCAAATCTAATTTGAATTTGGTCTCTTAGAGTGGATAAGGTCAAAGACCCAGTCCTTTTACTAACACTAATCTCAGATTCGCCCCATGAACTGGTGATCATATCAGCCCAGTTTGAAATGGGCTTTTGGCCCATTAAGTGTTCAGTGTTTAACCAGTTTCCAACCTGCTGCCCAGTTGGGCTTCTTTGTAAGGTGTTGGACCCAAGCATTGATCTACACACCAGCCACATGGGTTCGGCCCAGCCTTTATTACAAGGCCCAGCCGAATTCACTAAAAGACTCAGTGACCCCCTTGAGCCCATCACATGGACCCTATGGGCTCAACACTTACATTAAGTGGTCCATGTCACTATGACCACTCACTCAGATGAATTCTCAGACTGCCCCAACATGTCCAGGTTTTGACCCCCACTAAGGATCTCACTGATTGACACATCAAAGACAACCCGATCCGACACCTAGTGATGTGTAATAATCGAGTCTAGGGGTCAGGTGTAACTTTCCAGTTTTGCCCATCTGTCTCCAAGGTCTAGGGAAATACTGGAAATCTGGTCCGGTTCAAGGGTTCAAGCAATCCCATACTGCATGTGCCTTGGGTCTTACCCTGATGGCCGAAACAAGCCATCCCAACACTTGGTGGCACATTAGTATCATCCTTGACAGGATAAATCTCCCCAGACTTATCCAATGGCTGTGAACATTTAAAACTAACACAAGTTTCTATAAGTGTCCAGTTTTAGGGTCTTACACAGAATTATACCAAACAACATGAATCAAACATGCACTTTAATTTATTTCCACTAAATAACAAAAGTACATCAAATCCGATTGAAGCTAAGGGCATACAAGATTGTCTAACAGCTCCCACTTGCACATAGGTCCAATCTGGTACAAGCCGGAGTCCCATAAATTCCACGTGTTTCTCAAACACCTTCTATGTCAGTGGCTTAGTCAATGGGTCTGCCACATTATCCGCTGATGCTACCTTCTGAATTAGGACGTCCCCTCTACCAACGATCTCCCGCAGTACATTGTACTTCCTCTCGATGTGCTTTGAATTCGAGTGGGCCCGAGTCTCTTTAGCCTGGGCAATCACTCCATTGTTGTCACACAACATCGGGATGGGTGATGTGCTGGACGGAATCACTCCCAATTCGTGTATGAATTGTTAGACAGTTTTGTATGCCCTTAGCTTCAACTAAAATTGATGTACTTTATGAGTTTATTGTAAATGAATAAAAGTGTATATTTGATTCATGTTCCCTTGGTATGTTTCTGTGTAATACCCTTAAACTGGACACTTATTGAGACTCGTGTTAGTTTAGAATGTTCACAACCAGTGGGTCGATCTGGGGAGACCTATCCTGAGAAGGCTGACACTGTGGTGCCACCAAGTCGGTTGGGGTGGCTTGTCTTAGCTACCGGGGTGAGAGCCTAGGCACATACAGTGTGGGATTAATTGAATATTTGAACTGGACCATATTTCTAGTATTGCCCTGGACCTTGGAGATTGATGGGCAAAACTGGAAAGTAACAGCCGACCCCTAGACTCGATTATGATACTGCACTAGGTGTCAGATCGGGCTGTCTTTGATGTACCAATCAGTGAGATCCTAAGCGGGGGTCAAAACCTGGGTATGTTGGGACAATCCGAGAATTCATCTGAGTGGGTGATCATAGTGACAGGATCAGCCCCTTTGTCGGACAAAGGTAATGATCGGGGATGCACTCTCACTGTTGGAAACCAAGACTGCCGGCAGCCGATTTCAACCGTTGAGATTTGTTTTGCAAAATATATTTTATATGAGATATAAAAGTATATATATTATGGTTTCTAAAATGTTTGCAAAAAGGTTTTAATTCCCGGGATCCATATAAGTGGAGAGTGCAACACTGTTCCTTACAGCCGAGGGAGAGGTCCTCTCTTATCGGGCAGTGTATGATCATTAAGGGCTGAGAGGTTAAGTGTAGACCATTGAGGATAATACATGATGGGCTAATCTTGCATCAACCCATAGTCCCTGGGTGTTACAAGGTGGCTTGGCTCAGGGACCACTTAGGGTAAGTGTTGGGCCCATAGAGCCCATTCGATGGGTTTCAGAGGGTGCATTGTCTTTAACAGTGTATTCGACCAGGCCTTGTAATAAAGGCTGGGCCGAACCCATGTGGATGATGTGTAGATCAATGCTTGGGTCCCACGCCATACAAGGAAGCCCAATTGGGCAGCAGTTAGGAAGGTTAAGTGAGCACATACGCTTAATGGGCCTAAAGCCCATTTCGAACTGGGCTATTTATTTAGTTAATTAAAGGGGCGAATTCTGAGATGGATTAGTAGATAGGATAGGGTCTTAATCCTATCCACTCAGAGAGTCCAGATCTGAATCACATTCAGATCTAGAAGCCTCCTAATGGGATTAGGAGAAAGCTAATCTAATCTGCAGATAAGATAAGGGTTTATCCTTATCACTAGAAGAGAAGGCTGATCCAAATATGATTTGGATAAGCAGCTCCTAATGGGATTAGAAGCTGATCTTTTAAGTTAACAAAAGAAGGAGGGGGTGGCAGACTTTAGAAGAGATACATCAGATCCTCTTTAGTGCTGAAATCAAGAAGGGAGAATTCTGCACCCTGCGAATACTCTCTTGCCGCCTCCCTATTCTTGCCGTCCTGTTTGCCAGTTCGATCTTCGGTTGTGGGAGAAGTCAAGATTGGATCTTGACATCAGTTCTTTGAGAAATGATTGAAAAGGAAGTTGTGCTCACATACCATTTTTCTGATTCTTGTGAAGGACAGAGTTCTTGGGGAAGAACACTGCTGATTCTGCTCCATCCTGCACTGCGCCATCTTCAGTGGGAGCAGTCTTTGGATCCTTCCTTGGGTGTGAACACCTTCGTTGGGAGATATTACTTCTTCGTATTAGGTATAATTCTCTCCTATTCCTTTTGGTTTAGATCTGGTTCAGTTTAAGGTTCAAGAATGATCATTGAAAATATGATTTTCTAAATAGGGAATGTGATTCCCAGTTGAAGGGAGAGAAAAATTTTTGAAATTCGCCCCCTTATTCAGCAAACTTTGGGCATCCATGGGATGGATCTCTCATCCCTTCATGAATTTCTTCATCCACACGGCTTCCTTGGCAGCTTCACTTGCGGCAATGTACTCGGCCTCGGCTATGGAGTCTGCAGTGGACCCCTGTTTGCTGCTTTTCCAACAAACAACACACGATCCTATCGTGAAAACATACCCAGATGTAGACTTTCTATCATCTGAATCTGACTGGAAATTGGCATCTGTATACCCCAGAACTTGTAGTGAACTACCATCGAATACCAGACAAAACTCTTGTCCTTCGAAGGTGTTTAAGTATGTTCTTCACAACAGTCCAATGCTCCTGCCTTGGGTTAGCCTAGAATCTGCTTACCACACTCACCGCTTAAGCTATGTCCAGGCGAGTGCACAGCACGGCATACATGATGCTCCCTATGGCTGAGGCATAGGGAACGTCTCTCATGCCCTCAATCTCCTCAGAAGTCTTGGGAGACATTTTCTTGGAGAAAGTTACTCCATGTCTGAAAGGAAAATTTCCTTTCTTGGAGTTTTCCATGCTGTACCTTTTGACAATTTTGTCAATGTAAGCAGCCTGGGATAATCCAATTATCCACTTCGATCTATCTCTATAGAATCGAAGACCCAGTATGTATGAAGCTTCTCCAAGATCTTTCATGGAGAACTGGTGTGACAGTCATACCTTGATCAAAGTCAACATTCCTACATCATTACCAATGAGTAGGATATCGTCCACGTACAATACCGAAAAGGTAATCTTATCCCCACTGGATTTCCTGTAAACATAGGGCTCATCCGGATTCTGCTCAAAGTCAAATGTTTTGATGGAAAAATCAAAATGGATGTTCCAACTCCTAGAAGCCTGCTTGAGTCCATATATGGATCTATTGATTTTACATACCATGTGTTCCTGACCAACAACAATGAATCATTGCAGCTACTGCATGTAGATATCTTCACTAAGATCTCCATTCAGGAACGTGGTTTTGGCATCCATTTTCCAAATCTTGTAGTTATGATATACTGCTACAGCTAGCAGGATCCTAATGGATTTAAGCATGACCACGAGCGAAAAAGTTTCCTCATAATCGATGCCTTCTTTCTAAGTATACCCTTTCGCCACCAAGCGAGCTTTGTAGGTCTCAATCCTGCCATCGGGGCCCTTCTTCCTCTTGTAGGTCCATTTGCAACCAATTACTTTTACCCCAGAGGGCGGATCTACTAAAGTCCAGACTCCATTGGTCTCCATCGAGTCCATCTCAGCTCTCATGGCCTCCACCCACTTCTTGGAATCTATGTCTAACATAGCTTCCGCGTAAGTCACGGGATTCTCCTCACTAGTCAAGGCTTCCACCAGGTAGGTATCCTGGTCATAACCATATTGGACTGGTGGTCTGGATACCTGGGTGGACCTTCTAGGTTGGTCACTACTTGGAACTTGTGGGACATCTCCCACTGCTCCCGAGCTCTCATCATCAAGAACTATTTCCTAACGGTGAGTGTCCATGATATATCTGGATTCTAAGAATTTGGCATTTCGACTGCAGAACACTTTTTGCTCACTTGGGTCATAGAATAGATAACCCACTGAATCCTTTGGGTAGCCTATAAATAGGCAACGACTGGTTTTGGATTCCAACTTGTCCGCACTTGTTCTTTTAATGTGTGTAGGACAACTCCAAATCTTCAAGTGTCTTACACTTGGCTTCCTTCCAGTCCATAGTTCATATGGAGTTTTTGGAACTGATTTGGTTGGAACCCGATTCAGCACATAGATAGTAGCTTCTAATGCATATCCCCAAAAGGATGTGGGTAATTTTGAGCGTATGAGAAGTGACCAGACCATGTCCAACAAGGTCCTATTCCTCCTCTCTGAAACACCGTTGAGTTGTGGTGTACCAGGAGGAGCTAGTTGTGACACTATCCCATTGTCCTTTAAGTAGTCCTTGAATTCGTTAGAAAGATACTCGCCACCTCGATCCAATCGAAGGGCCTTAACTTCTCTCCCTAACTGTTTCTCGATTTCCTGTCTGAACTCTTTGAACTTTTCAAAAGATTCAAACTTGTGTCTCATTAGGTACACGTAACCATATCATGAAAAATCATCTGTAAAGGTGATGAAGTACATGTGTTGATTCCATGTCCTAACACTCAGGGGACCACATACATCAGTATGTATTAGGTCAAGTGTGCCTCTAGATCTTTCAGGCTTATCGTAAAATGGCCGCTTAGTCATCTTACCTTGAAGGCAAGGCTCACAAGTGGGAAGATTTTCTACAGTTAGAAAATCCAAAGGACCATCCTTTACCAGTCTTGTGATTCGGTCAATACCGATATGGCTAAGTCGGTAATGCCAGAGGCACATGGATTTATTTGTATCACGATTCATTTTCTTGGGATTTTCAACCGACATAGTTTCGGTTAGGTTAGTTTCTAGAGAAGGATGTAGAACATAGAGACCATTCTCCAGTTCCCCGCATGCGATGAATTTGTTATTCCGTTTAACAATAATCATATTACTAAAATAAACAGTATATCCATCAGCACACAGTTTAGAAACAGAAATTAAATTTCTTCTCAAGTTCTGTACATAAAGACAATCTTTAAGTACAAGGACTCCTTCTCTAAAAACTAATTCTACGGTTCCTATCGCCGCAACTGCAACACTTGCAATCGTTCCCAAGAAAAGTGCCACTTCGCCATCACTCAATCTTCTGCTAACTTTGAACCCCTGCAGTGAGTTACATGCATGAGTTGAATCCCCGGAGTCAACACACCAGGACACAGAAGTAACTAACATATTAGTTTCTATGACACAAGTTTTGATGTTACCTTTCTTAGATTCTAGGTAGGCAGGACAGTTCCTCTTCCAGTGGCCGGTCTGTTTGCAGAAGTGACAGACATCAGATGCCTTGTTCTTCTTCTGCTTCTTGGGTTTGGCAGCTTTCTTCTGGGGCTTCTTTGCCTTTCTCTTTTTCTTGCTCGATTTGTTAGCTTCAGCAAGCATAACCACAGGCTCATCCTTCTTTAAAAGATTATCGGCCCTCTACAACATATTGTTGAGTTCCTGGATGTTGACATTCAGCTTATTCATATTGTAGTTCATAGTGAACGCATTGAAGGAAGAGGGCAAAGAATTTAGGATGGCATCCACTTGCGTGCCAAGATCTAGCCTGGATCCAAGGGCTTCGAGTTCGTTAATGTATCCCATCATCCGAAGACAATGGTCATGAACTTTCTGCCCCTTGGACATCTGCGCGGTCATGAACAATTTCAGGACCTTCTGTCGAGTAGAACGGTTCTGTTCTTCATACATTGTTCTTACTGTCCAATATGTCATTGGCTAGTTTGATCTGATTGAACTACCTCTGTATTGAGTTGTCTAATGAGGCAATGACAAAGCAGCGGGCTAGGGAGTTCTTATCCTCCCAATCTTGGTAGTCCCTCCTACAGGCCTCAGAAGCCCTATCACCTGGACGTTCCGGGGCAGGATTTTTCACCACCTTATCTAACTTGTCAGAAGTTAGGACCAGCAAAAGATTTCTATACCAATCGGCATAGTTTGGGCCCTTAAGATTGTTATCATCTAGAAGCTTTGCAAATTGACCGTTTGCCATTTTCTGATAAAACAGCAAAAACGTTAGTCCACAACCTTAGTTTGATTCATGTTACCTACATAGATATGGCTTTTAATCTATGTTCCATTCCCATTTATTCATCTCTGAGATTTTCCCTCCTTCCACTAGGTACCGTGGAAGGGGTGAAAGGGTTATTGGTAGACTATGTGGAAGAGATGAGGATGCAGAAGGGAGGCCTGATAGTGCAAATGGTGTCAAAAGGTGGGTGAATGCATGGAATTGGTACTATAGGTAGGGTCCCTATCAGAACAATCAACACTATGGGGTCCATGAACTGCTTTTCTTCTTTGATGCAATGAATGCTATTGCTTGGTCCTGTTCCATGTAGTGGCATGGGATTTCTAGTGATCCCCATTGGTTGCTGCTTCGGTTGCTCTGCATGAAAGGTGATATGCTCGCTGTCAATCAACCTCTGAACTGCATACTTAAGTTGCCAACACCTATCAGTCACATGCCCTAGGCCTTGGTGGTAGGCGCAGTGGGCATTCTCATCGTACCCTCTTGGATTGGGTTCCGGTGGTGGTTTCCATGTCAACAAACTCAAGTACCCTTCTTTGACCAATGCCGGCAACAACTGAGAGTGAGGGTATGGCAGGGGTAAACTCTACCCTCTTTTCTTTTTGGATGTGAGGGTTCTGGTCAGCTACCAATGGTGGATGTTGGGGAGTGGGTGGCTGGTATGGTCGTGGAGTTCACACTATCCGAAATGGTTGGGGTAAGATAGGCATTGGCGGTGATGGTGTAGGTAAGTAAAATGGTGGTCGAGGATTGGTAGAGTAAGCGGTTGCAACAAAATTGGGCCAAACTTGTCGGTAAGGGGATGGAGAAATAGCATGCACTTCACTTTCTGAGTTTTTCTTGATAGGGGGCTTTCTGATAAAGGTTTGGGATGGATCAACTCCCCCAATTAAGGGATTGATTCTTCCTTGCCTCACGGCCTCCTTGATCCTAGTAGCTCCCCTAACAACCTCATTAAAATCCTTAAGAGACTGGGCAATCAACATTGAATAAAATGGCTTGCCTAATGTTCTTATGAACATCCTTACCATTTCTTCCTTAGGCATCGGATACCTTAGTTTTGATGCCATTTCTCCCACTGATACGCGTACTCAAGAAAATTTTCTCCTTCCTTCTGTGACAAGGCTTCTAAGTTAGCTCAATCAAGAACCAATTCCATGTTAAAGGAGTAATGGTCCAGAAAGGCTTCAGAAATTTGTTTCCAAGACTTTTTTTTTTTTGCAGGGTCCAATATGACGAACCAGGTTTGTGCATCTCCTGTCAAACTTTTTTGGAGTGTCTGGATAAGGAGCCTCTCATCTAAGCCATATTGGAACATATCTCTATAGAAGATCTTAAGGTGGGTTTGAGGGCAACCTTTTCCATCATACTTTTTTAATTCCGGTAATTTAAACTTTTCTGGGAGTATTGCATCAAGGTATAAGCACAATTCTTTAAAGTACGTAGTTCCGAGGTTATGAACCCCTTTCAATTTTTGGATTTCTTCCTTCATTTTCTCCATTTCTTCCCTCATAGGATCATTTGCAATCGAGGCTGGCTTGAGAAGGAGGATAGTTTGGGAGACACGAGGGTCTTCTTCTTCAAAGTCATCGACTTGGTTAACTATTGGAGTTGTGGGTTGCTTGGTGAAGATGGTAGGTTGTGGCCTTGGAGTTTGTGATAAGGTACTTGTGTTGAATACGAATGGGGTAGGAATCCCAGTAGTGGTGGGGATGGCAAAGGTTTGAGCTTGGGTGGTGGTTTGGGGGTTGGTAGAATTTCTTTCTGAGATGGAGAAAATCATTGTATAAAACAATAGTGGGTGTAGTGGTCTCCACATTGGTCGTGTCTTGCTGCCCTGAGCCCTTTGAGGTCGTACCTTTGGTTGCCATGGTGCAGGCGAATGACCACGTTACAACTCTATTAGTCCTTGTGTTGGCCTAGAGTAGGTAAAAAATTATTCACTGATTAAATGTGAGAAGACAAAGAAGTCGATTTTCAACAGTTGATGGGATGATTTCATGAACCTGATTTCAATTTCTTTTTATTTTGATTTTTGATGATTTCTATTTGATGAATTTTATAAACTTAATTTCAAATTTGATTTTTGATATTTGATGAATTGATTTGAAAAAATTTGACATTTGATGTGTTGATTTGATGAATTTGATAATTTTGATGAACTTGACTTTGACTCTTGATGCTTTGATTTTGATTTTTGATATTTGATGAGTTGATTTGAAAACTTAGATAAATTTGATAAACCTATCTTTGATTTTGATTTTTGCTGTTTGATGAGCTGATTTACAAAATTTGATATTTGATGAGTTGATTCAATGAATTTGATAATCGTGATTTGATGGTTTCATTTGGTGACTTTGGATTTTTTCGATTTGATGAATTTGATACTTTAGGCAATGATGCTTGACTTGAATTTTAAGATTAGAATATTTTCCTTAATTTGGTATTTGAGTTAGGCAATAATGGCCCCAAAAAAGATAGTATCTTCATTTATGTTCACTACATCCATTTTTTCTTCAAAAATAAAAGAAATACAACAATTCTAATCACTTGGGAGGAATGTCAATTCCATAGTAGCCTCATTCCTAGCTTGATGGAGTTGGCGGTGAGTTTCATTTTGCTACCTGCATTGTGTATGCTTCCATTTTGCCACCTGCATCGTGTATGCTTCCATTTGTTTGACTAACTCTTCATATCTGATGTTGGCACTAGTAGGCTCATTCCTAACTTGATGGAGCTGGCAGCAAGTTTCATTGGTTTCGGCTTCCTACCTTTGCTTCTCTTGAAGTGCCTTTGATAATTTCTCTATTGTTTCAAAATGGCTTGCTTGGGCTTCACTCAACTTTTTCTTTTAACTTTCCAATCTCTCTTTTAATTCCATAATTTCCTTAAATCTGACTCTTCTATTTTCATTTTCTATTTTTGCTTAATGTGCTCTCTTATTTACTTCTTTATAAAATCATTGTGCCTCCCAATCCTTACTTCCTGCTCCTCATTTATCTTGTTTTACTCATGAATTTATAGTGCTGATTTCAGATATGAATAATCTAAAGGGTGCTTGAGAGATTCCTTTGATATGGTACCTTTGGATGGAGGCTTTACTGGGGTGGGGAGCTCAAGTAGTGGCTCTAGAGGTGACGGGAAACTCTGATTGCACACCTAATCCTTGTATGTATGATCACACATCGGCTTGAAGGTTGGCAACAGGGTAGAGAATTCCCTTTTACTGGAAGCCTAGTGCTCTTTGAACCTCCTTTCCATTTTCCCACAATACTTGATGAAATCAACCATGTCCCCTTTGATGTCATCGATGGTTGGAATGAACTGTAAGAAGCCTAGTTGCATTAGGACTCGTACTGGGATGTATGGTGTTGATCCATATAAACCTGCTAGAACCATGTCTTGCCTTCCTTCTGCAACTAAATGGGGTTGATTACACCCTTCTTGGATAGACAACCCAATGTTCTAATTGATTTTTCCTTCTGTGGCCCTTTGCAATAATGCCAAATTTTGTTTCACTACCAAGGCTACTGCCTGTGGATTAGTGCTTAATATTTCTTTCACTTTCTACGTAGGTTGAGATAAAATCTTTCTAGTGTAGATGACCAAATGCGGTAAATGTTGTATCAACCACAGTTGTACGATTTCAAGGGATCCATGGAAAAGCCATGCTCTATGTGTCTGCAATAGGGTTAAACCACTCAGAATTTCTATAAGATCATGGGAACCAAGGTGACTAATGATGCTTTTTTGACTTGACGCAACACTGTGACTAGTCTTGCATGAATCCTTTTACAGTCAAGTAGGAAGAGGAGATGTCCTACGATGGCCATGAACAAGGCATTTTTCTATCATTCTCTATCTACCTCTAGCTTATCTGATTTGAAGGCTTGGGTGTTGCGGTTTAGAGGAAACTAGACCGTAATGAATTCTTCATCTGCCATCTGTTGTTGGGGCTTTTTGCATGTTGAGAATTGGCATAGGTTGGCTTTGTGCCCTTACTTAGAAATTGGGAAGGCAATCTCATCTTTGATAGGCATTTGTAGGATATAAGCTACCTCTTCTAATGTTAGACACATCTCAATTTCCCCAATAGAGAATACCATTTTTTCTGGATCCCAACATTCAAAATCTGCCTTAAGCATTGGCCATTCCAACTGCACTAGTGATAAGTTCCTAACATTTCTCAACCGGGTGCCCCTCCAATGGCTCTAATGTCATCTGCTTTTTTGAGAATATGGTCTTTAAGGGGTGCACAACATCCTAGATATTCAAAAAAGGCTTGATCCATTTTTGTCAAAAAAGAAGAAGAGGGTTAGTAGGCCATTATTGTAACACCCTTAGTTTTTAAATAAAAGAACATGAACACTAATGAAATATCATTTAATACTGATTAAAGGATGATTAGTCCTTTAGTGATATTTGTACTTACTGGATAACTCTAGACAATAGAGCAAAACATCTTTTGGTATTGGTTAAAGGGATGTCAAGCCCTTTACCATACACATACCTACTAGACATCCTAGAATTCAAAGCCATAGGGCAAAGCTGAAGTGCATCAACTGAGAGATGAAGTATCTTTTGATATTGGTCAAGAGAGGGTTAGACCCTTGCCATAAGCACACCTACTAAATACTGTAGGAAATAAGGAGCGTTGAAATGGTCTTTTGGTGCTACTTCTCAAGAGTTGAATTCATAGAGTCATGCATCTACTTAGCCTTGAGATGAGCACATGATGAAGTACATAAGATGTCCAAATTGGCCATTTGATGTTTCTTTCCAAGAGCTAATCTCATAAGGGCATGCACCTACTTAGCCTTGAAATGGGTATAGGATGAAGCACATAAGAGGTCAAAATTGGCCTTTTGATGCTATTTCCCAAGAGCAAATCTCATAAGGGCATGCATTTACTTAACTTTGAGAACAACAACCTTGAGTGGCAAGATAAGCTTCTTTAAGCATTTCAAATGGGAGCTTTAGATTTGGTGAATTTATTAGATTTTGATCTCAATTTCAGATTTGATTGAGTTTTTAGACTTTGATCTTGGGTGTAACATTGATAGCTTAAAGGGTACTTTGATATTTTCTTAGATTACAATTTTCGTTTAAGGGATTAAAGGTTTATTTTTATCTTACTTTCAAGGATGGGAACCACATAGTACAACACTCTTAGTGTCCTAGTCCTAATTATGCTAAGGTCCTTCTATCCTACTTCCATGTAAGGCTCCTATGTATGGGTACTCTAAGTGAAATGAATGCAGTTATTGGGGAGTTCTAGACTTTGAGGTTCCAACAAGGTTGCTAGCCTTCAAACCTCCACCTATCGACAAATGAGTTTCTTTGGTTGGTGGCTAGTTTAAAGGTTTTTGGTGGAGCATTTAAGGACCAAAATCCAAGGGCACACATCTACTATCATTCCTCTAATAGGTGAAATAGGATTCTAATTTTATTTACATGAGAGTGTGTGTGACTATGAGTGTTCAAGCATGCAAGAAAATTGAATCAAAATATAAAACAAAGGGAGAATTCAGCCACATGTTTAAGTTTGCAAATAGTCCTACAAGTTTCTAGGTGGCCACATTTGAGGATCTAATAGAAGCTAAGTTCTCTTGATGCTTTTTAACCTAAACAAAGAGAAGGAAAGAACAAAGAACAAATGCAATTTACTACTACCCAAAACTAAGCTAATCATATTCAGTTACAGAGAAAGCAAAAATTACAGATTTTGAGAGACTACTAAAGAAAAAGAAGGGAGAGAGAAAAAAAGGGAAAAAAAAAGAGGCCTGCTAGATGGGAACTATACGATTTTTCTACTATATTGAAGGCTAGTCATGGTAGACATTCGGTGTGCTATGACAGAGGGTGTGATGCAATAACAAGGCGTGGGAAGGGTAAATGGATGCGATTTAGGTGCAATAAGATTGAAATATGGTGCAATGGGTAGGTTCTAAGGTGCGATGAGTAAGTTCTAATTTGCGATGAGATTGAACTGGTTTGCGGTTTTGGGCTCTTGGGTTAAGTTGCAATGAGGTTTTGGGTTGCGATGAAGTCAAAGGTTGCAATGAAGTTTTGGGTTGCAATGAGCTTCTAGATTGCGATAAAGTTCTGGGTTGCGATGAGCTTCTGAATTGCGATGAGCTTGAAGGTTGTGATGAGCTTCTGGGTTGTGATGAAGTTCTAGGTTGTGATGATCTTCTGAGTTGCGAGGAAGTTCTGGGTTGCGATAAGCTTTTGGGTTGAGATGAAGTTTTGAGTTGCGATGAGGTTGAAGGCTGTAATGAGCTTCTGAGTTGCGATGAGGTTGAAGGTTGTGATGAGCTTCTGGGTTGTGATGAAGTTCTGGGTTGCGATGAGCTTCTGAGTTGCGATAAACTTCTAGGTTGCGATGAGCTTCTGAGTTGCAATAAGTTTTAGGTTGCGATGAGGTTGAAAGGAAGGTGGGATTTGGATTTCTAGGCTGTGATGGGGCTGAACTAGATTGCGATTCTAACAAAGGTATGGTTCTGGGTGAAGTTTCATGCATGATTTTTCCCAATGATGGTTTTGAGCATACAAGGAGGAGGTTACCCATGCTAGAGAATGTTAAAACATGGTTTTGAATTACGCTAGGAAGGTCTATTATGCCTAACCTTCTTGAGGTGCGATTTTGAATCACCAACCCACAAATTCAGTCTAAGCCTTATAGCGCACAACAATTGAGTGCAAACTTGATCCAAAATGTCACCCAAAAAAGGTCCTTGATAATATCCCTAATGAATCTGCCAAATGTGAGATTCAGGAAGCTCATGGCTGGCTCAAAGAAATGGAGTCACCACCCATTTTTTAGAGGAAATGGGCCCTCACTTTCGGGTTTGGAAAGGTTCGAATTAAGCCCTTGATAGTGACTCTGTCCTCCATTAGAAAGGCACTTAACCAGGAGATTTTGGGTTTAAGGGATTGGGAGAGGGAAGGTATTAGGCACCCCTCTCTCCAAGCTGTTGTAGTAGCCCAAAATGGGAGAAGTTTAGGCTTAAATTTTGGAAAAAACACAAACTAACATGATTGCTCAAAGCTTTTGAAATCTGGTGAAAATGTTCCCAATTTTTCCCAAAGTTGATTTGAGGTGATGTTGTCGGATCTTAGGTATTGTTTTCCCTAAGACCCTTGCCTCTCTATCTTTTTCTCAATCTAGAGGAAGTTGAGCAAGGCGGGATGGGAGGCTTACCTTTTGTATACAACCTTGAAACAAACTTTTCAGCAACTAACAAGTCTTCAAACAGAACTTGAGCAAGGCGGGAGCTAAGCTGAGCGTTTCTGGTGTTAAGTTGGAAAACAGAGGATGAAGCTTGAGGTTAGCTTCAGGGATTTTGGGATTTCAAGCGGAACAGGTGAGTTACAGAAGTTGGAAAACTCCTCTCCTCTCCTCAAGCTTAAGCTAGGCCTTTATTTATAGAGAAAATGGAGGGAGGTGGGTCAGAAACTCATCTAGCTACAATGTCTGTGGTTCAATGGAGTTTTTTCATTGAAATAGGCAAGGATTTTGAGAGAAAAGGGCTTACAGTTGACCCTTCCTTCACTGTACAACAAATCTTCTTGATTTTGGGTAGTTTCTTGTGGGTTTCATGCATCCAATGAGGGATTGGGGCATGCGAGATGTTTCAGCCCTATATTTGGGGCTGACAGTGGCAAAAAAAAAATGTAAATCTGATGAACTTTTAGAAGTGGTTTTCTCCTTTCTTAGTTTTAAGTGGGGGCTTGTTTGGTATTTTGAGTTTTTTAAGCCTATTAGGCTCAAATTCATTGATCCGGGTGTTTTAAGGGGGTTAAGTAAGGAGCTGACGTCAATTCTCTCCCACTTAAGATGCTAGGTTGGACAACTGATGTGGTAATTCAATCTGGTGCGTCAAAATGGTATTTCTCTAGTTTAACGATCAAATGGATGAATCTGGTCACAAAATTTGGTGTACTGGGGTTTTTTGGGTCTCTGAACACAGTGATAGGTCTGATTAGACAAATGGGGTCAGGATATTTGAAATCTATGGATGACAATTTTGGATCAATAAGATTTGTTAAAACAGAATCTTTGTCTGATGAAGGGTCAAACGGGGGAATTTTGGGATGAAATTTTGTGGGTAGGTATGGATTGGGATTATGACACTATTGGAAGGGTTTGATCATGTTAAGTATGTATAGATCATGGGTTTTAGGTTCGAGGAGCGTCGTAGTGTTAAACACGTCAAAATGGAATCCTTGATGAATGTTGGCTAAATCAAGGAATTTAGGGTTAAAATCTTGTGTGATTGTTTGTTTGAGGGTTTTGTTTCACGTGATGGTGTTTGATCGGGGATCAAGTATGGTGATGTGGCATAATCAAGACCATCGAAAGGAAACCATGTAGATTTAATGATGGATTTATGGGCATTTGGGCTAAAATTTGGTTTTTAGGGTTTTGACATGTTTTAAAGTGATTGGTGTGATCCAATCAAGCATCCAGTATGTAGGAGATGGGGTCAAAGAAGGGTTCAAACAAAAATTGGGTGCTAACACACATGTTAAAAGAACTTAACAAGTGAGAGTAACTGGGTTTTATTGTCATGAATTGAAAGTTCTAAATCTATTACTATCATATATTGATTGCTTAGTGCAGCAAGTGTAGCAGATCTGTACTCTGTTGCTTGTGGATTTGGGTTCCTTTATCTCAGACTTTGCCCAACATGACACCCTTTACCTCTTGTTTCTTATTTGTTGAGAACCCTTCAGACCTATTGGTAGTGGAATGTGTGCTGATCAAAATACCTTAAGAGGAGATGTGTGAGGTTGAGCTTGATTTTATAAAGGACCTAAACTCATTGTCTATTTTCATTTGTTTCATCTCTCACCTATACATGTTATATGGTCTCTTTTCATGTAAATTATATTTTCATTTGTGTAAGATACATTTTTTTTAAGCAATGAACCAAAGAAGCCAAAGGGAAAATGCATTATGTTTTAGATGTGTTAATGCTACCAAGAAAACACTCTAATTGTCAATATCGTATATTCTAGAACTATCCATGTTGATAGGGATATGCTTACATAAGTTTAATTTATGTTTCTTTTAATTCATTATGCAATATAAGTTCTAGTTTCCATCAAGGAACCAAACATAAGATAGATAATTAACCATATTTTGTCATTTTTGTACAATTCCCCAGGCATACACAAGAATGTGTGAAGAATGTTGAGGATGATATAAAATGCATAACGAGTAGAGAAGATACGAAGAGTATGTACCCCTTCAGTGGTAGTCGTGACTGCCACATGAAGTCTCACTTTTAGCGGCAGTTTTTTAGGTTTACCGACAACCATTAAAACTACCACTAAAACTTTTAACGACACCAACTTTAGCGACAATTTGGTGACTGCCGGTAAAACATTTATCAACTGTTTTGGGGACTTCTAGTGGTAGTCAAAACTTCCGCTAAAAGTGATTTTTGTTGTAGTGTAGGTGGTGTTTGGGAGAAAGTCTCGAGTGTTTCAGAATTAGAGCTTTAATGTAGTTGTAAAATTTGTTTTCTCCCCGATGAAGGTGGATGGAAAAGCAATATCATACTTTCAAATGTGGTAATTATTTTGGATGTGCATTGTCGAAAATAATGTAACATTGCATTAAGACACCCAATTGATCTTCAAGAATTTTTCCCAAGCAAGGCAATTTAAAAATTCTAGCATAGAAATGACTATTAGTTCATTTATTTTCAGCAAACAATTTTCCTACCATCACAAATATTGTGATAGGGGTAAAGTTGAATAGATACACCAGATTGTGTGATTTGGGCCAAATCATCCAAGAATAGGAAGAGAGAAAATTCTCTCTTAGCCAATGTTTGGCACCAGGCCTCCACCTCCGAAATGAAGTTCTCTCTCAATCATTCCCTTGGCTGAATATGGGTAAAATAACACAAAGTGAGCCAACTTTAGACCTTGAAGCATCAAAACTAGTTTTGAACTAATAAAGTTTCTAGACTAAATGGGAAATGTTTTCCTTAAGAAAATATTATTTAGGAGATCCAAAATTCTAAGGAAATTGCAAAATCCCAAAAATGGTTTTTAACTTTGTGCTTCTTCAGCTCAGTATAGTGTAGAGGATCAACATCATACTTTGGTGTTGTTTAGATGCAATTGCCCCTAACTTGCTTATAGTATACCTCTTGTTCTTTAATTCTACCTTGTCCCATAGTAGAAAGCTAACTTAATCAGATATTTGGTTAACTTGAGATTTTATTTCTGGTGCATATGCATGCATTGAAAAACAATGTAAGATATTTTTGATAATTAATTGGTTAATTGTCCCATGACAACCACTTGAACATTAAAAATGCCACTACATTATCTTAGTCCCAACTATCTAGGGGTTTGAGGAGGGATAGACTTGGTGTAGTTTGTAATTGAACCAAGAATTTAGTGTGATTGTTGGTTTAGGGAATTTTTTTCTTCATAAAATTGTGCTCATTCACAGTACAATTTTTATCAGCTAGGGAAGTTTTCTTCAATGCATTGAACAAGACTTTTATCAAGCTTCAATTGATTAGTTGGATGCATTCCCAAATTTGATAAACATAAGTACAATTTGTTGTCTTGTCTTTTTTATAGTTTCCATGTCTTACACCTTTGAAATCTTTAAATAATAAATATATTTTCTGTTATATAGGGGTGTAATATTTTGTAAGTTGTGTCAAAAAAGATTCAAATACTTTGGGCAAAATCTACACCAACTATTTTTAAATGTGGATCATTTTTTGACATTTATGTACTTGTTTATGAAGGGATTAAGGAATTGATGTTTAATGTAAACCTCTTAACCTAGTAATGGTCAACATAGATAGATTCAAACAGTTAATCACAACACTATATCCCTTTTTTGTAATAATCCTCTTACTAATAATATTTAAATTTATTAATCTAGAACTTTATAGTTGTGTCTTTGATGTTATTATATTTGTGTTGTAAACTAAGTGTGAACATCAGGAAAATGCCCCCAGCTGTTCACTTCATGGCTGAGTGGTTAGAGTCTCCACCCGTCAAAAATATCTAATGGGGAGTGATGGGGCTCCTAGATTTGCTTTCAGTAAAACATCTCAGAATAAATAGTGACTCCATACCACTTAGGCTAAGGCAAGGCTCTTCTGGGTAAGCTGAGAGGGAGAGAGGGAAGGGGTTAGGCACCCCTCTCTCCAGTTAGTGTGAATGCCAAAATTCCATGTTTGTTTACATTCGAATTAGAGCTAAGAACCCATGCTTTTTGACAATAAGGAAGGATACGAAGAACACCCCCTTATCCTTTAGTAAAACCCCTTTTAGATGTAGGGGCCTGAGCAAATTGGGTGCTCACACACATGTTAAAAGATCTTAACAAGTAAGAGTAACTGGGTTTTATTGTCGTGAATTGAAAGTTCTAAATCTATTACTATCATATATTGATTGCTTAGTGCAGCAAGTGTAGTAGATCTGTACTCTGTTGCTTGTGGATTTGGGTTCCTTTGTCTCATACTTTGCCCAACATGACACCCTTTACCTCTTATTTCTTATTTGTTGGGAATCCTTCAGACCTTTTGGTAGTGGAATGTGTGCTGACCAAAATACCTTAAGAGGAGATGTGTGAGGTTGAGATTGGTTTTATAAAGGACCTAAACTCCTCCCCTTAGACCCCCCTCTTTTGCGTTATCTCTCTCTCTTTTCTCAGAAAAATGGGAGAGCTCTTTCTCCCTTGAAGCTCTCTCTCTCTCTCTCTCTCTCTCTCAACTCTTTACTCTCACCCGACCCCTTTCTCCTCCCCCTTCTACCCCTTTCCTCTCGGGATCGATCTCCTTTTATAATGTGAATGAGGGGTTTTCTGAAATTTCTCAAACTGAATAAGGGGTTCTGGTGGGTAAGTTAGGATTTGGAGGGGCATCCTCTTAGGTTAGGGTTTCAGGGGTCAAAAAGGATAATTTGGGGAAAGAAGCGCAACTTAGTAATTTAGGATCCAAAGGGGTAGGTTTAAAGGGGTATTTAGGTAATTGGAGGAATGAAGGGCATTTTGGTATTTTTGGAAAATTAAGGTGATTTGAGAATTAGGTCAAGGGGTATTTTGGTAATTTGGAATGATGGCAATTATGGTAATCTGGTCAAGGGTATTTTGGGCATTTGGTTAGGGAGTATTTTGGTAATTTGGTTAAGGGTATTTTGGAAATTTGGAAAAATGGGTAATTAGGTCAGGTGGTATTTGGTAATTGATCCAAGGGGTATTTTGGGGTATCTGGGATCCGGTGGATGGTGGTAATGTCTAGTTGGTTGAGGGGGGTCAAGATTGTAGAAATTTAGGTCAACGAAATGTTTCAGAATGAAATCTTTGTTTGATGGAAGGGAAAATGGGGGAATCTATGGTTGAAATTTATGACCAGGTGTTTTGATGTGTTTGGAGTTTAATGGTGTGGTTTGATCGGTTCGGATGTATCAAGATTAAGGGAATCTGGGCTCTGAGTGTTTAGATTAACGAGAGACATCGGAATGGAATCCTTGCTTGATTAAGGGGTAAACAGAGGAATTTTGAGTTCAAATTTCAATGTTAGGTGTCTTGGGAGTTTATGGGTCTGATGGTTGAGATGTAAGTGAGGGTCGATTGGGGCCATCGAATAGGTATTAGGCAGATTTAACAGTGGATTTGAGGGCTTTGGGGCTGAAAGCTAGGGCTTATGGGTTTTTAGGTGTTTTAATGTGATAAGAATGTCTAATCAGAAATTTGGAGTGAATTGAAGTTTCAAGTGATGAGTCGAGCAAAAATCGAGTGTTGATAGCTGCCCCTCTTTGTTGTAAGGTAGGAAATTACGAAACAACAAAGACCAAAAGAAGCACACAGATATTTTTTTGAAGGGCAGGCTTGGAAGAAGGGTGAGGCGAGGAAGGAGGATTGAGATGAAAAAGAGTTCCCATGCATCTCTGTTTCATCATGTTCAAGCCATTTTATTCTTGGCAAAGTGACCCTTCATAGGTATCAAGAACCTTCGGAATCAGGGTACATTTTCCATAAGAAAAATATAAAGAACAAATCTAAAAGAATGATAAAGCCTTGGTTAAAATTGTGATTTGCTAGTGTGGTGGAAAGTACCTATGTGCTTATACAGTGGAAAATTCTGATTTATGATGTGTAGTGGATGGAAAATCTATGTGCTATGAAGCGGAATTCATGTGCTATAAACTGGGAAAACATGTACCATAGTGCGGAATAACTCATGTACTAGATAGTGGAAAATGTCATGTGCTAGAAAGCAGAAAATGTCATGTACCAGAGAGTAGAAAACTCATGTGCAATAGTGGAAAAAAATCATGTGCAAAAGTACGGAAAACTCATGTGTAATGGCAGAAAAAAAATCATGTGCAATGGCAGAAAACTTATTGTTCAATAGCGGACAATTCATGTGCAATAACGGAAAACTCATGTGCAATAGCGGAAAAAACTCATGTGCAATAGCGGAAAGCTTTATTATGCAATGGTGGAAAAATTATTATGCAATGATGGAAAATTCATGTGCAATAGTAGAAAAATTCATGTGCAATGGCAGAAGAATAATTGTGCAATAGCGAAAAACTTCATGTGCAATGGTGGAAAAATTCATGCGCAATGGCGAAAAAATTCATGTGCAATGGTGGAAAAATGTGCAATGGCATAAAATTTATTGTACAATGGCAGAAAACTTATTGTGCAATAATAGAAAAATTCATGTGCAATGGTGGAAAAATATGCATTGGCAAAAAAATTTATTGTGCAATAGTAGAAAAATAATTGTGCAATAGCGGAAAAATTCATGTGTAATGTCGGAAAAATTATTGTGCAATGGCAGAAAACGTATTGTGCAATAGCAGAAAAATTCATGTGCACTGGTGGAAAAATTATTGTGCAATGATGAAAACTCTTTGCAATAGCGGATAAAACTCGTGCAATAGCAGAAAACTTTATTGTGCAATAGCGGAAAAATCATTGTGCAATGGCAGAAAAACTAGTGTAATAGCAGAAAAATTTATGTGCAATGGCAGAAAACTTATTGTGCAATAGCGGAAAACTCATGTGCAATAGTGGAAAATCTTGATTTATTCTATGCTAGAGGTAGAAAATTCATATGCAATGGTAGAAAAAATAATTGTGCAACAGCAGAAAATCTCATGTGCAATGGCAGAAAGATTCATGTGCAATGGTGGAAAAATAATTGTGCAATGGCGGAAAACTTATTGTGTAATAGCCGAGACAAATGTGCAAGTGAAAAAATTGTTGTGCAATAATAGAAAAATTACTATGTAATGATGAAAAAATTTATGTGCAATAGTAGAAAATATTATTGTGCAAAATGATGAAAATGATGACAAGGCTGAAAATTCGAGAATGCCAATGACATACTAGATGCAAAATGCGATAAAAGTTCAAGAAGTATCATTTCAACAAATTCGGTTTAGCTTAATTGTCATTTCTCACTTGATCATTCTCCTTGTTGGGAATCATTTATCTTTATTTTTTATTATTTTTTCTTCTTCTTTTTTGTGCACAATGAACAAAAAAGTTCTTTTTTTAAAGACTTTTGTAGTGGTCCAACTTGAGCTTCTTCTTTGAGACATATCTATGCTCGCTTCGGGTGTCAAGCGGCATGGGTTGCCCTCATTTTATCTCTCTCTTCTTTTCTTCTTCTTTTTTTTTCTTTTTTTTTTTAATTTTTCTTTGTAACTTACAGAGTAGATAGACAATGCAACTTAGACATAAAGGATATGGGGATTTTTATCTTCCTTTTATTGTACATTTTTCTAGGAAGCTACGAAACCGAAACAGGAGATATTACTAGCATTTTGATTCAAGATAGAACAACTATGTCCAAAGGGGCTCACGTCACGCTTTAGCAAGAGATAAAAGTATTTTTGCCCTCTTCAAAAAAGTTGATCGAAACCTTAACAAATATAAAGGCATGTGCCTCGAAAATGTGAAGGAGATAAACATAAATTCGGTTTGGGAAAAACTTGGGTTCTATGGGAAACAACCCTAGTTCTTGTTTAACAAGAGGATTTGTGATGAGAGATACTTTATTAAAGAAGGTTCAAAACAAAATTCCTCATTGCCAGCCAACTAGATTTATCACGTGCTAAATTACCAATTTCTAAAGGATCGAGGAGGACTTAGTGAATGGGACGAAATGTGGTTTAGGACAGGGGATCTGAAACGAAGGGTGAAAGGCTCAAAAACATATTTATAATGGGAAATTAGATGCTTGACCTATAGGCATGGCTGCTATTTCTCTTCATCATAATTTTTTGTTTATATTCACTTATTCCTTTTGCTTTTCTCTTGATTTTTTTTTCTTACATACACTTTACTTCTTCGGATATGAATCATGTTTCTTCACTAATCATGGTGGACTTCACATTTTAGAGAATCTATAAACAAATACTCAAAACAACTGATTCTAGAATGATTGAAACATATATCTGCCCCAATTTTTTTTTTTTGTTGCACCACTTCTTTCCTTTCCAACCTTTTACAAATATTTCTCCATCATTCCTTCTCACTTTTCATCTTTCCCTAAATTCCCTACCTTAAATTTCTTTGACTTCCATTTCCCTACAATTTTCCAATTTCTCAATCTTCCTTGACCATTCCTCCATTTTAAGTTGCCCTAGTTTCTTCTTCATTGTTCATTCCACTTTCTTCTTTTCTTATTTTTGTTTCTTTTCTCTTCTTTTTTTGGCCCTACAAAAGGCACACCGGGAATTTAACAAGTTCACTAAGGAAAAGGTATTTATGCATTGGCTCAATCAGGTTGACTTGTGGATTTTAAGAAATAATAGTCATTTGAGAATTGAGACGGCTAGAGGAGGCCTCCAATCCTTTCCTTTATCAATTGGTAAAGCACTAGGTTATGATGATACTCTTACTCTATGCTGGCTTTGGGAAGTTGATAGAGGATACATGCTTAAATTGTCAAAATTGACCCAATTTAGGATATTTGGGTGCTCATGGAAAAGATCGGGCTATAAGCTCAGGGTTGTTTAGAATGTTTAGTGAGATAAGTATGGGTGGGCATCAGTGCTTTTATTCATTGCGCTATCCCCTTTTATTGGGTATTTCCAAATGCAAATCAATGATTGTCAACTAGCTTTTTACAAAGACATGACTTTGTGATTCATTGTGAATCCCCGATTTTTTAGTTTTCAATTATTCAACTTTCTTAGAAAGGGGAATTTTTATCTTCATCTAAGGGTAATGGGACCCAATAGGATTTATTGTTCAGCCATGATTATGTGTTTTAGGCAAAAGAAGATAGCAGAAAAATGATTAGAAAAATTGGTATTTTATTGATGAAAAAGGCCGGACTCGTGAAATGGGATGCTCTATGTACCCCTATGTAAATGTGTTTAGTCAGTCTTCCATCTATTTTTAAGTTGGTAACCTTTGAGGTCTATCTATGAGTCAGTCTAGCATGTAGTAATTTCAAGAATAATTGCTTATTAAAGCGGGTAGTTGAACATCCTTGTCTACAAATTGTACTCCGCTTGAAATTGAGAGAGTCATGTAAGGATAACCCCCAAGCCTGCCAAGATTAAGTAATCTTGTTTCTCAACATAGGATTAATAGCTTGTCTTGGTCTGAGTTTGTTTCATTGATAGGATCTTGTGAAGTAATTCATATTATCCATCTTTCATGACATTTGTAATCTCCCCTAGCCCTTTCTTTTATGGAAGGTATTAATGAGTAGAATGAAAAATTAGTTATGGATTGCTTACTTTAAGGGCTTCATGAAAATTGATTTGTAGGTCTTGATCTCCATTCCCTGATTTTAATAAGACCCAACAAGGCTACTACTCTTTGAGCTAAATATGACCTTAAGTATGTCCACTCAAGTGGTAGATGTCATTGACTAAACCAATCAAGTTTTAGGCATATTTCCCTAAAAGATTTGGTTTTAGCTTTTGGCATACATAGTCGGATCCCTCTTCCAAGTTGACTTCATTGCTTAATAGAAACTTGCATTGTCATAGTATCAATAATATTTGATTTCCCTTTGAATAATGTTCAAATATGCGACCATGTATTTTGCTGCTTTGCCCTCAATTGACATATTTATAATTATGTGGCTTTTACCTTTTATTGGATGAGTTTGTTTTGGCTTCATGTTACTCTTTTTGTTAAATAATACTCATCATGTTTGCATGTTTCGATAATATGTTGTTTTGCTTGTATATATATGATGCACAACCATTTTTACATTGCATTTCATTTTTAATTGTTTAGGAACCCATTGTCCTACTAGAAGAGAGTCTGATACACTTGAGCCATCGGGACCAGGCACCCGATGAAGCTGGTGGAATGCTTTCTACTAGTCACCAGCCTGAGAAGCTTGATAGGGTGGAGGTTTGAAGACTAGTGGCCTTCTAACCATGATTTAGATATCAAACCCCAAATATATGTGCTCATTTGTATGCTAACCTAGACTCTAGGATAGCCACCTTGTGTGTGATACCTTTGCATAATCAATCTTAGAGGGCCTTATTACAAGTGTAAAGAAAAAAAATTAAAAAATGGGTAAATTAAAAAAATATAAAAGTAAAATACAAAGTACAAAAAAGGGAGTGTAAGCACCATGGTAAGGCGGAGGTTGGTCAGTCCCTAAAGGTCCAGAGATGGGGGCAAGAAAGAGAGGAGGAAGAGAAGAGAGAAGGGAGAATCCCCTAGTGAGAAATTCCCCTAGGTCAAAGTTGTGTTCTACTGTCTCTCCAGGGAAGAATTGCTCTCCCCTTTTTATAGAGAGAGTTAAGGCTATCAAGGAAGGAGTCCTTTCAGATTTTCTCTGTATGTGACCCTATTATACTAGCGTGGCATGATTGACGTCATCGTTTGGCGGGCATACTTTCATTAAACTCACATGCGTAATTTAAGACGCCCATGTAATCGGCATTTATTCCCGATATACTGTGATTTTGCAGTTCTGTAATGGTGTCAGGTTCATCACAACTCTGCGTATGTTCAGGGTTCTTCCCAAATCCGCATGTGTTTGGGGTTCCTTGAAAATCCGTATGTGTCTTATAGGTCATCGTAGATTCATGTGTGTCTATGCTTTATCGTAGATTTGTGCTAGTCGAAGATCATAATGACCTATCCCGGGTATGAGTTCATCACAAATTTGTGATGAGCTATGAACTCATCACAAATGTGTTATGAGTTAAGGATTCATCGTAGGCATCCGTGTAGTGTTAGTTAGACACCTTATGTACTCTAATGGTCTTAGTGACCACTATGTACATACATTAGCCCCCCTACTTATCAGTAAGTGGGAACTTACTGATAAGCATTTTGTCGTCGTGTTTGCTTTGGGGTCTTGCAATGAGGCAATGAG
This sequence comes from Nelumbo lutea, assembly GCF_056320005.1. NCBI lineage: Eukaryota > Viridiplantae > Streptophyta > Magnoliopsida > Proteales > Nelumbonaceae > Nelumbo > Nelumbo lutea. The sequence goes on along the minus strand of NC_142684.1, from coordinate 40,046,937 downwards.
GAAGAGAATCATAGATGTTGTGGCATCCTGATCTTTTCGCATTAGGTCTGGTGATCGCTCCTGTTCTTGGTGAGATGCTCTATGAACTTTGCATGCAGAAAAATTTTATTTGGGCGTGTTTGATAGCCCTCCTGCTTATTGTCAATAAGCATTTGTGGCATTCGACTTAGTAATGTTCTTGGATGGGAATCAAGAATTTTCATTCTGTAATTCAGCCCCCTTTTCTTTTTGACAGAGTGTCGTGTTGACTTGTACTTGCTTTCTGGTTCATCGGAATTTTTGAAGATGTAAGCGACAAAAAAAATTATCATACAAGCATTTTGTAAGGTATAACTCAATACTTTCTGTACTTAGGCCCCTTGTTTCTTGATAGAAGTCATTGTATCAAGAAACAAGTGGAATGAATTAGTTGGCTACTTTAATGTTAAATCTCCCTGTACCTTGATAGAATGTCTTCTATCAAGAAACACTTAAGTGAGGTTTTCTAAATGTGTGACCTCTGTCATTCCCCTTGTGTGAGTGGGACAGTAATGAATGGATATTTTGTAGGTAGAGTACCTAGCCCCCTTTCACTTTAATAGAAGGCATTCCTGTTATCGCATTGGGTATCTAAAATATGGGACGAAGGAAAGCCACCCATTTATGGTGCAACATTTTGGAACATGTTGATGTTGATGTGATTTGAGCAACATATTGATATCTTTGTGATAATATCGTAGATCGTGTATCGAAATGAGGTGTGTTATCACATTTTTGGGAAGGTTGCATGTCATCGCGTATGTGAAAGTCAGATGATATTGTAACTGAAGGTTTAATTGATATTGCATTTGAGGGAAGATAGACATCATTGCTTGTGAAAGGTAAATATCATCACAAAAAAGGAAAATTGAATTTCAAAAAGCTAAGTGTCGATATATCTCATCGCATTTCATTGCATTCCCGTGTAACTTCGTCCATGCTTGGACAAGATTTGAACATTATTTTGGGACTTAGGTGTCATCAGCAACAAATATCCAATGAAACTTAATCACAAATAAAAGGATTTCTAATTTTAAGGGAATTTTGTGATTTCATGAGATACGACATTTATGTTTATTGTGATTCTATGTTCACTTAGAGTTGAACATATCAAAGCTTCGAAGGAAAACATTATTGCAACTCTTCATGCCAACAAAACAAATCATGCGTACTCCATATTTTGGAAATTCAGTGCGAGCGTCAAAATAAGATTTGATCATTTAAAGTTGGCTGTTTTAAGAACTTTTATTGCAATCGAGCACCACTATGATTAGATTGTAAGTGTTAATGGGTATTGACATAAGTACAATTCAGTCTATAATCGGAATCGAGTGTCGTACTAATTTCCAAAATAAACTATATGTATATTAACATTGAGCCATGCCATCCTAAAAAACATCAAAGACTATACATTATCACACCATAGGTACTTATCAAAACATATTGGGTGCGCTTTCAGGTTAAAGGCCCAACGTGATCATTGAGTAACATGGTGTGAGTATAGGGAATCACAAATTTTATCGCAAATTGCATCTGTATGTATCAAATAAAACCAAAGTAATCAAAATTGAATATTTTGTGAACCTTCATCATGAGTGAATGCCTTTGTATGTTTCCTGGTGATCAGTCATCAACATGAAGGGATAGGAAATCCATCATATGGACGCCCAAAGATTGCATAATAAATGGGTGAATTTCAAAACTTTTTTCTCTCCCTTCAACTGGGAATCGAATTCCCTATTTAGAAAATCATATTTTCAAAGATCATTCTTGAACCATAAATTGAACCAGATCTGAACCAAAAGGAGTAGGGAGAGATAATTCCTGATACAGAGAAACAATATCTCTTAATGGAGGTGTTCACGCCCAAGGTAGGATCCAAAATCTGCTCCCATTGAAAATGGCGCAATGCAGGGTGGAGCAGAATCAACAGTGTTCTTCCAAAAGAACTTGATCCTCCTCAAGAATCACCTGGACGGCTTGTGAATACAACTCCTACCAATCTTTTCTCCAAAAGATTGGAAATCAAGATCCAATCTTGATTTCTCCCAAGGAATGGAGATCCAACCAATCTTTAACAAGTTCACTTGAATTCTCTCTTCTGTGATTTCAACTCTAAAGACAAGACTATTGTTGGTGGTCGTCTGTTGTTGTTTAAAAGCTGCCTCCCTCTCTTCCTTTTATAGACTTAAATGGATTAGCTCCTAATCCCATTAGGAATTGCTAACCCAAATCATATATGGATTAGATGTCCATTTAAGATAAGGGATAACCCTTATCTTATCTACAGATTAGATCAGTCATCTCCTAATCTAATTAAGAAGTTTCCAGATCTAAATCTTATTCAGATCTTGGACTCTCTAAGTGGATAAGGTGTGGGCCCAATCCTATCAACTGATCTTATCTCAGAATTTTCCCATTAAGTGACTAATCAAATTAGCCCAGTTCAAAATAGGTTTAAGGCCCATTTAGGGTTATGTATTCATTTAGCCTTCCAAACTGCTGCCCAATTGGGCTTCCGTGTATGGCATGGAACCCAAACATTGATCTACACATCAGCCACATGGGTTCAGCCCAACCTTTGTTACAAGGCCTGGCCGAATACACTATAATGGATAGTGCACCCCTTGAAACCCATCAGATGGGCTCTACGGGCCCAACACTTATCCTAAGTGGTCCCTGGGCCAAGCCACCTTCTAACACCCAGGGACTGTAGGCAAATGCAAGATTATCCCATCAGGTATTATCCTCAATGGTCTTACACTTAACCTCTCAGCCCATAATGATCATACACTGCATGACAAGAGAGGACCTCTCCCTTGGCTGCAAGGAACAGTGTTGCACTCTCTCTAGTATGGATCCCGGGAATTAAAACCTTTTGCAAATCATTTCGAAACCATAATATATATATATATATATATATATATATATATATATATATATATATACTTTTATATCTCATATAAAATATATTTTGCAAAACAAATCTCAACGATTGAAATCGGCTGCCAGCAGTCTTGGTTTTCATCAGTGAGAGTGCATCCCCGATCATTACCTTTGTCCGACAAAGGGGCTGATCCTGTCACTATGATCACCCACTCAAATGAATTCTCAGACTGTCCCAACATACCCAGGTTTTGACCCCCGCTTAGGATCTCACTGATTGGTACATCAAAGGCAGCCCGATCTGACACCTAGTGCAGTATCATAATCGAGTCTAGGGGTCGGCTGTTACTTTCCAGTTTTGCCCATCAATCTCCAAGGTCTAGGGCAATACTGGAAATCTGGTCCAGTTCAAAGATTCAATTAATCCCACACTATATGTGCTTGGGATCTCACCCCGGTAGCTGAGGCAAGCCACCCCAACCGACTTGGTGGCACCACAGTGTCATCCTTGTCAGGATAGGTCTCCCCAGACCGACCCACTGGCTGTGAACATTCTAAACTAACACGAGTCTCATTAAGTGTCCAGTTTAAGGGTATTGCATAGAAACATACCAAGGGAACATAAATCAAATATGCACTTTTATTCATTTACAATAAACTCATAAAGTAAATCATTTTGATTGAAGCTAAGGACATACAAAACTGTCTAACAGCTCCCACTTGCACTTACGTCCAATCAGGTACTAGTCGGAGTCCCATACTTTCCACATGTTTCTCAAACACTTTCTGTGAAAGTGGCTTTGTCAATGGGTCTACTACATTTTTCGCTGACGCTACCTTCTGAATCAGGATGTCCCCTCTACTAACTGTTTCTCGACCTCTTGTCTAAACTCTTTAAACTTTTCAAAGGATTCAGACTTGTGCCTCATTAGGTATACATAACCATATCGTGAGAAATCATTTGTGAAGGTGATGAAATACACATATTGATTATGTGTCCTAACACTCAGGGGACCACATACATCAGTATGTATTAGGTCAAGTGTGCCTGTACATCTTTCAGGCTTACCGTTAAATGGCCATTTCGTCATCTTGCCTTGTAGGCAAGGCTCACAGGTGGGAAGATCTTCTACAATTAGAAAATCCAAAGGACCATCCTTTACCATCCTTGTGATTTGCTCAACACCGATGTGGCCAAGTTGGTAATGCCACAGACACATGGAATTAACTGTATCATGGGCTCTCTTCTTGGGGATTTCAGCCGACGTAGTTTCGGTTATGTTATTTCTAGAGAATGATGTAGAACATAGAAACCATTCTCCAGTTCCCCGTATGCAATGAATCTGTTATTTCTTTTAATAATAATCGTATTACAAAACAAGACAGAATAACCATCTGCACACAGTTTTGAAACATAAATCAAATTTTTTCTTAAATTTTGTACATAAAGACAATCTTTGAGTACAATTTTTCCTTCTCTAAAAATTAACTCCACGGTTCCTATTGTCGCGGCTGCAATAGTTGTAGTAGTCCCCAAGTAGAGAGTGACTTCTCCTTCACTCAGCCTTCTGCTTACCTTGAACCCCTGCAGTGAGTTACACACATGAGTTGAAGCCCCCGAGTCAATACACTAGGACGTAGAAACTACCAATAAATTGGTTTCTATAACACAAGTTTCGAAATTACCTTTCTTGGATTCCAGGTAGGCAGGACAATTCCTTTTCCAGTGGCTGGTTTTCTTGCAGAAGTACAGGCATCCAAAGCTTTGTCTTTCTTCTTGATGAACTTACAATTTATCTATATTTTATGAGGTTTTTGCATGAAATTTTATAATGGTTTAATTAAATTTTTGCCGTATTTTAGCTTGATTGCAAGAAAGATTTCAGGGGGAGCCAAATCAACAAAAAGAAGGCAAAAGCAAGAAAAGAAAACCCAAAAATTTATCAAGTTCAGCCCGGCCCAGCCATGAGAGCAAGAGAATTTCATTCGGCCCAAGAAGAGCAAGTGAAACTCTTTGGAAAATCCAAGGGAAGAAGCCTAGCTATGAGGAGAATTCGGCCCAGCAAGGAAGGCCCATTTTTAGCCCAAATAACAGCCTAGAGTGTAGCCCACATGAGCTCAAAAGCAAGCTAAGTTGTAGCCCAAATAGCAGCCCAAAGGGAGCTAGGGGCGGCAACTTCTAGGAGTTTCTTGAAGAGAAGGAGGGAGCACTCTAGAAGGTTCATGAGGGGTGTAATACACCCCATTCTAGAGGCTTCAAGAAGGGGCAAGAGCCCCCTTGAAAAACTATATAAGGAGGCCTCTAGGAGGGGAGAAAGTTGTTCAATTGCTTGAGAGAAAGGCTCTCCCACTCTTAGAGGTTCAGCCACCTTGAGAGAAGAGAAGAGAAGAAGGCTAGGCGCAAGGAAGAAGAAGAAGAAGGGCTGAAGGAAGTTCAAGACAAGCAAGCTAGAAGAAGAAGGTGAGTTCGAATTGAGGGATTGTGATTCAAAGATTTTTTGTAATAAATCATTTGTAGTTTCATTCTCTTTTGATTTGAATTCAGTTTCTTAGTTATATGTTCTTTCTTCTTTCTCCTTGTTTCCATTCTTCCTTGATGTATTTCAGCTTGTAAAATTTCAGTTCAGCAATCTAATTCTTTTTGATTCATTCAAATGATCATGCATTGTACTTGAAGTTTCTTGAATAAGGGTGTGATTGCAGATCAATTCGGCCAACTAACCTTCAAAACTCAGATCTGAATTCTCAGATCTGAGATTGCAAGATCTGAATTGCTTGAAAGAGAATTCAGATCTGCAAATTTCAGATTGGGCGAATTAATCTACAGCTTGGAATTCCTAGAGTGCTTGAGAGAGACTCTAGGAATTCAGATCTACTATTCAAGAACTGAATTGAGTGCAAGGTTAGAGATAACTTGCACAATTCAGTTGGTGATCAATTCAGATTTGAATTGATGCCTTAGAAGTGTTTGAAGAAATGCATGCATGGGGATTAGATTCTTGCTAGAGATAGAAGAACCGTCACTCATGCATAGGATGAACATGCGCTTGAGAGAGGCTGTTCATGACCTTGGGGTTTCACCAAACCAAGGCTCAATCATGATTCATTCGAATGATCCAAATTGATAGATTGCTGAATTCTGAGATTGACATTTACTGCTTACTCTTCTAACCTGAATTGAAGGCAATTGGACCAATGATTTAGATAGATTTTAATTTAGGATTTCTTAGCTTTCATTAGAGTTTTGATTTATTTGTTGATCAGATAAGAAATGTTCAATTTAGTATTGGTAATTGTTTCCTAAATCCTCGTGGGAACGATACTTCACTCACTACTTTATTACTTGAACGGCTAGTGCACTTGCTAGTGTCACAATGAGCCACACATCACTTCTACTTCTTGCCCTTAGTGGCTTTCTTCTGAGGCTTCTTTGCCTTCCTCTTTCTCTTGCCTGTTTTGTCAGCTTCAATAAGCATAGCTACAGGCTCATCCTTTTTAATCAGTTCTTCAGATCTTTGCAACATATTGCTGAGCTCTTGTAAACTGACATTTTTCTTGTTCATGTTATAATTCATGATGAACGGATTAAAGGAAGGAGGCAAAGAATTAAGGATAGAACGATTTTTCTTGGTCCTTGGACATTTGTGTGGTCATGAATTTGTGTGTTCATGAATTGTTTCAAGACCTTTTGTCGAGTAGAACGATTTTTCTCTTCATACATCATCCTCAGACTGTCCAATATGTCCTTGGCAAGTTTGATCTGATCGAACTGTCTCTGTATTGGATTGTCTAAGGAGGCAATGATGTAACACCGGGCTAGGGAGTTTTTCTCCTCCCATTCCTGATAATCTCTCCTTCGGACCTCAGAAGCCCTGTCACCCGGACGCTCCAAGGCAGGTTTCTTTGCCACTTTGTCCAGCTTTTCAAAAGCTAGGTCCAGCATAAGGTTCCTGTACCAGTCGGCATAGTTTGGGCCCTTAAGCTTGTTGTCATCAAGAAGCTTTGCAAAAGATCCGTTTGCCATTTTCTAATAAAAGAGCAAACATCAGTCCACAACCTAATCTGATTCATGTTCATTTCATAGATATGGATTTTAATCTATGATCCATCACCATTTATTCATCTCTGAGATTTCCCTCCTTTCTCAGTGATGGAGACTATGGGTTGTCTCTGGAAATGTGGGAAATCACATAGGGTGCATGGAGCCAACTGTTTCAGCTACATAACCCCACCACCTTTCTGTGAAGGATCTTATCCACTCATCATATGAGTTTTCCCTTTGGCCTCTGTTAGACAAGGTTCAGAGCCATTTTCAGGTAAATCTTTCTATCTAGTGAGTGCTTACCCATCATATTCGTGAACGCCAAGGTACCGTGAGAGAGTTCGCATTTTCTGGTGAAGCCCCTCCCACATCGATCTATGACGCCCCTATCATCTTATGAAACACTCAGACAAGCCCAACAGCAAATGGATAGCCCATTTTCTGGTGCGTTTCCTCATTACTAAAGGACCCATCCTCATGCTAATGATGGAAGGCCTTTAGAGAGTTCATCATATGAATCTCCCTATCACTTGCACTCATATTAGCTAGAGGGAACAAATAATTACGCCCTAGTTTGATTTAGGTCAAACCAAAGTGGCTCCCACTGACTTTCATAAAGCTAGATTTTGGTGGGCCTTAAATCGGTTAGGGTTCCGCACGTAACCTCTTGATGAGGTGTGGGGCCCACCATTGAGGGAGGTCATCCAATGACCAAAAGGGACACCATGGCAATGATGTGCATTCAACCATGGTGTGCGTAAGAGCCACTGTCGAATGAGCAGGGGCCAAGTACTTATGGCCCATGTACGCAGCACATCACATATCCATACATCTCATGCAGGGATAAATTGATCCAATCAATTAATTATCTGTAAGGCCCATTGGAAGCCTATTAAAATTCCATAATATTAACCATTAATATTATCTAGGTATATGGGCTGAATTAGGGTTACCCAATTCGGCCCATATAGATTTATCCTTTAAGGTGGGCTTTTAGCAGTTTTAACTATTTAAAAGTGGGCCTTTACAGGTTGGGCCAAATTAACCATTTAATTAAATATCAATCCTCAGGCCCATTAGTGGGAAAATTAGGGCTGACTTTCAGCCTTGATTAAACCCTAGAATTGATCCAAACAGTTTGAACCAATCTTGGTTCGAATGGGTCTAGGGTTTGATCTTTAATTAAATCCTTAATTCAAGAAAATAATTTAAAATTAAATAACTGATAAAAGAAAATCAAGAATCAGTTCATCAGGGCTGTTCGCACACTACATCCTACAAAACAGAGGTTAGACCATAGATTGCAGTTTCACAAACTGCAAATCACAGATATCGAATGTCCCATCTGAGAAATCTCCTTCTCTACACCGCCATCTTCGATCCAAAAATAAAATTAAATAGAAATCCTATTTCTATTAATAATTACATCAGATCGAATGCCTATACATTGAGTCTATAAAAAAATTATTTACAGACCAAATGTAATAAATAAATTCAATAAACTACAAATCTTGCAGTTCTCCTTGCGCAAACCAAGAGTTGGATCTCCTCTTGTACGAACAACACATAAATCAAGAAAATTATAAAGAACTATTCTAAATGATATTCAGATTTATATAAAATTAATTTCAGATTATTTGCCCATCTGTTTTACGAACAAATTTCCCAAAACCCATATCTACGCAAACTGAGTAGAACGCCTTCTCCCTATTTGCGCAGGTTCAGATCTGAAACAGAATGGTTCAAGATTTGATCCATGGATCTGATACCACTGAAGGGATAGGGAATTCATCATATGGACATCCAAAGATTGCGGAATAAAGGGGGCGAACTTCAAAAATTTTTTCTCTCCCTTCAACTAGGAATCGAATTCCCTATTTAGAAAATCATATTTTCAAAGATCATTCTTGAACCATAAACTGAACCAGATTTGAACCAAAAGGAGTAGGGAGAGATAATACCTGATACAGAGAAACAATATCTCTTAATGGAGGTGTTCACGCCCAAGGTAGGATCCAAAATCTGCTCGCACTGAAGATGGCGCAGTGCAGGGTGGAGCAGAATCAGCAGTGTTCTTCCAAAAGAACTTGATCCTTCTCAAGAATCACCTAGACGGCTTGTGAATACAACTCCTACCAATCTTTTCTCCAAAAGATAGGAAATCAAGATCCTCCCAAGGAATGGAGATCGAACTGTTGTTGGCGGCAGCTGTAGGAAGGAGGCAGCAAGAGAGTATTTGCAGGGTGCAGAATTCTCTCTTATGTGATTTCAGCTCTGAAGACAAGACTATTGTTGGTGGTTGTCTATTGTTGTTTAAAGGCTGCCGCCCCCTCTTCCTTTTATAGACTTAAAGGGATTAGCTCCTAACCCCATTAGGAGTTGCTAACCCAAATCATATCTGGATTAGAAGAATAGATCAGCCATCTCTTAATCTAATTAGGAAGTTTACAGATCTAAATCTTATTCAGATCTTGGACTCTCTAAGTTGATAAGGTGTGGGCCCAATCCTATCAGCTGATCTTATCTTAGAATTCGCCCCTTAAGTGACTAATCAAATTAGCCCAGTTCGAAATGAGATTAAGGCCCATTTAGGTTTATGTATTCATTTAGCCTTCTAAACTGCTGCCCAATTGGGCTTCCTTGTATGGCGTGGGACCCAAACATTGATCTACACATCAGCCACATGGGTTCAGCCCAGCCTTTGTTACAGGGCCTAGTCGAATACACTGTTATGGACAGTGCACCCTCTGAAACCCATCAGATGGGCTCTATGGGCCTAACACTTACCCTAAGTGGTCCTTGGGCCAAGCCACCTTGTAACACCCAGGGACTATGGGCGGATGCAAGATTAGCCCATCAAGTACTATCCTCAATGGTCTTACACTTAACATCTCAGCCCATAATGATCATACACTGCACGACAAGAGAGGACCTCTCCCTCGGCTACAAGGAACAGTGTTGCACTCTCTCTAGTATGAATCCAAGGAATTAAAACCTTTTGCAAATCATTTCGAAACCATAATATATATATATATATATATATATATATATATATATATATATATATATATATAACTTTTATATCTCATATAAAACATACTTAAGTATGTTTTTCACAACAGTCCAGTGCTCCTGCCCTGGCTTGGCCTGAAATCTGCTTGCTACATTCACTGACTGAGCAATGTCAGGGTGAGTACACAACATGGTATACATGATGTTCCCAATGGCAGAGGCATAGGGAACATTTTTCATGCCATCAATCTCCTCAGAAGTCTTGGGAGACATCTTCTTGGAGAGAGTGACTCTGTTGGTTTCCATTGAGTCCATCTCTGCTCTCATGGCCTCCACCCACTTCTGGGAATCTATGTCCAACATAGCTTCCGCGTAAGTCACGGGATCCTCCTCACTAGTCAAGGTTTCCACCAGGTAACTATCCTGGTCATAACCATAACGGACTGGTGGCTTGGATACCCGAGTGGATCTTCTAGGTTGGTCACTACTTGGAACTTGTGGGACATCTCCCACTACTCCTGAGCTCTCCTCATCAAGAACAATTTCCTGACAATGGGTGTCCAGGAAGTAATCGGTCTCCAAGAATTGGGCATTTCGACTGTAGAACACTTTCTGCTCACTTAGGTCATAGAATAGGTTACCTACAGAGCCTTTTGGGTAGCCTACAAATAGGCAACGACTAGTCTTGGATTCCAACTTGTCTGCACTCGTTCTTTTAACATGTGTTGGACAACCCCAAATCTTCAAGTGTCTGACACTTGGTTTCTTTTTGGTCCAAAGTTCATATGGAGTGTTCGGAACCAATTTGGTTGGAACCCGATTCAGCACGTAAATTGCAGTCTCTAACTCGTAACCCCAAAAGGATGTGGGTAACTTTGAGTTTATGAGAATTGAACGGACCATATCCAAAAAGGTCCTATTCCTCCTTTCTGAAACACCGTTAAGTTGTGGTGTAGCAGGGGGAGCTAATTGTGAAACTATCCCTTTGTCCTTTAAGTAGTCCCTGAATTCATCAGAGAGATACTCACCACCTCGATCAAATCGAAGGGCTTTAATTTCTCTCCCTAACTGTTTCCCGACCTCTTGTCTAAACTCTTTGAACTTTTCAAAGGATTCAGACTTGTGTCTCATTAGGTACACATAACCATATCGTGAGAAATCATCTGTGAAGGTGATGAAATACACATGTTTATTCCGTGTCCTAACACTCAGGGGACCACATACATCAGTATGTATTAGGTCAAGTGTGCCTGTACATTTTTTATGCTTACCGTTAAATGGCCGTTTTGTCATCTTGCCTTGTAGGCAAGGCTCACAGGTGGGAAGATTTTCTATAGTTAGAAAATCCAAAGGACCATCCTTTACCAACCTTGTGATTTGGTCAACATCAATGTGGCCAAGTCGGTAATGCCATAGACACGTGGGATTAACTGTATCATAGGCTCTCTTCTTGGGGATTTCAGCCGACATAGTTTCGGTTATGTTAGTTTCTAGAAAAGGATGTAGAACATAGAGACCATTCTCCAGTTCCCCGTATGCGATGAATCTGTTATTTCTTTTAATAGTAATCGTATTACTAAACAAGACAGAATAACCATCTGCACATAATTTTGAAACAGAAATCAGATTTCTTCTTAAATTATGTACATAAAGACAATCTTTGAGTATAATTTTTCCTTCTCTAAAAATTAACTCCATGGTTCCTATTGCCGCGGCTGCAACAGTTGCAATAGTCCCCAAGTAGAGAGTGGCTTCTCCTTCACTCAGCCTTCTTTTTAACTTGAACCCCTGCAGTGAGTTACACACATGAATTGAAGCCCCAGAGTCAATACACTAGGATGCAGAAGCTACCAATAAATTGGTTTCTATAACACAAGTTTTGAAATTACCTTTCTTGGATTCCTGGTAGGCAGGACAATTCCTTTTCCAGTGGTCGGTCTTCTTGTAGAAGTGACAGGCATCCGATGCTTTGTCTTTCTTCTACTTCTTGCCCTTAGTGGCTTTCTTCTGAGGCTTCTTTGCCTTCCTCTTTCTCTTGCCCGTTTTGCCAGCTTCAACAAGCAAGCTACAGGCTCATCCTTTTTAATTAGTTCTTCAGCTCTTTGCAACATATTGTTGAGCTCTTGCAAGATGACATTCACCTTGTTCATGTTATAATTCATGATGAACGAATTAAAGGAAGGAGGCAAAGAATTAAGGATAGCATCTATCTGGGTTGAAAGGTCCAGCCCGGACCCAAGAGCCTCCAGTTCATTGATGTAACCCATCATCCGAAGACAATGGTCGTGAACTTGTTGGCCTTTTAACATTTGTGTGGTCATGAACTGTTTCAAGACTTTTTGTCGAGTAGAATGATTATGCTCTTCATACATCGTCCTCAGGCTGTCCAATATGTCCTTGGCAAGTTCGATCTGATCGAACTGCCTTTGTATTGGGTTGTCCAAGGAGGCAATGATATAACACTGGGCTAGGGAGTTTTTCCTCCCATTCCTGATAGTCTCTCCTTGGGGTTGCCTGGGCCTTCCCAAGGTTGCTGGGGAATCAGAGTGCACCTGGGGTTGCCAGGGCCTTCTTTGCACTCCTGGGTTGTCAGGAAATGTGAGCGCACCTAGGGTTGCCAGGGCCTTCCTGGGGTTGCCGGGGAAATGAGAGTGCACCTAGGGTTGCTAGGGAATGAGAGTGTGCTTGCGGTTGCCAGGGCCTTCTCGGGGTTTTCGAGGAATGAGAGTGCACCTGGGGTTGCTAGAGAATGAGAGCACACTTAGGGTTTCTAGGGCCTTCCCAAGGTTGCTGGGGATTGAGAGTGTGCCTGGGGTTGCCAGGGCCTTCCCCGGGTTGCTAGGGAATGTGAGTGCGCTTGGGGTTGCCAGCGAATGTGAGTGCACCTGGAGTTGCTAGGGCCTTTTTGGGGTTGCCGGGGAATCTAAGTGCAATCCTAGGGTTGCTAGGAGATATGAGTGCACCTAGAGTTACTAGGGCCTTCCCGGGGTTGTTGGGGAATTTGAGTGCAATCCTGGGGTTTCCAGGAGATATGAACGCACCTAGGGTTGCTGGGGAATCTGAGTGCAATTTTGGGGTTTCTAGGAGATAAGAGCACACCTGGTGTTGCTAGGGCCTTCCTAGGGTTGCCGGGGAATTTGAGTACAACCCTGGGGTTGCCAAGAGATAAGAGATATGTATATGTATATAATAAGTATGGTTAAGATTCATCGCTCAAATCAAAATATATCCATTAGCAACAATTATATCATCATATTATTCAAAACCATATCAGTGTATCAGAACTTCATTGCAAGACTCAAAATACATTGCAAGATATGTAATGAATAGAGTGCACAGAACAAAGATGCAGTTTCCATCATGTGTTTCGAACTTACAAAAATCAATCAAGGAGTTAGGGTAACAACATAGAACCATTGGAGAAGATGCATTAAGGCATTTGTTTTGTAGAATGCAGAACTTAATAGGTTGGCCAACCAAATCCAAAGGGTCCCAACCACTAACAGTAAAGTCCCACTAGAATTAATACCTCCAAAACTTTCGCAAACTTAATCTGACTGAGACACTTTAATACTCAGTAGCAATTATCTTTCATAGGTTACTTGCAGATAACCTTATTGATGAACTTAATATCATCTCTATATTGTTGGAGGTAAATGAAAGAGGAAAGAAAAAAAAAATTGTTGAAGTGGAAGTCTTAAAACTCCTGTTGTAATCCTACTCCAACGAAAGAGGGCAAACCTTGGATTTTTATCCATGAAAATCGGTATTTAATGAGAGGAAGAGAGGAGGAAGAGAGGAGGAAGAGAAGAGAGAAGTTGTGTTCTTTTGTCTCTCTAGGGAAGAATTGCTCTCCCCATTTTATGGAGAGAGTTAAGGCTATCAAGGAAGGAGTCCTTTCCTGTTAGGAAAGAGGATCTTTGCTTCTAGGAAATGAGATCTTTCCTTTTGTTTGACTATTAAGGGATCATTATTAGAGAATCCTATCCCTTCTAGATTCTCTTTGTATGTTACCCTATTATACTGGCATGGCGTGGGTGACGTCATCGTTTGGTGGGCATACTTTCATTAAACCCACATGCATAATTTAAGACGCCCGTGTAACTGACATTTATTCTCGATCTACTATGATTCTACAGTTCTGTAATGGTGTCGGGTTCGTTGCAACTTCATGCATGTTCAGGGTTCATTGCAAATCCGCACGTGTTTGGGGTTCATCGAAATCTACTAATGTCTTATAGATTCTTGTAGATTTGCGTGTGTCGAAGCTTTATCACAGATACACTCTAGACGAAGTTCATCACGATCTATCCCGAGTATGAGCTCATTTCAAATTTTTGATGAGCTAAGAACCCATCGCAAACGTGCGATGGGTTATGGATTCATTATAGGCATCCGTGTAGTGTTAGTTTGACACCTTCTGTACTCTGATGGTCTTAGTGACCACTTTGTACCTATAGGGAGAAAATCCAAAACAATAAAAAAGAGAGAAAAGCAAAAAAAAAACAAAAAAATTATAAAAAATGGGAAAATCCAAAAATACATAAAAATGGGAAAAATCTAAAACCCAAAAAAAGGTAAAGAAGAAAAAGGATAAAAAAAGAGGAAAAAGAGGCAAGAAGATATAAGAATGCTTTAATTAAGCTATTCTTTTCTCATGATATCATTGGGAACCCCAGACTAGTAGCCCATTGTATAGTGACTTGTGCCATGGTGTGAGAATCCTTCATAAATTATCTTATTCACACCTCTTAGCCAATAAACTTTATTGCCTTTTCTCAATAAAGCCTAGGGTGTGGGCCTCGACCTCTTATTTTGAACTACGTCTGGCCTGATCCCTTTCAAACGGGTACGTAGAGCAGCCCATCTCATGGGTCCAACCACTTTCATAAATAAAATATTATTTCCCCCCATTTCTCCTTTCCTTTCCTAAGATTCTTGCTTATAAGATAATGATTAATTCGTTCAAGGCTATCTATCCATAGAAGAAGGTAAAGTTTGCCTCTTCTTAGAGTCCTAAAAGCATGCCTAAGAAAAGTTAGTTGTTGATCAAGAGCTATATAGTTGAACATCCTATTGACCTCCCAATCTATAATAAAGCCATCCTCCTTGTCCAAATTGGGGCAGAATTGTAGCTGCCAAAGCATAGCCCATTCCCCTTGAATATCACCTGAGCTGACATAGAACAAAGACACCATCCTAACCTAGGGCTTTATCGATTATCAAATAAAGGACTCGAGGCCACCCTTGGCCATTACTCTTTCCTCAATAATCTATTGAATTTGTAAAAGTCACAAGTTAATCAGTTGAGCTTATGCATTGGACCTTTTTTTCGAAAACTAGCCCAAACCATAGGATGCACTTTAGGGGTCATCAAGGGGGATAAAAAAAAGAGAAAGATGTGTTAGACAGTTTCATATGCCCTTAGCTTCAATCAAAGTGATGCACTTTATGAATTTATTGTAAATGAATAAAAGTGCATATTTGATTCATGTTCCCTTGGTATGTTTCTGTGTAATACCCTTAAACTGGACACTTAATGAGATTCGTGTTAGTTTAGAATGTTCACAGCTAGTGGGTCGATCTGGGGAGACCTATCCTAACAAGGCTGACACTATGGTGCCACCAAGTCGGTTGGGGTGGCCTGTCTCAGCTGCCAGGGTGAGACCCTAGGCATATATAGTGTAGGATTAATTGAATCTTTGAACTGGACCAGATTTCCAGTATTGCCCTGGACCTTA
The DNA here is from genome assembly GCF_056320005.1 of Nelumbo lutea. Classification (NCBI taxonomy): domain Eukaryota; kingdom Viridiplantae; phylum Streptophyta; class Magnoliopsida; order Proteales; family Nelumbonaceae; genus Nelumbo; species Nelumbo lutea. The sequence goes on along the minus strand of NC_142684.1, from coordinate 40,031,238 downwards.
GAGATTGATGGGCAAAACTGGAAAGTTACACCCGACCCCTAGACTCGATTATGATACTACACTAGGTGTCGGATTGGGTTGTCTTTGATGTACCAATCAGTGAGATCCTTAGCAGGGGTCAAAACCTGGGTATATTGGGACAGTCTGAGAATTCATCTAAGTGGGTGGTCATAGTGATAGGATCAGCCCCTTTATCGGACAAAGGTAATGATCGGGGATGCACTCTCACTAATGGAAATCGAGACTGCCGACAGCCGATTTCAATCGTTGAGATTTGTTTTGCAAAATATATTTTATATGAGATATAAAAGTATATATATTATGGTTTCTAAAAGGTTTGCAAAAGGTTTTAATTCCCGGGATCCATATAAGCAGAGAGTGCGACACTGTTCCTTGCAGCCGAGGGAGATGTCCTCTCTTATCGGGCAGTGTATGATCATTATGGGCTGAGAGGTTAAGTGTAAGACCATTGAGGATAATACCTGATGGGATAATCTTGCATCTGCCCACAGTCCCTGGGTGTTACAAGGTGGATTGGCCCAGGGACCACTTAGGGTAAGTGTTGGGCCCATATAGCCCATCTAATGGGTTCCAGGGGGTGCACTGTCCATAACAGTGTATTCGGCCAAGCCTTGTAACAAAGGCTCGGCTGAACCCATGTAGCTGATGTGTAGATCAATGTTAGGGTCCCACGCCATACAAGAAGCCCAACTGGGCAGCAGTTTGGGAGGTTAAATGAATACATAACCTTAAATGGGCCTTAAGCCCATTTTGAACTGGGCTAATTTGATTAGTCACTTAAGGGGTGAATTCTGAAATGGATCAGCTGATAGGATTGGGCCCAAACCCTATCCACTTATAGAGTCCAAGATCTAAATAAGATTTAGATTTGGAAACCTCCTAATTAGATTAGGAGATGGCTGATCTGATTTGCAGATAAGATAAGGGTTATCCCTTATCACTTAAATGGGCTTCTTATCCAGATATGATCTGGATTAGCAACTCCTAATAGGATTAGGAGTTGATCCTTTTAAGTCTATAAAAGGAGGAGGGGGCGGCAGCCTTTAGACATGCAATGCAATCCATAGATCCTTGTCTTCAGAGCTGAGATTACTAGAAGAGAGAATTCTACACCCTGCAAATACTCTTTTGCCACCTCCTTCCTACAGCTACCGCCTCCTGCAGTTCGATCTCCAGTTCTTGGGAGAAATCAAGATTTGATCTTGATATCAATCTTTTGGAGAAAATATTGGTGGGAGTTGTATTCACAAGCCATCCAGTTGATTCTTGCGAAGGGTCAAGTTCTTTTGGAAGAATACTGCTGATTTTGCTCCACCCTGCACTACGCCATCTTCAGTGGGAGCAGATTTTGGATCCTTCCTTGGGCATGAACACCTCCATTGGGAGATACTGCTTCTCTATATCAAGTATTATCCCTCCCTACTCCTTTTGGTTCAGATCTGGTTCAGTTTATGGTTCAAGAATGATCATTGAAAATATGATTTTCTAAATAAGGAATTCGATTCCTAGTTGAAGGGAGAGAAAAATTTTTGAAATTCGCCCCCTTATTTCGTAATCTTTGGGCATCCATGAGATGGATATCCTATCCCTTCAAGATGAAAAAAATAAAACAAAAAAGGGGAGAGAGAGAAAAAAAAAGGAGAATGCCCAAGGGGGCTTTGCTCGACATATACTATGCTCAACATATGCTACTTCAATATATGATGTGCAATTAATAATGATATGAAGGGAGGCTATCCTTGGCTGCTTGTTTGACCTTGTGCATTCAATCATGTTAATATGTAGTATAATCTCCTAGTTGGCCCTTTGAGCCCTCATATCAACATTTTCTTCACAATAAACACTTTCCAGCGAATGGGTATCAAAACAAGCAGAATGCGATTAGAGCAATCAAGCAAGAACTCAAAAAAAAAATGGAATGAACTTTTGGTAGCTTTGTTAAAATGAAATACTCAAGTAAAGTGGGGCAATTATCAAGGAAGATCAACACAAAAGTGAACTGGCAAATGGAAAACCAAGAAATAGTTAGAAAAAACTGTGGCAGTTAAGATGATTTTATCATTATGGGAGCTATTATGATGACACCCACATACTAGTTTTGGTTTTGCCTACCCATTTACATTTCGCCCCAAAATAAAGTCATCCCTGATCAATAAGAAGGCACGATTCATGTTGATGAAGAATATGAAGAGCAATCTCCATACATATGGCTAGAATAGAGCATTAACAAAAAAAAAAACAAAAACAAAAACAAAAAAATAAAAAACAAAGAGAAGACAAAAATATGTTGATGAGAGTAGACCTTGAATCAAATCCCAAAGGTGGCGATTCGAGCATCCGGTGCCTATATTAATTGTTATTTGGGCACTTTCACCTATCAATTGTAACCTCCATCGCATACCATGTTTTGTCCTAATGAGCAAGACCTCATCGATCTTTGAAAAATTGACAAATCAGCACTGGATAAACCTATTTGGATGGCGATGAAGGATCATAGTTGTCATTGGCTCCATTAAAGTATCGGCATCATAGCCCACCATTTTTTTAACCAAAAAAAAAAGAAGAAAAAAACTGGGATAGACCCCCTGTGATAAAGGCTTTTCTTATAGCGAATCCCTTATTCAACAACTTACAATACCATTATGCATGCTTTAGAATTTTATGAGTTTTTAGTATTGACCTTGAAGAGAGGATACACACTCTCATCTGATGTGAACTAGACATAGCCCATTTGAATTTAATGAGTTTTCATTCTCATATTTCATGTCCTTATGCATTGCTTGATAATTGAATATTTCCTTGTACCATAGTTTGAAGAGATGTTTTAACCTTTTTAGTGCATGATCAACATCTATCTTTGCTTTACCATCACATCATATCCTTTTGCTTACTTAAATGTTGGTTATTCTGAGCTCTTTCACGCAAATCATTGCCTTATTTTCCAAAAATCCCTTCGGGTGTTTATCTCACACTTCAATGTTGTGCTTCTTGAGTCCATAATTTGATTGAAGATTTATCAATTAATGTATCTAAATCCCAATTTCATTAATGATATTCAAACAAAAAATTTCACCGGTAATGTCAGCCTCTATGCTTTGACTTGCATCAGAAATTCCATTGGTCATATTAGCCTCTATGCCTTGACCCACATCAGAAATCCCGTTAGTCATGTCAACCTCTATGCTTTGACCCACATTAAAAAATCATGTTGGTTATGTCAGCCCCTATGCTTTAACCAGCATCAAAAATTCCGTTGGTCACATAAACCTCTATGCCTTGACTTGCGTTAGAAATCCCGTTGGTCATGTTAGCCTCTATGCCTTGACCCGCATCAAAAAATCCATTGGCCATGTCAGCCTCTATGCCTTGACCTATGTCAAAATTCCTGTTGGTCATATCAACCTCTATGCCTTGACCTGCGTCAAAAATCCCGTTGGTCACGTCAGCCTTTATGCCTTGACTTGCATCAAAAACTCCGTTGGTTATGTTAGCATCTATGTCTTGACCTGCATCAGAAATTTCGTTGGTTACATTAGCCTTTATGCCTTGACCTACGTCAGAAATTTCGTTGGTCACGTCAGCTTCTATGCTTCGACCCATGTCAGAAATTTTGTCGGTCACGTCAGCATCTATGCCTTGACCTGAGTTAGAAAAGAAAAGAATGATAAATAGTGATAAATAGTGATATCTAAAGCTTGGCAATGAGTTCTCCACATTGTGCTATGCCAAAGAGCTGTTAAACTATATCGATTGTAGAATCTTTGTTAAATATTTCACTAAACTCTTTGGAAATTGCAGGAAATCTTTTAGAGATTGAACCTTTGCCTTGCCTCGCTTTTAAAGATTAATCTTAAGTTATTCCTCCTTCATGGCAACTATTCCCTAATTCCATATGGTTTCTAATACCTAGGAGGGATCACTTTGCCAAAATAAATGGTTTTCACATTTTGAGTTGCTTGTGTTGTTTTCTTTTATAGCAAATGTACCATGATTCCAAAGGTTCTTGATACCTAAGAGAGGTCACTTTGCCAAGAATAAAATGGCTTGAGCATGATGAAAACGATGCTGCATGAGAGCTCTTCTTCATCTTTCCCCTCGCAATAATCTTTTTTCTTCGTCTTGCCCCTCTTCTAAGCTTACCCTTTGCAAAAATCTCTGTGTGCTTCTTTTGGTCTTTGTTTTTCATAGTTTCCTATCTCACAACAAAGAGGGGTACCTGTCAACACCCAATTTTTGCTCGGTCCTCTGTCTGAAGCCCCAACCCACCCTCGAACACAGATAAAACCATTTCGACTCTATTGAATCCCAAAGAATCCAAATCTTAACCCCTAAATCCCTAAAATTCATCGTTGAACCCATCTATTACCCTTAACCAGATTACCAAAATTACCCCATTCCAAATTACTAAAATACTCCCTTGACCAAATTCCCAAAATACCCTTGACCAGATTACCAAAATTATCTATATTCCTAATTACTAAACCTGCTTGACCAAATTCCCAAAATACCCCTTGACCAAATTACCAAAATTACCCTCTTTCCAAATTATCGAAACACCCTTAACCTAACTCCCAAATTACCCCTTGATTCCAAATTCCTAAAATGCCTTTGACCAATTACCAAAATACCCTTGAGTTAATTTCCAAATTACCACTTGTCAAAATCTTCCAAAATACCCCTAACCAAATTTCCAAAATACCCTTCATCCCAAATCCCTGAATTGCCTATCTAACAAAAAATACAAAAATGCCCTTATTCACCAAAATTGCCTAATTATCCTTCCTAATCTACCCCTTTATACCCCAAATCACCAAATTGCCTCAAAATTACCTGATTACCCTTTCCCCTAAATTACCAATTTAACCCTATGCCTCAAATTACATTAATACCACTCCAAACCCAAATTGCCCAAATACCAATCCAAACCCGAATTGCCAAGTTATCCTAAACCCCACTTTCACTATAAAGTTTCCTTGAAAATCCCTTCCCTCCTATTATAAAGAGGAGTCTCCATTACCAAAGTAGAGGGGTCGAAGGAGAGGAGTTTGGAAGGGATTTCCCTCATTGTTTGTCTTTTGTGGGAAGCCAAAAGGTTCTTTTGGTCAAGCTTAGTAGTTCTGGGAGAGAGGGGCCAGAGAAGAATGGAGAAGAGAGATCCGCACTGAGGCGAAAAAATGAGAGAAGGCTGGTGAGAGAGGTCTTGCAAGGTCAGAATGAATAGAGTGGGAGTTTAGGGTTCGATTTGAAGAAGAGAGAAAGGGGTTGTCTCAGGTAGGGATTCGGTAAGGATGAACACAGAGAGAGAGAGAGGAGTGGTGATTCAGAGCAAAACCCACGATCCCTATCTCCCTTCCAGCGCTATCATCCTTTGTCTTGTGAGCTTCGACCTCTAGTTGATTTTCCTTGAACCCTCAACCTACCATTGCTCTACCATCGACCTTCTCCCACTGACACTATCAAGCTGTCAAGCTAGGAATTCCATAATATTCATCGAACTCCCCAAACCCCAGGTCAACTCGTAGTATTGTTGATTCTCGTGAAGGCTACAAGAGGTAAATCTTCTACCTCATCCTTTGTTTTTTCCATTTAGAGTCTTTTCCTATTGGTTGAATAGAAAATCCGTTAATCTTTGTTTTGATTTCATTATCTCAGTCGCTTACTATCAACTTAATCAGTTCGTTGCAGCTATGATTTGAGTAATAATCATGTATTATCTGGCATTCAGAGAAGGAAGTTGTCTTGCACTCTCCATTCCTCAGACTTATCAACTGAGTCTGAAGGTGGGAATTCTGATAGAAAATGGGTGCGGATTCTCGCCCTTTTTCTCAGGTTTCTGTATCCAAAAAGGATTGGTCTGAAGGAGGGGGGAGATGCGATCTCAATAACTTCCTTCCAATTTGCTAGAAAATATGGATTCCCAATCCGCTGAGTTGTGGTATTTCTTTGTTTTAGAAACAAAATTAATTAAAAAAAATTATCAAAGAGAGAATTTCGGCATTCACACTGACCAAAGAGGGGTGCCTAACCCCTTCCCTCTCTCTCTCTCTCTCAACTTACCCAGATTAACCTTATCCTGGCTTATGGGTATGGAGTCATTGTAATTTTAAATGATTTTATAAAATTTAAATCCGGGAGATCCATCACTCCCCATTATTAATTTTTGATGCGTGGCGACTCCATATATCCGGTCATGAAGTGAACTATCGGGGATATTTCCTGACATTCACACTAAGATTTCATCATTTGGAACTTTCTTACTACAGTTCGCTATGAATTTCACAAAATTAATAAATAAAATTGGACATGAATACTCTAATTTTGAAATAGTATACCTTCTTTAAGGCAGAAATGTCATTATAGGGGGTAATGAAAAGTGTAAATATGGTTTGAATGATAGTTTTCATATGTTAACTATTGTTTCATTCATTACCAAACAATATTATACATTTCTGATAGTTTTTGCATGATCTCAATTTTGAAAGTAACCCCTTAATCACATCCTAGTAAATATTTACAAAGTTAGTACATATTACCCTATATTGCCAAATGACCTACAAGGAGATGGTGTACACACAATAATCAACATTATTATGTCATTATCCTTTAGTTAATTGTGATGAAACATACTATCAAAATGAAGATGACCATATTCACTCAAATGAACTTAGCCAACACTCCAAACCCAGCTTGGTAAAATCTTACCAAGATAGTAGTTAGGGCATGCATTGCCACTATAAGAGGATAAGGGTACCCACATTTTGGTTTCCTTGTTGCAACATTCAGATTTGATGTATATGACATAATAGTATTGAAAATTATATGTTTACTTTTCCACATTGGCTTTTTATGATTAATTTCTAACATGGTAAAAATTTACACATATGGATCTATAGCTAAATTCACTTATAAAGACATGTCCTTTCCATTTAAAGATTGAGGACATGACATTCTCATTTGGTTATCATATAGCATAGAATTGTTCTGATCAACAATGTTAGAATAATTCCAGTTATTTTGTATTCACATTCTCCATATTGTCCATTTGGAAACAAGGGGCTATATTTGCAAACTTAATAAAACTTTATCAAGTTGGGACTAAGGGTTAATTAGAAGTGTGATGACATGTGTTAGTCATAATAAAGGTTTAATTTTGTTTAATAATAAATCAAAGTTATATTAGACACAATTGTGTTATTTATACATTGATTGCCGTCCCATAATGATCGTATATGACTAAGTGTCATCTTGATAAAAATTTATTAAGATGCATCTGAAATGTTAGTTAAATTTATTGGGGAGGACACAACCATCATCACTTGGGGTCATTTTGCAATATGGGGTCATATCAACCAACTTGGTAAATATTTACCAAGATACAATTAATAGGTCAATTTTAAATTTTAAAACACAATAAAAAACATTATAAATATGTAATATTATTTTCTAATGAAAGAAAGATATACTTGGTATGGTGTTGTTTTATGGCAGTTAACTCAAAGACAATGACATAACAGTGTTGATTATTATATGTCCACATTTCATTAATGGCCACTTGTCAATACAAGGCCATATTAACCAACTTAGTGAAAATTTACCAAGATGGAATTAATAGGTCAATTTTGAATTTGAAGACACAAAAGCAATTATAATTATGTAATATTGTTTGTTAATAAAAGAAAGACATGCTAGGTACGACATTGTTATATTTTAGTTATCCTCCTATAATGGCATTGCATGCCCTAACTACTAGCTTGGTAAAATATTATCAAGATGGGTCTGGGCTATTGGCTAAATTCATTGGGGAGAATATGATCATTCTCATTTTGATAACATGCTTCATCACAATTAACTCAAGGGTAGAAACAAAATAGTGTTGATTAACTTAGTAAGAATTTACCAAGATAAGGTTAAGGTCTTAATTTCAAAATTGAAGACACATGACAACCATCACAAATGTGTGTTGTTTGATAATGAATAAAATGTATATTAGGTATGGGGATATTAATTATGTTTTAACTACCAATGACAACCATCACAATGTGTGTTGTTTGATAATGAATAAAATGTATATTAGGTATGGAGATATTAATTATGTTTTAACTACCAATCCATAGGGGCATTGCATGCCCTAATTGTCAAATTGCTAAAATGTTACCAAGCTGGATATGAGGTATTAGTTAATTTCATTCAAGAGGACATGACAAATGTCATTTGAATAGTATGATTCATCTCCAATTAATCTTATGAAAACTTAATCACAAGATTTTATTGTTATGTCATCATGCTCTCCATAATTGTCATTTGGCAATATAAAGTGGTATCAACCAATGTAATAAACATTTACCAAGATAGGACAAGGGAACTAATTCAAAACTTGATTGCATGTGATATTTATCACAAAAGTTTAATATTGTTTGGTAATGAATGAAAAATATACTATGCATAATTTGTAGATATGATCAAGTGGAAAATTACTCAAAAGGGTCTAATAACAATCTCTTCATGGAGCCCTATTAGTCCTTTAATCCCAACTAGGTAAAGTTCTACTAAATTGGCAAATAGGGCCCTTTGTAGGCAAATGACCATTTAGAAGAGGATAAGTACAAAATAATTGATACTATTATGTCATTTTTATTGGTTATTTCGTATATAAAATAGATGATATGTCCTAAGCAATAAACTTAGCCAACACCTTAAACCATCTTGGTAAATCTTTACAAATATAACAATTAAGGCATGTATGGCCATTATGAGAGGGAGATTATCCTTGCACTCCAAATAAGGTATATATCTTTGATTCATTATTAAATAAAATTAAACATTTGCAATGGTTTCCATGTGTCATTGCACTCCAAATAAGGTTGGGATTAAGGGGCTTATTTGGAGTGCAATGACACATGGAAACCATTGCAAATGTTTAATTGTATTTAATAATGAAACAAAGATATACAAATTATTTGGAGTGCAAGGATAATCTCCCTCTCATAATGGCCATATATGCTTTAATTGCTACATTTATAAAGATTTACCAAGTTGGAAAATAAGGTTCCTTATTTGATAAATAACCATTTAGGAGAGGATGAACATGGTCTCATGTCTTATGTATTCAATGTCTCACATCCATCTTGAGAGGTGTATACTAAGTTGGGCATTATAGCATGTCAAGCCAATATGGAAGAGTAGGCACATGATAATCCACAGAATCATGTCATTGTCTAAATCATCATAAATGAGTGGTAAGTGTATCGTCCAATAAATTTAACTAACACCATAATATTCTTTATGTCATAATTTTTGGGATAGGTATAGTTAAACTAAATACTTTACATAGGAATTTAGCAAAATAAAAAGAGTTCAAATCATCCTTAATAAATACAATATGCTTATCAAAAAACCAAATAATAGAATTGCCTGTCATTAAAAGAGTCTAAAATAATTGCCACATTTAAAAGTATGATATTGCTTTTCCATTTACTTTCATTGGGGAGAAAACAAGTTTTATAGTTACATTGAAATTCCATTTCCAAAACACTTGGGACCTTCTCCAAAACACCACCTGTGACCAATGAGAATTGATTAGCATTGAAATTCCATTTCCTTTTATAACTCATACGCAGAAATAAATTTGTATATACTTTCATTGGAGCTATTTTTGCTTCTTTCTTATAGTAGATCATAATGAATTTTAGGACTATTATAACTTTCATTGCTTATTTTCTAGGAATTTCATTCCATAGTTTATTGAAAAATGAAAACATTTATATGAAAATTTATCACATTTATGTACATTCATATCCATTTTTTCATACTTACTCATTCAATACATGTATCGTCAAACCTATGGGATATCCGATTTCAAAATTTAAGGGGCTGATTTGAGGTGTGGAGACATGTGGCAGCCACCACAAATGTTTAACATTGTTTCGCAATGAAGTAAATGCATATTTTACATGACAATGCTAGTTTCACTTTCAACAAAGATGGCTATATAAACTTGGCCATCCTATGCAAATATTATATGGTTATCGATCTAATAGACAATCAATACTAAGCAAGTCAAGGGCAATTGCATCTAAACAACACCAAAGTATGATGCTAATCCTCTGCATTACACTAGGATGAAAAAGCACAAAGTTAAAAACCATTTTTGGGTTTATATAATTTCTTTAGAATTTTGGATCACTTAAGTAGTACTTTCTTAAGGGAATTTGTTCACTTTGAATCTGAAATTTTATTAGATCAGAACTACTTTTGATACTTCAAGGTATAAAGCTTCTATTGGATTGTTTTATAATCATAAGTAGTTCATGGATCTTACCTATATTCAGCCAAGTGTGAAGCCTGATGACCAACAGTGATTGGGAGAGAATTTTCTCTCTTCATATTCTTGTATGGTCTAGCCTAGATCACACAATATGGTGTATTTATTCAAGTTTATCTATATCACATGTTTAGTGATAGTAGGAAAATTGTTTGTTAAAAATAAATGAACGAGCAACCACTACTATGCTAAAATCTTTAAGTTGCCTTGCTTGGGATAAGCTCTGGAAGATCAATTGGGAAGGGTGAACACACAATTATCAACCTAATAAAAAGTCTACCAAAATGGATTTCCAACAATCGACTAAGTTCATTATATTGGTAAAGATGGCTATCAAAATATCAAATCTTGATGCAACAACATTAGATGGCTATCAAGCTATGTCATTTCCAATAAATTTAGCCAAAGATATGGGATTCAAAACCTAACAACCTTAAGACATGCCTATTGGAACATATATACATGATTACTTTGTGTGGTAAGCCTTTTCTTTTCAATACTCGGTAACATGCAAAATGTAGATATGTATGAAGATTCTTGAGCAAGAGGAAGAACAAGAAGAGAGTTTAGAGAATGGGGTGGTAGGTTGGTTTTTGAACTTAATTGACATATAAAATTATAAATGAATGTTTAAAGATTACAAAAGTACAAGAATGCCCCTAGTGGGTGGAACATAAAGAATTAAAACACATACTAGCCCAGGACCATTCAAAACATAGCCATGTTATATATTCATGGTGAATAATCTGAGAGGTAAAATGCCTTTCCATAATCTTTAGTGAGAGTAAATGCCAAAATTCAGTAGATTGAGGCTAGACACCTCCAAATTTATCCAAATATATACAACACATATGTAGACACAGTGCTGGATCTCATTGTTCTAAGAACAGGCTACATGTTTGTTGTATGATGAAGAGATAATCCCACCTATGTGGAGTCCACCAAACACTTAACAAGGCATACCACACCATCCTAAATCTAGATAGCATTCTACAACTACTTTTTTCTTTATCATCAAATTTCTTCACATTATCATCTACTTTAAGTAGTCACTTTTCTGGTTCAAGCTCTTTCAAAAGCCAACTCTCTATCAAGCATTATTAGAGACTAATTCAAGATTGTGAGAGATGCAATCTTTTGTACATAAAGCCCCACCCACATTCCAATATGTGTGTAGGGAAGACTGAGGTACTAGTATAGGAAGCTCGAATAATGTAGAAATGATAGCAGAAAAGTTAAATATGACAACTATGAGGCTGTTTATATATATGAGAGAGAGTAGAGGTTCTCAAAACCGAAGTAGCTTACCATGAAAAACACTATAACAAGTCTTGATTCCAACTCAGATCCAAGTTGTGTAATTTGGTAGTAATCAATTCCAACTAGATCTGTATTATCAATGAAACTTATCTGCACCAAGAACAAGAAAGAAATTAATAGCCATTAGGCCCATTAGCCCCTCCAATTAAAATATCATAGCAAATAAAAAAAAAAAAAACTTAAGCTAAGGAACTCCAAAAAATAAGGTTCTTAATCCATAATAAATAAAGGGGAATTAGCTCCACAGTATTACATGTTAGTCACATCAACTAAAAGCCTGAACTGTTTTAGTCACATATTTTTCTTATTCATATATCTTTGTAATCTTTTCCCATTCCTTGTGTTGGAGTAGGAGGGGTCTTAAAAGTAATTGATTTTCTTTTAGGTTAGGATTTATTGTATAACTAGGGGAAAAGGGCTCCCACTCAAGTGTTTTACGGTAAATCTAAACAAGCTAGGAATATCCCAATTGGCGGGAAGCTGATTGGAGCCAAACACCCTTTTCGGATAAGAGATAAAAGGAAATTGTACATTTAAGTGTCATCAAGAAACTCTGGGTGTTGGACACTGATGCATGTCCAACATGGACAAATTGTCCATGTAGGAGAGTCCATGCAACATTGCTTTAAAGTTTGAACATCTTAAAGTGAAAGAGTTGTAGCAAATATATTACGTATAGACCTAGAATAATGTAGTTGGACAGAAAGAAACGAATATTTTATGAAGGTTCTCCATTGTTTCGTTTTCTTGAATAAAAACAAATGGATAGATAATCAATATTGAAGAATTTTACATGAGAACTAGTTTAGGTACATAGTGGTCACTTAGACCATCAAAGTACAGAAGGTGTTGAATTAATACCACACACACACCTGCAACGAGTCCATAACTCATTGCACGCCTATGATTAGTTCATAGCTCATCGCATGATTACGATAAATTCGTACCCAAAACGGGTTGCGATAAAAATTGGTCAGAGTAAACCTACAATAAATTTTAGACACACGCGGGCATGCGATAAGTCTTGGTCATGCGTGACCTCGTGATGAATTTTGCACACACGCGGATCTGTGATGAGATTCAAAGCTATGGTAGAACCATGGTAAACTAAGAATGATTGCGGACCTGAGATAAATGCTAAAAGCATGTGTATCTTTAATTCATGTGCATGATAAGACGCTCTACGGGCCTAATAAGGGCGCGTTAGCCAAATAATGATGACATTTATGCCATATCGGTTAAATGGGTCACGAAAAGGAAGTAGCATACACAGATTATGAAAATCCTCAGACGAAAGGAAAGTTCATCATGGAGATATCTCGTAAGACATGTGGCAAAACCCTAGTAGTGTTTCTTGATAACTGATAGCAAATCCAATATTCCCTTTCATAGTGGGAATCAAATGCTTTTGGCTCCTTCCTTTTAGGACCTTGGGATCTCTTCCTCTAAATAGGGCTCCACCTCACAATGAAATTATCATCTTATCATTCACATTTTCCCTATCTTTTAGCCTACCTCCTGCATCTGGTCTTCCTTTGTCTTTTAAGGAGATCCCCATATGTAGCCTCACCACCTCACTTACATTAGAATCTCTTGTTATTCCTTGATCACAAGAGGATGGTTGCACGTATGATCAATCTTTCTCCTATTCCCAAAGAACATGACAACAAACAGGAGAACATCAACCTAGAAGTTGGAAACTAGTTTGGCATGGAATTGATCGAGCAGGTAGATATCGAGATACTTTCGAACAAAGTCTATGAGTTTGAATTCTACTTTGACCTTCTAGAACAAATGCAAGTTGAGATGAGGGCCACCCTGCAGCTCCTTCTCCAACAGCCCACCAGGACTGACAATCTCCCTTTACCCTAGCCGCTCCTACATTTATACCCACCAGTCATCATTCTACCAATCCGAACCCCGTCATACCCAAATAACCTACCAGGGTCAACCCTATACTCGTGCATACCAATCAACCCACCATCAGACAGTCCTGGGTTGCTCGTCAGACATACCCAGTAACAGAGGCACCATCAGCCACAATGAATTAAAAGAGTATGTCCAAGGGCTGATGGTGGAAAACCAGAACCGAGCCCAAGCCTCACTTGTCCTACAAAAACCCTATTCCGACCGAATCCTCTATAAACCCTATCCTATTGGTGATGTTCCTCCCCAGCAATGGCCATAGTACGATGGGCAGAAAGGAAGCCTGTAAGAGCATGTGAACAAATTCAAAGATGTCTTGGGGTCCTTTCCTCTTGGTGGAGACTTGAAAGTTAGAGAGTTCTCCAAATCTAACTGGGCCAGCATATACCTGGTCTGTAAACCTGAGTGCAGGCAGTATTAACTCATGGGTGGAACTAGCAAAATGGTTCCTATCAAAGTGGCTTACCTTAGAATGGAGACTGACGATGGCTGACCTGCGAACAGCACGCAGGAGAAGATATTTTGGCCTATGTGGTGAGGTTTCAAATGTTGATTCACTCTATTTTTTACGAACATGTCACAAAAAAGGAGTTTTGTCGAGCAATGTGTTCAAGGAATGCAGCCCCGCCTACAGGAAAGGCATAGAGAACATGGAGATCAAGACTTTCAGCTAGTTATGGAAGTGTGCAGAGAGGACTGTGTGCATGGTTAAGTACACTACGCCCTAGTCTGCACCGATTCCTCCTCCTTTCACCTGCACTAAGGAGGAGGTAGTAATGATAATGAATAAGCTTGTGGAAGACCAAGTTATCAACCTATCGTTGCCACCGCCGCCGCCACCAGGAGTGGACCCAGAGACGGAAAGGCACAGAGGAAGGTGTGCAACTTCCACCAATCACCGCACCACTATCTTATGGATTGTTTTTCATTGAGACGATTATTTGTACAAAAGGTAAAATTAGATGCTTTTGTTAAAAGGGACCCGACACAAGTAGAAATAAACCCCCTCCTCGTACACACACAAGGGGGAAGTAGCAACGTAGTTGGGGCGCTGGGCCAAGACCAATCGGACATGCTAATACAAAGGTTTGAGTAGAGACTGGAGCTCTAGCAATTTTTCAGTAAGCAATGAGCCAGTGCCTCAACGAGGAGGCTTGCCATCAGGGCAATAGCATAGACATTCAGAAGGCCATTAGAGTCCCACCGGTCTGAGAGGACAAGTGTGGAATTTATGCAAGAAGATATGTTGGACACCGAACCCCACCACAATTTCCCCTTGTATGTCACGATGAAAGTGGGGGGCTTTGAGATGAGGAGATCCAGGGTCGACCCCAGGAGTTCCATGAACCTAATATCCATCCATACCTTGAATCTGATGAATATTCAAAGAGAGACGGTCAAGGGGTTACCTATTGAGGTAATAGATTTCAATGGCAACAAATCCATCATGGAGGGATCTATTGAGTTTTCAGTTGCAATAGGGCCATTCTCGATCGCAAAGGAGTTTCAGGCGATCTCGGGAAAGACCGCGTACCACACCTTATTGGGACAACCTTTGATGCAAGGTCTAGCCTTGGTCCCATCGACATATCACTAATGCATCAAAGATAAGCACAGGGGACACGTGATAAGGATCACGGCGACTCGTGTTCCTTTTGATAGATCAGAAGCTCACCTACAGGATATGATCTACTACACCAAGCTAGCTGATGAAGGTGAGACAAGGATAGCCAAAGTGGAGAGCGTGCAGTTACCAAACCTTACGAGTGGGCCCTTGGCTGCTCCAGAAAATAAGAAAATGACGAGATGTGTGTGGGTGACCGGCGACGACGAGAAAAGCTACTACACCATCGTCAAGGAGTACAAAGACAGTGAAATGCCTATGACTAAGAAAGCAACCCCGGAGGTATGAGTTTATATTTAACGATTGATTGCTATTCATGATATAGTTCCTAAAAATTGTATTGTCTTTCCTCAAAATCAATATACCTGAAATTTGTTACCATCAAAAGACTTTGTCATCAAGACATCTACTATATATATGCATCTGAAATCATATACTCATCGGTCGAATTGTGCATGCTATGCTCATATGTCTTTAAGATTATTTGCTTGCACCCTGAATGGAATGGCCATTGCATTTTTCAATAAAAACATGTTCATGCATAATGTTTCAACCAAAACTATTTCACCGGGAAATCTTCACAAAAGGACATCACGATGATTTCATCGCAGAAGGAAATTCTACAGCACAAACAAATATCACCAACATCAAAGGTAAAACACTAAAAGATATCAACACATAATCAGTAACGGAATTAAAGATACTAAAATCCACTTGCAATAATAGGGACAAAAAGAGGAGACCATAAAGTGTTGTGATGAGATCAAAGTACCTCCCAAACACATGCATCATTCCATCGATGTGGTGGAAGTACTGTTGGAGGAAATGAACATGGCCATGGAAGGAACAGAGAAGAGATCATTGTACATATCAACCAAATTAGGGCCTCAAAAAGACAGAAACTACTCAACCTGTTGAAAGGTAAAAGAAACATTTCCTCATCATAAACCTCGAGACTTGATTAGGAATAAAAACTTATCTGTGTTTTCTTTCACAGAATTCCAGGACATCTTCACTTGGTTGTATGACTAGATGCTAGGCTTGGACTTGGCCCTCGTTAAACACTCCTTGTGCATAGATCCAAAGGTCAAACCGGTGAAGCAACAACCCCAAAGAATCTTCAAGCTGGAAATAGCTCTAAAAATCAAATAGGAGGTCGAACGGCTTCTGAAAGTGGGATTTATCAAGGCTATAGCACACCCACAGTGGTTAGCCAACATGGCTCCAGTAAAAAAGAAGAATGGGCAACTCAGGTTAGCATTCACACTCTAAGTACTCAACTAGGTTATCAAAATGATACTATAAACTAACTTCTTCCACCCCTGCCATAGGTGCTGCATTGATTTTAGAGATTTGAAGAGAGCCTGGCCCAAATATGAGTTCCCTCTTCCAAACATGGATATTCCGATAGACTCGACAACAAGAAACCAATTGTTCTCCTTCTTAGATGCCTATAGTGGATATAACTAGATCTTTATGGACCCTGTAGATGCGCCACACACAGCCTTTAGGATGCCAATAAGGAATTCCTACTATAAGATGCGCCACACACATCTTCCATGATATGATGCACAAGGAGATTGAGTGTTATGTGGATGACATAATAGTCAAGGTGAAGAAGAACGAAGATCACTCTAAGGTATTGAGGAGAGTGTTTGATCGATGCAGAACTTTCAACCTAAGACTTAACCCTCTGAAGTGTGCATTTGGAGTAAAGCCCGAGAAATTCTTAGGGTACTGAGTGGATCAAATCGGGATTTATCTTGATGAAGACAAAGTGAAGGTAGTTTTGGACCTACTACCTCCAAACAACAAGTCCCAATTAAAAGCCTTCCTAGGAAAAGTGTCTTACCTCATAAGGTTTATAACTAACCAAGAAGTTTGCAAAGTATAAGTGGTCTACAGAGCATCAGGATGCCTTTGACCAGTTGAAAAGAACCCCGGCTAAAGCCCCAACCATGTCACCACCAAAAAATGGTTGAGAGTTCAAGGCGTACATCGCATCAAAATTTGGGGCCATAGGGTGCCTATTAGCCGAGGACAATGATGAGGGCATTGAATGCCCAACTTATTATGCGAGCTGAACTTTGAAGCCAGTCAAGAAAAATTATTCTCACATGGAGCAGCAATGTCTGGCGCTAGTGTTCGCGACGTAAAAGTTTAGGCATTACATCCTTGGACAGAAGGTAAAGTTGACCGTACAGAGTGACCCAATCAAATACTTTATAGACAGACCTCCTCTCTCTAGAAGATTAGTCAAGTGGATGATGCAGCTCAACGAGTACACAATTAAGTACACCTAACTTTGGGTCATTAAGTGTCAAGCAGTAGCATATCTCTTAGCTGCTTTCCCCACCAACGACAGTTTCTCTATTTCTGAAGAGGTACCTGGAGAATTGCCCATCATCGCAATAGTCAAAGATAGGGAATGGACCTTCACCTTTGATGGAAGCAGTAGTAGCACCTTGGTTGGGGCCAGAGTCACATTGACCTCACCATAACGGAGTATGAGGCTTTAGTACTAGGACTAACAATAACAAGAGATTTCAGAGCCAAGAAGGTCAAAGTAGTGGGGGATTCAAAACTGGTGATCGGGAAAATGGATGGCAACACCACAATTAAAGAACTAACAATCCTGCCAAATAGAACCTTGATCCAGAGACTGACCAGGGACTTAGAAGTGACCTATGAGCATTAGAATAGGGCCAAAAATAGGTATTGTGATGCGTTAGCCACCTTGGGTTCGAAAATCCAATCAACATTACCACCCAGATGCACTGTGAACCATCGACCAATAGATTGGGACACTGGGTAGAAAAGAAAGATGAAATTACAATAGATGATTCGAGGAATAGTGTAATATAGAAGCTGAACAACCCGACGACAGCGATGCAAGATGACAAAACACTACTAAGGTTCCAGCTGGTGAACGGAGTGTTATACCATAGGTTAGCGGATGGGGTTAGAATAGGTTAGCAGAGACATAACCGACACGTTATACAAAAGGTTACAAAGGTTGGGGTACTACTAGCCATCAATGAAGATAAATGCGGCCAGGATATAAAATGACTGTGAAAAGTGTACCCCAGAGGAAGACAGGAATGAGTGCCTCATGGTGGGTGAGGCAAACTGGAGAAATATGTACATCGACTACATAGAAAAAACACCATATTGGTCGACCCAGTTATGTAAAGAAAACTTCTAGCAAAAGCCAAAAGATTCTACCTTCATGACGGAGTGCTCTACAATAAGTCTTACACTAGAAAACCTATGCGACACATTGCCGGTGAGGAGATAAAGAAGCTCTAGATGAGACCCACAACTCTGAACTAGCCCCACACCAAGGACAAATGGCCTTACACAACCACATTCTGCACTTAGGATTTTACTAGCCTACCATGTTAGAAGACACCCAATAGCATGTACGAAGGTGCAACAAATTCCAAGTACATGCCAAAAGGATACACCGACCAGTCATTGACCTCCACCCTGTCATTCACCTTGGCCTTTCGATACCTGGGGGGTAGATCTGATAGGTAAAATACATCCACCTTCCCGAGAGTACTGTTTCTTCATAGTTTCCATAGATTACTTCATCAAGTGGGTGGAGTCCATACCCTTAAGAAGGATTTGCGTAGAGAACATTGCAAATTTCCTTAGGCAGCACATAGTCCACTAGTTCAGGGTCCCAATGAGAATTTTGATAGATAATGGCTTATCCATAAAAAAATCAGGAAGTCCGAGACCTATTGGGACAGTATGGGGTAAGGCTAAGCACATCTACAACTTATTACCCACTGGGGAACGAGCAAGTAGAGGCCATGAACAAGACCTTGTTAAATATGTTGAGCAAAATGGTAGCAGACAATCAGAAGGACTAGTTAGAAAAGTTGTCTGAGGCTCTCTGGGCTTATCGCACAATAGTTAGAAAGGGCACATAGTCAACCCCCTACTCATTAGTATATGGCCAAGAAGTCATGCTAGCGGCAGAGATATAGACGATTTCTGCCTGCATAGCCGTCATGATGGGAAAACAGTTTCAAATAGAGAACATGGATCACTTGCTCAGCGACAGACTAGAATTAATCGATGAAGAGAGAGAGAGAGAGAGAAAAGTCATTACAGAAACAAATCAAATACAAAGAAACCATGGCTTCTAACTTTAGCAAATTAGTAAAGCCCAGAAAATTCCAAGAGGGTGACAAGGTTCTTAAAACAACACTCTATGTGAGACAGAGTAAGTTTGCCGAAAAATTTGCACCTAACTAGGTCGGACCAAACATAGTCCAAGAAGCTCACCCGTCGGGATACTACGTACTCAAAACTATAGAGACAGAAGGAGAAGATGAGACTGTGAATGGTCACTAGTTGAAACCATATTATGAATAATATTGTACAGAAAAACATGTCATGTATACTTGTGTTGAAAATAATGCATGTTGTGAACATTTTACATAGTTTTGAAAGAGCAGTTGTCATACGTCTTTGAATATGAAAGATATGTTGTACTCAGAGTACAATGCACATTGAATTATTTGTATGCATACTCAGTTTGAAATAAAAAGTATTATGTATTCTGAATATATATTATTGACTTCAAGTTGTGCGATGAATCTTCCTTATACCTACTATATATAGAAATATTTATACACATACTTACCTTGGCAAATTCCAGGATGTCGTGGCTGTTCCAAGATGCCACATGCTCCATGTGAAGGCCCTGGAAACCCCAAGCACACACATATTTACCCTGGCCGGTTCCATGATGTCGTGGCTGGTTCCACAGTGCCGCATGCCCCATGCGAAGGCCTTGGCAACCCCAGGCGCACACATACTTACCTTGGCCGGTTCCAGGAAGCTGTGGGCGGTTCCACGATGCCACATGCTCCATGTGAAGGCCCTGGCAACCCAGGCACACACATACTTAACCTGGTTGGTTCCAAGATGTCGTGGCCGGTTCCACAATGTCGCATGCTCCATGCAAAAAACCTGGCAACCCCAAGCGCACACATACTTACCCTAGCCAATTCCGGGACGCCGCATGCTCCATGCGAAGGCCTTGGCAACCCCAGGTGGACACATACATACCCTGGCCGATTCCAGGATGTGGTGATTGGTTCCACAATGCCACATGCTCCATGTGAAGGTCCTAGCAAACCTAGGTGCACACTTGAATACCTGTCAATCCCAGGAGCAATGGCAAAGCAAAGTAGGTACATTAGAGCGTGCGATGAGTGACTATGGCAGCCCTAGGCAGAGTATGTCGGACACAAGGTAAGATGACAAATCCTTATTATTTTACCTTTGTGGATATGTATGATTACCCTGCCAGCCCCAGGGGTAATCTGACTGCATTGCAGACGATAAGGCATCATGGCAATAGAACTTTCTCATGTACATCAAACTACCCTAGAAAATCCAGAAATGACTCGATCGATACTCTGCATAGATGAAGAGTCCTCTATTTACATTGGTATGTGCAACTGCCTCTCCCCGAGAGCAGGGCAAAATATAGCGATTAACTTTCCCACATGCAATGAGATTTTAGTGGCCTCAAACACAAAAGTACCCTACTTCCGCTAATGTGGTGAAATCTAACTTCCTCAACTATGTTGAAACTTGGCTACCTCAGTTGCAATTAAATCTTGTTTTCCCGGAGTGTGACGACGATCAACCTTTGCACATGCGATAGAACGCCGTCTCCTCAGAATGCGATGACAATTGGTTCTTGCAAATGTGACAAGGTTTCATTCCTTTAGAATGCGAGAAACTCACCCTTTTTTTTACACACAATGAAACTGAGTTGCTACAACCGTGATGGCACATTACAAAAACTGCCAGGGATCTGATTACCTATCATAAATAAGCGCGATGAAATTTTGCCACCTTAGTACAAAGCGAGCCTAATCCGCTCACATGCAAGGGCACTCATTTTCTAAAAGTAGCATGATGACATCTTTTTCAATATGCGATAAAGCTGAGTTGACTCATACACAGTTCACTCCTCTTCTTTAATATAGAGCGATGACTCTCTCACACATGATGCTTAACGCTTGTATGATGGTAGAAAAGCTTTACCTGTTACGCAGACGATCCAATCTTACGTAATGAAATTATCCTTTGCTTGCCCAATAACTTAATCTGGGCATTTGTGATGATATTTGTCTTGCCTTATGAAAATACTTAACGTCAGCATTTGCGATGACATTTGTCTTGCCTTACGAAAATATTTAACCTTAGCATTTGCACTGAACTTTATCTTCCTCGATAGTGCTTAACTTTTACACATGCGATGGTACTTACAAAACTTATGGGTTAGTACTTGTGTTCCTCGCACGCGTTCAAACCCTTACAGGCGGTGATTCTTAACTCTACTTTTGTATGTGTGATAAAGTCTAAAATATTTTACCGAGGTGTGGTCTGACTTTTGCAAGCAATGCTTAGCTCTTTCAAAGCTACGTAATTCAATTTTCTTGAAGAAGGATAGTATTCAAGCCTCTGGTCTGCTATGAGGCTCAACCTTTTCAACATATAGGTACTTTTCTTTCAAGTATACAACTATTTAAGCATAACAACTGCTCAAAAAACCCAACCATGCTGAGAGGCATTTGCACAATCGTGCCAAAGGCAATAGGACCCACATTCATGGGTCCTACAAGGCCTGAACGGCCTACCAGCATCATATTCGGCTTGCTAAGGTGTACTAATGCTGCGATCAAACCTAGTAAACCTGTGAATAGATATATATTTTTGACTAGTGCGCATAACATAAGGCAAGAAATCATATCAGAGTAAAAGGGCATACACATAAAGCAGCCTTTTCATTCAAAATCAACATGTTTTTATAACTGCAAGACTTTACTCCCTGAACCACTTGTCCCTAACACGGGTGATCTCTTTCAATTTCTCCCGATCTACTACAATCTCTGCAAGCTCCTTGACCTCTACCTGGTACTACCAGACCAGCTTCTAATGACGAGCACATTCATCGAACAAGGCATTCAATTTCTCTTGATCCTTCCCTAGATTGAACTGAGCAACCTTTTGGCGTTGGCTGAGTTCTCTTGAGACATGTGTTGTCAATGGTCGTGATTCCTTGTAACTAGCATTCCAGAAAATGTGAACCAATCAGACTACTCGTTGCTCAATCCGGTTTGTCTTGAATCCCATAGCAGCAAATGTCGAGCACATCTTCAGCCAGTTGGAAAATACTGACCATGTAAGCTCCTCTATGGGCTAACTTGTGATACAATTCATTACACCTATGATGGTGTTCAGAGAGGCGCCCATCACAACAGCAAGGAGCTCCATAGAAGGCAACCACCCCTTTTGTACGATGAAAGAAGCAGCTTCCACCACAGATTTCGAGAACACATATTTCTCTTTCTTACGAAGACCCTGTATGGTGACATGCTACACAATCAAATAGGCCAGTGGGAGAAGCTCATGGCGCTGACAGTACTGCTCAAGCTCTTGATGAACATAGGCCAATTCTTCCTCAAGTGTCATAGGTTCTGACGGTGACAACACTTCAGCAGCCATGGGTTCCGAGGGAGAACGAGCCTTGGGTGGCACATCGGGTTCAAGGGAGGCTTTAGGTTGCTGGGATGATGTTACATCCACTCCCACACTCTCATCCTGATGAGGGGATCACAAGGGTGGCTCTTCACCAACGTCCTAGCTCCCTCAGGATCACTCTGTTGAGCGACACTGGGGGTGTTTGTATTAAATGTTGGTACACATTTTCAGAAGCATTAAATCAACTCTCTCCAAGAACAGTGAAGTCAAGCTCACTTCCAATGCTAGTTTCTTTCCAATGTGAGTCGTTACATCTTCCAAAGTAAGTTAGTTCCAATGTTAGTCGAATCTTCTCCCAAGGTAAGTTAATGCCAGTCTTCTTCCAATGTAAGTCGGTTCACCTTCAACTGACTCTATCTATTATAAATACCTCCCTCCTGTACTGGTTCGTAACATCTGAGAGAAATGACAGAATATATCTACTAAATTTTTTCTCTCAAACTACTAAGTTCCTTTCTCTCCTTTCTATCATACATTTTGCTATTTTTCTATTACTATCATTCTCAAACTATCGGTGGTATCAGAGCTTTGTCCGATCAATTTTCTGGGCGTAATTTCTTCTAACCATTATGTGTGTTGACGCTAATCGCTCTACTCTTTCTCTTCCAATTTTCAATGGAGAAAACTATGACTTCTGGTCCATCAAAATGAAGACCTATTTTCGGTCACAAAATCTATGGAAAATTATTGAGGAAGGTTTCTGCATTGTTGAAGATACTTCTGCTCTCTCAGCAAATCAAAATAAGATCTATGAAGAGAGTCAACAAAAGGATTGTCAAGCATTATTTTTCTTGCAGCAAGCAATGGCTGAGGAGATATTTCCTTGAATCATGGGCGCATCAACTGTCAAGGTACGCACTGTTAAATTGCAGAAGTTTAAAAGGGATTTTGAAAATCTTAAGATGAAGGATGATGAGACTGCAAAAGATTACTATTCTAGAAAAAAAGAAATAGTAAATCAAATGAGAGCCTATGGGGAGACTATTTTTGACAAAAAAAATAGTCAAAAAAATTCTAATCTTTTATACAGAGAGATATGATGCAATAATTTTGGTGACAGAAAAAACAAAGGATCTAGAAACACTATCACCAGCTGAATTAAAGGGCTCTCTCGAGACATATGAAAATAGGCGTGATAGGCAGAATGAAAATTCGGTTGAGGTTGCCTTTCAGTTTAAAGTTAATCTACGGTCTCATAAACCAAAAGTTGATGGGAGAAAGTCACAAGGAAAACCAAAATAAAATAATGACAAGTATTCTTCATGTGGTATTTGTAGGAAGCAAAACCACTTGGAGAAAGATTGTTGGTTTAAAGGAAAACCACAGTGCCAAAATTGTAAAAAATTCGGCCATGTTGAAAAAGCTTGTAGATTGAAGAAAACTCATCAAGCTAATTTTTTAGAAAGAAAAATGAGGAAAATAATCTCTTTTATGCTTGTCATTCTGCAATAGAAGAAAAAAATGATACTTGGTATCTTGATAGTGGGTGCAGTAACCACATGACTAAAAATGAAAGCATCTTTCATAGTCTTGATAAAATCAAGACAAAAGTCAAAATTGGTAATGGCGACTTCATGTAAGCAACCGACAAAGGCACCATTGTTGTTGACACCAAACAAGGCAAAAAATACATAAATGATGTATTTTTGGTTCCCAACATTGATCAAAATCTACTCAGTGTGGGACAAATGATTGAAAAAGGTTACAAATGTTTTCCCATTCAATGGAGAGATGCAAGTTATACAGCAATGCAAGCACAAGTGGACAAATCGTGGCTATGGCATAGAAGATTCGGACATTTTAATTTCCATGGATTAAAGATTCTTTAACAGAAGAACATGATGCATGACCTACCAACTGTCAAGGAGTTCAAGAATGTTTGTGAAGGGTGTATGCTCAGAAAACAACATCGACAACCATTCCCATCCGGCAAGGCTTGGAGAGCCAAAGAGCCACTAGAGTTAATTCATATAGATGTTTGTGGTCCAATGTGTACTCCATCAAATAATCAAAACAGGTATTCCATTCTCTTCATTGATGATTATACTAGAATGACATGGGTTTATTTCTTGCGAGAAAAATCACAAGATTTTTATGTTTTTAAAAAATTCAAAGCCCGTGTTGAGAAGCAAAGTGGTCACAACATCAAGACCATAAGAAGTGATAGAGGCAAAGAATATACTTCTAAAGAATTCAACAAGTTATGTGAAAATGAATGCATGGAGCATCAACTCATAGTCGGGTACGCTCCAGAACAAAATGGAGTATCCGAAAGAAAAAACAGAACAGTTATGGAGACAGCAAGAGCCATGCTCATGGAAAAGGGTCTTCCCAAAATTTTTTGGGGAGAGGCAGTAAGCACTGCTGTCTATCTGCTTAACAGATGTCCAACTAAAGTTGTGCAAGATAGGACACTAATTGAAGCTTGGAGTGGGCAAAAACCATCAACAAAGCATCTCAGAGTTTTTTGGTGCATATGCTACACACACGTCCCACAAGAGAAAAGAGGCAAACTGGACGAGAAAACTAAGAAAGGAATCTTCTTATGCTATAGCACTCAATCAAAAGGCTATCAAGTCTATAGCTTAAGAAAAGAAAAACTCATAATCAGTCGAGACATAAGCTTCGACGAGGATGCTACATACAATTAGGAGACAAAAGAAGTTGAAAGGAAGACTATCAACTTGCCCCTATTACCAAGTCAAGGAATTGAAGAAGATCATGATCAAACCAGTTCGCCAATACAATCAGAACCGGAAGAAGCTTCACAGTCTACTCCAGACCCACCACCAAGGTGAACTAAATCTTTAACAGAAATATATGAAACATGCAACTTAATGATCATAGAACCAGAAAGCTTTGAAGAATCCTTTAAGGAAGAAAAATGGAGAAAAGCTATGAATGAAGAGATAAAAATGATCAAAAAAATGAGACTTGGGAGCTTGTGGATTGTCCACAAGACAAAGACACTATTAGAGTTAAGTGGGTCTACAAGATAAAGCTTAACTCGGATGGCTCAATCCAGAAGCTTAAAGCAAGGCTAGTTGCCAAAGGATACTCACAACAATATGGTATCGACTACAATGAGACATTTGCTCCAGTTGCTTGCCTTGACACAATCAGGGCATTGATAGCACTAGCTGCACAGAAGAAATGGAAAACTTTTCAACTAGATGTGAAATCAGCATTCCTCAATGACTATCTTAAGGAGGAAATCTATGTGGAGTAACCTCAAGGGTTCGTGATGCAAGGACAAGAAGACAAAGTTCTCAAATTAAAGAAGGCATTATATGGCTTAAAACAAGCTCCACGAGCTTGGTACAGCTGAATCGACAATTACTTCTTGGAGCAAGGATTCAAGAGGGCTATAGTAAGCCAACACTCTACATCAAGACTCAAGGTACAAATGACACTCTCATTGTTTCTCTATATGTCGATGATCTCATTT